>NC_134353.1:76349714-76679089 GCF_048569485.1 Anomaloglossus baeobatrachus | reverse complement strand
CATCGCTGTTACGTCACAAAAGTTGTTTGTTAGCAGCGATGTTGCTAGCGATGTTGCTTAGTGTGACGTGGCCTTAAGGCTATGTGCGCACGTTGTGTACTGTCCCTGCAGAAATTTCTGCAGCGATTTGAACAGCACACGTGCGCTTCAAATCGCTGCAGAAACAGTCTGTAATGAAAAAAAAAGCTGATTCCATACGCTCTGACTGCAGCTCCTCCCATAGACAGAGCGGGGGCTGCAGGCAGAGCACAGGAAAGAAGTGACATGTCATTTCTTAAAAAGCGCGCTTCGGGCAGCAGCCGAAGCGCTGCGCTCTAATACGCCACGTGCGCACGGCTCCTGCATAATCTTCATAGATTATGCAGCGGACGCATGCAGTTACGCTGCGGTGCAGATCGCAGCGTAACTGCATGTAAATACGCAACGTGCACACATAGCCTTAAAGACTCTGAAGTATTGTCTACATGGTTGCCTAAACTGAGTTCTCTCATCTAGACTTATTTTACCTGATCCTCGTTTGATTACCTCCTCCTGGTTTGACTCAGAACAAATGCTAACAGTATTTACGCTGACCTCTTGTTGTTGTATGATCTTGCTACATACCTTAGGTGCTTATGTACTGTTCTCTTTTCCCGCATAGCCATTTTCTGCTGATACTAACACGCCGCATGTCCATCGCAGTCCCCGGATGTTTTCTATACCGTCCTATGCATGTTTTCATGACACGTATGTGTATTTGTTATCTCTTATGTATATATGTAAATTATTGTACAGCACATCACTACTTGGTTTGTAAATATTGTTTATTATTTCTTACAGACAAATCCTTGATAAAGGCCCACACTGGCCGAAACGTTGGTTCTGTCTTGGTAGTGGCGATTCTTTCTGCAGCTAGTCTAAATAAATCACTTTTGCATTATCTTTGTGTCCTTTCCATTTGTGTGCTTGGGATTTGCTATAATATTTACCACCGCCACCGGGCGTCCCCAACAGCAGCGGTGGTACTCTACTTTACCACACACCATGGGTGGCGTCACAAACTTCTAACCCCCCTGTACATACTCCCCCCTTTGATCGAGTGGCCGCGCGACCCCCGGGTCCGGAGACCCCTTGAGCCACCGCGGATCCGGATCCAAGCAGTGGCCCGGCTGCTGCCACGGGGGCGGCACACCTCGATTTCCTGGCGTCACGAACAGGATTGCGAGCAGGACCCACTTACCTGCTCCTGGGGACACAGACTGGAATTCAGCTTTAACGTGTATACAAAAGACAAATACAGCATTAACCCTGGAGGGTCTGGAGCACAAATTCATTTTATGAGCCCACTCATAAGACACATGCATTAATTACTTTAAGGATCTTCCTGCACTTCTATACAGGCGATTATTTTTCCCTAACTGCCCAGGAAGGACAGGATATTCCTACACTGAACTCCACTGTGGATGGAATAGGAAAAACCTCACTGTATTGCCACTTTTTTGGATTTCTGGACGAACGTCTTTATACATATGCCTATGAGTAAGGAGGCTACTGTCTGTTAATCATTAAAGAAACTCCAAAAAACCACTTTTCTTCATAGTAATTTAACGACTAATGTGATCAAGGTCCTAGAGGACCGAAACGTTATTGTCGCAAAATTGTCGTGTCACATGTCTTTCAATTGTTGCTATCTTGCCTTCTGTATTAAAAATCTATTAGCATTGAGAAAAAGAGATATCTTTATTCATTCTTGCCCATTGAGAGTGCAGTGTTATAATTATATATGACAATTCTTCAGGTAAGCAGAGAGTTTGCCAAACAGAGTTGTCTAAATACAACACCCGGGACCTTAACCTGGTCACTGACCCACCCTAGGTTTCCAAAGAACAGGAACAGGTTGTTTGGGTGGCGGGTTACTGGGATCTGGGACATTGGGACTGGACTGTCGCAGGAAGGGGCTGCAACGGAGTAGGTTGAGCCTCCGTTACCAATAAAACCGGTAGCGTTCCCAGTTGGACGATGAACTCTAAAGTTAAAGTAACGTTTACGAGAAAATGCCTCCCCAATGTGGGATGAATCTGTTAATAAATGTTACAATTTTTACTTGTTCCCTTTTTCTGCAGTTGAAACAAAATAAACCTCTGGTGTCCTGTAGCTCGGGGACAGGCTACGTTTAACTGAGGGGGAATGTGACGCCCTGGCCTATCAGGTCGTCACAGGGTATCGTGCAATCTGCCCTTCTGCATGGTATCTGCATCCTCCTTGGTTACGTATCCCTGTCTGTTGGTGTTGCTATGAGCCAAGCTGGTCAAAATCCTAGGAACTCTTTGCACCACACCCACCAGACACGCCATTGGGGGGCCTGAAGGGAATAGGGCCACCCACTTGGGGGTTTGTGAGGGAAGGTGAGAGATGTCAGTGTGAAGGAGTGTGAAGAGAGAGGAGAGGAGTGAGGAGGTCAGGAGTTGGGCTCCTTGTAGAATCCTAGGTGGCAGACGTTGGTCTGGGCCTGGTGGGAGCTGGAACCCCAGTTTCAGGGGATCGTGTCAAAGGGCACGGATCTGCCGAGGAGGACAGCCGGCGACCTTGAGCCATCTCCGGGCAGGGGCCAGAGCACGACGGGGTACGTGGACCCTAGGCTGGGAAGTACCTTCACGCAGCCCGGTAATTTACCCGACGGGGGTGAAGTCTTCAGGATTCATCCCTCACCCGCTCCAAATTTGGGGTACTAGCGCACCGATGGGATAGGACTTTCCCAAATACAGTCCAGAAAATCCCAAGCATGAACCCTGAGAGGAAGCTCACTCTGTTAGCCATACGGGTGAGCGGGACCCGAATAGTTCCATACTACAGGGTCCAAATAGTTAAGAAGGTGCCACGGAAAAGGTCACAGGCTAACAAGCAACACCAAGGGGCACGGATCCACGCATACTCCCTCCCTGCTGCAAAGGTGCTCAGAATTCTGGTTTATAAGCTGTCGGTGTCAGTATACTTGGACTGAGTGAGTACACAGAAACCCTTTCCTCCCCAACGGCACCCCTTCACCACCATCACCGGGCTCCTGGAGCAAAAAACCCCTACCCACGGAGGGGTTAAACATCTTGCTGCCTTACCACTGCCACCGGGTGTCCCCAACAGCAGCGGTGGTACCCTACCGTACCACGCACCATGGGTGGGGTCACGAACTTCTAACCACCTTGTACATACTTCCCCTTTTGATCGAGTGGCCGCGCGACCCCCGAGTTCAGAGACCCCTCGAGCCACCGTGGATCCGGATCCGAGCAGCGGCCCGGCTGCTGGCACGGGGGCCGCACAAGGGGTCCTCTGCCTGACCTCAGGAGGGGTGGTGTCTCCTCCCCGGACCTACGGAGGCTGTGATTGGCTGACGAACCCCGCTCAGCCAATCACAGCTACTGTAATGTTTTAGCCATTGAAAACATTGGACATTACTATAGGATGGAGATATTACTACAGGATGGGGACAAGGCTGGGGAAATTACTACAGGATGGGGACAAGGATGAGGCACATTACTACAAGATGGGGAAAAGGATGGGGAACATTACTACAAGGAGACAAGGAAGGGCACATTACAACAAGATGGGGAACATTACTAAAAGATGTTGGCCAAATTTCTATATAGTGCTAATTGTAACACTATTAGTTACAAGAAAGGGATAAAATGTAAAAAAAACAACCTAACCTCAAAATAAGGCATGACATTTTTTTTACCATTATTTTTTTTTTTAGATATATTTAAACAAAATACTTTATTTTACAGTACCAGCTCAGTGAATGAGATTTCTGAAGTCTCATTCACACTCTGCTTTTTTTTCTTGGGTTTTTTGAAATCTGAATTATATATCAATTCTTCAGGGGTTTTGAAGTGTTTTTCAACCATTCAAATAATTGAAAAAATAAAGAAAGAAATAAAAACACTGCAAAAACGCAAATATTGTATGTAATGTTTTTAAAAAATGCTACAGAAATGCAGTTTGTGAATATAACCTTATCCTCGTTGTGTTCTAATTGAAAATAAAATAGAACGGCCATCATAACATAGAGACAAATGTATTCTATGGTATTTCCACTTTATATATTGCTAGGCAGCATCTATTTGTGCACAGTCATCTCCTCAAGATTCCAACACAAGATTCCATCATAACATCACTGATGATGGTGGGCCATTATGACATCAGTGGTGGTGGGCCATTATGACATCACAATTCGGAATCCCTATATATACAATGCTCACAATTCCGCTGGTGCCATTTGTTGGTTCTATAGTTAGTGATTGGATTAATTTGCAGTTGCTCGCTATGTCTGAAATACTTATGGATAACATTCAAGTAGATACACTATCGGTGATTCTTGTCAACAATCGCCCTGACATTGTGCATCTACCACCCGATGGCGTCCTCAGCTTCTCTCACCGGCTGGTGATGGAGCTAGTAAGAGACTGCCTGAACAAATATGAACGAGATCAACTAACCTCAGAGTATCTGACGGATTTATCTCAGAACATCCGGACAATATTACAGCAGGTAAATGGCGGATAATCCGCACAAAACATCTCCATAATAATAGAAAATGATGGTGGGATAGAAGGTTCTTCTTTCCACCAATATAAAATATGTGGGATCCCCAGATAAGTATTCATTGTATCTGCAGAAAGCAGAGAAAATGTCACAGACTTTGGAGACCTCCATTCTGCCCTTTCTCATCTCAAAATTTTACTTTTTATTTATTTTCTTCTTTATAGGCTGATGAAAGATCTCAAAATGGAGATTTGGGTTTTCTTAAAGAACTGGCCCAAAAAGTCCTGTCTGTACTGGAATGTCCGGCCCGCTCATTGGAATGCCCGGTAAGTACCCATCCACTTCTCTATCACACGGCCTTATCTTATAAGAGTCATGAGAGGCTAACTCCGGCACACTACCAATTTCCCATAAACCAAAAAAGAATGCAGTAGTTGGATGTCAAAATCCTTTTCTTTTATTTCATTTTGTAAGTGCAGAAATGTCCCCACAGGACGATCGATCTACCTCTGCGGCACCACAGGTTCATGCTAGCTACCTTTGACTCCCTCCAGGCCCAACGGACCTCCCTCCAGGCCATACCACTGAAGTCATTAGCTGACGCAACAAACAGGCATATTACCTTGACTACAAGTGTGAACTCTGGACTCTGACTCCGTGCTACAGGAGCTGTCCTCTGTGTGACCCTCATGATTGCTATATCCCCCAAGTCCAACGGACCTTCCTCCAAGCTATATCACTGAAGTCACCAGCAGGATTTCAATCAGGCACAATATCCTGATTCCCAGCGTGAGCCCGGGACCCTGACTCCACACCACAGGAGCTGCCCTTTTCCTCACTATCTTATGATTGTAATATATCTCAGGCCGTGCGGATCTTTCTCTAGGCTATAACACCAGAGCCAATAGACCTCCCCACCATGATCCACATACTTTCCTAGGATCTGATCCCATCTGCCGACATGACTTAGGAAAGTCTGACTGTCGGACCTATCTTGCCGTACTGACCCAACCAGTTATCCACCTTTTTACCGCTTCTCAACCAAAATAAGACACAGACTGCGTGACATTGGATGTAAGAGGCCACAGCAGCCTCGTTTATTATCATCAAAATAATCAATAACATTTTATTCATAAATATAGTAATAACTCCATAAAACATAACCACCAGCAAAGGAGGGGGGTAAGTGAAGAATCCCGTTGTACATGATTGCAACACCAGCTCCACCATGTGCCCTCAGCCGCAATACACCGGCTCAAGGACACCCAGCCGAGTGTTGCTCCACCATGTGCCCTCAGCCGCACCACACCGACTCGAGGACACCCAGCACATTAACATGCCCTGCTGTGACCCAGCACAGCAGGGTCCCACGTTAACATGTCCCGTTGTGACCGAGCACAGCAGGGACCCACCAACTATACCATTGCACCACCAGGGGTAACCCGCTCCTGCACTGGGTTCCCCCCCGCTCTTTGTGCAATCCACCAACTTCAAATACCCCCCTCCTTTCCACCGACTGCTGCGACAAGGTCAATCCTTTTCGTCTCTCCATGTCAATCTCCAGAATTCTTGAAAATGGGCGGGCGGGCGGGACAATTCCGGACGTCTTCCAGGTAGTGAATGAAACTCCCCCCTCATATCCTGTCCTATATACTCACCTACCACTGACAACACCCTGACCAATTACATGGCCCCACAGCCCTTATAACTCCACCTCCCATTTTTCCCGCACAAAATGCCCTACACCTTAACCCCTTGCTAACCCCCAGGCCTAGCATCCCTCCTCAGTCATGTTGCCCTCCCTTGAGCCCCTTCAGGGCAGGCGTCCGGGCTTTTCTTGACTTAGGAAAGTCTGACTGTCGGCCCTATCTTGCCGTACTGACCCAACCAGTTATCCACCTTTTTACCACTTCTCAACCAAAATAAGACACAGACTGCGTGACATTGGATGTAAGAGGCCACAGCAGCCTCGTTTATTATCATCAAAATAATCAATAACATTTTATTCATAAATATAATAATAACTCCATAAAACATAACCACCAGCAAAGGAGGGGGGGTAAGTGAAGAATCCCGTTGTACATGATTGCAACACCAGCTCCACCATGTGCCCTCAGCCGCAATACACCGGCTCAAGGACACCTAGCCGAGTGTTGCTCCACCATGTGCCCTCAGCCGCACCACACCGACTCGAGGACACCCAGCACATTAACATGCCCTGCTGTGACCCAGCACAGCAGGGTCCCACGTTAACATGTCCCGTTGTGACCGAGCACAGCAGGGACCCACCAACTATACCATTGCACCACCAGGGGTAACCCGCTCCTGCACTGGGTTCCCCCCCGCTCTTTGTGCAATCCACCGACTTCAAATACCCCCCTCCTTTCCGCCACAGCGAGCACGTATGACACCTTGTACGTGCGAGTCCAGCCAGGGTCGTGACAACGGCTCAATTATCCAATGCTTTGACATTAATACCAATGGGACTAAACCAAACCCCATTAGACCTCACAATTCACCAGAGACTCAAACTCCCGTGCCCTGAACCATCTTCGCAACATGAACCGACCGCATATGATATCTGTACCCAGCCGGCACCCAGGATCCGATCCTTCACACGGCCTGCGCGACCAGTCCCCAACGAGCACCCTGAGTCGCCGACCCAACCCCGAAAGGATGGGATGCGAACTCTGCCTCGTTGAGACCGCAACACTGCAGGCCCCTCGAAAAGCACACCAACTGATAACTCAACAAAGCCGACCTCCCTAACAGTAACAAAGGGCACCCGCCAGGTGTCCTCGATCTCCGGCATTTCCCTTACATCATGCCATGCCGACCAACCAGGCAAGCCTCCCAACAAGTGACCCGCTGCAACAGACTACACAAGCACAACACCTTGGCGGGCCTACAAGGAGCCCAAGGCCGTCATGCCTGATGAAACGGAACAAGACCAGGGACTTCCCAGCGCCCAAGTCACCTCCACACAAGTACCCAGCCAAGTCATCCGAAGGTCCCTCTTCCCTAATTAGTAACACCAATCCTAATATACTTCACTGTATAACCATTGCCAAACCAAGCCATTAATTATCCTGACCACCCTGGCAACACCGAAACAAAGTCAATCACCAATCTCCGGCCGGAAAAGGCCCCCTACTGTTGCCAATGTCCCAAACTAGCCTGAAAAGACCCCCTAATGTTGCCAATGTGCCAAACCCAGAGTAAAGAGAGCACCTCTCCAACTGCTGTGCCCTGCTCAACAGCCTGCAAAACGTATAAGGTCTGGCGTACCATCCGCGGCCAACCGCATAATCACAACCAATCATATTCCTTAAGGGAAGCCTAGAACAACTAGCCACCGCCACTGCCCCTTTCCAAAATGGAACGAATTCTTCTGGAGACTGCCA
Organism: Anomaloglossus baeobatrachus; assembly: GCF_048569485.1. Taxonomy (NCBI): domain Eukaryota; kingdom Metazoa; phylum Chordata; class Amphibia; order Anura; family Aromobatidae; genus Anomaloglossus; species Anomaloglossus baeobatrachus. Next base: position 76,671,170 of record NC_134353.1, on the reverse strand, counting down.
CTATAAAGCCTACATACCTGCTGAATAGTTGCAAACTGCAAGAAGACGGTAAGGCTCTTCCCGAAGTACCAAAAGACTTTAACCACAACCCTGGAAGACCGTTAAGCATTCCTGAACCTCAAAGAGGGAGACACCGCCCCTACAAAATAAATGTGACACGAAATTCCTCACTGTAACCGCCCCGGTAAAAGACCCATTGAATACACGCTCACCAACTGAAGGCGACCCAGACCCGTCCCGGGATACCAAATGAGTCTAAAGACCTGCCCTACTATTCCAGAACTGAAAACGCCATGAACCACACCTTTCGCCAAACCCTCAATACACCATTACCCGGCACCAACCGCAACGAAGCCTTAAACCCACAACCACGCCAGGCCCTTTTATGCCACAAGCCTCGGATGCTAACCGAATTCAAAAGATGGCATCCAACCCAACTACTTGCCCATCACCGGTACTGAAAACACCCTCTGGGGAGGGCTACCAGCCAGTTCATCCACCAAAGGCGCCGCCATAGCGCCCGACCCACCACCAACTTCCAAAACCCTTAACCCCAATCAACAGAAGTCTACAATCCCTAGATCCTTTTTGTCAGAATCTGCCGCAAACCCCGCCACCTTAAGCAACGAGGCCATAGTCGCTGCTTGCTTAACCGCAATTGCCACTCCAATGCCGTTTAGCGGCCACACAATGTGACGGTCAAGCTCCCGACCTCCAGCACCTAATAACCACTGCATCAGACTCACCAGGCATACAGACTGAATCACAACCATGTGACAACCGCTCGTAGGTGAAAACGGTCCCCCTAAAGCAATCAAAGCGTAATTCCCACGGGCGCCAAATACCCGCCCTGTGAACCGGCGCAAATGGCCGGTTACAAATCAGGCCTCCCAGACTGGCGAATAAAACTCAACCAAACCATCAGTGATCCCACAGCCACCCTGATCAACACACTAAAACACCCCCACAGTCGTAACCCATCCTTCACGCACCCCGGCCCCCATCTGCCGGGGCTGAAAATTGGGAAACAAATCCCACCAGGCAAAAACTACCCAGCCGCGAATTTAACCTAGTCCAGCCCAAACCTGGGCCTCGAGACCAGCAAGTGGCCCAAAGCCCCATGCCCATAGTGAACATAACCCAAATCTCATGGAAGGAACCTCTTGCAGCCGCGGTGCCTGTTTGTTCAAAGGCTGGAAATAAAGCAGCACCCTATCCAATCCCCACCTGCTACCATAGGAAACGACCAGGTAGAATCACCTTACCTGCCCGTGTGCCAGCCAAAGAGAAGGTCTCTCCCACGCAGACCCTGAAAGTAGCATCTGATGACCGTCCCCATAGGCAACGCCCAATACGTCGTCAAAGCCAGTTAGGTCACCGAGCGCCTTACTCGCGCATATAATTTGGGCCCCAAAAGCAGCCCACTATCCGCCAAAAGCCTATTAGCAACCGTCGACATTTATGCCAAGTAACCAGCCAATATAAAAGCCAAACACCCCACTGTGTATACGAACAACCCAGCACCAAGGAACCCTTGGAAGCCCAGTACCCGGCCCCTGGACCCAGATCAATCATGAGCCCCTTACTGATGCCACCCATCTTCCACCGACCCTAGCACCCATACAATAGCAAGAACCAATAGGGTGATAACCCACCACCCAAAACACTGCACTCTATACTTATGCACCCCAACAAACCCCCCAGTGAAACATGGCCTAGAAGATCCAATTCAGCTAAAAGGGGGTCCCTACCACCCCTTATACCACCCACTGCTCCAATAACCGGCAATAGACACCGGCACCAATTCCCCGGACATGGCCTGTTGCACTGAATAAGCTCAAATTACAACATTTACAACAGCAAGTAGATAGTGCCTAAACCAGTAGCCTTCCTGCCTCAGAACAACCCCCAGTGAACAGTGAAGAGATCCGCTGCCGCCGCAAAAGAAGAGGAAACCAAGATCATGTCGGCAGACAACACACCCTCCTTCCATCGTCTGATGATAAGCAACCTCCCTGTACCCACCAACCGATCTAATAACAGCCAACAAAAACCCCGCACAACCACTCATCCCTTTTTTTTTTTTTGAAACACCTATCCAGAATAGATACATACAGCCACACTCTCAGGGAAAAACACCACTGTCCTTAATGATCCAATTATGAGTGCATAAAAGGACTGCCAAAAAGACCCCCCCAACACGCCCGCTACTAGGTTATGCAACCCCCAGAGTTGCGGCTAATCACCGCGACCCCACAAACCACCCTGGACCTCGCCATAGTACCGCCCCCTGGCTGTCCACCCTTTACAACCACATCATTTAGTAAAAACCCCGCAACGCCCGATAACGTACAACCTAGGACCAGTCAACTACCAAAACAGTTAGAAACCCCCCCACCACCTACAAATGACTGAAACATAATACGAGGTGCAAGTTAACCTTAAGCTTACCAGGCTGACTCCGGGGTGACCCCCGGAACAGCCGTCACGTATCCTCACCGACGAGCACCGTTGGTATCCTCACCGACCGACGCAGACTGTCCTCCTCCTGGGCAAAACAGGCTACTGGGACCCCGCCAGCAACCGCTGGTGAGCTCGACCTGCTGCCCAACCCGGAGGACGCTTCAGGAGATGGTCACAGACCCAGAGCCGTAGATGGGGCTCCGGCCGCGCAGATGTAAAACTGCCTCCGTGCAGGGATCCAACCGCCCCTGGGTCCGGCTCAGCCCCGACATGGCGCCGGTGGACCCTGTGCGGCCGCTCCAGCTAAATCTCCGGCGAATTAGATAGCCAAGATGCCAGGGGCATGTTCTCACGCCGCCAGACCACGCACCGCGCCATGGATCACGTGGCCGCGCCGCCCATGGTGTCACAATGACCCCTGCGCCGTAACAATATGAAGCTGCAAGGGCCGGTGATGTCACTTACCATCGCCCGCACTGCTGCTGGACTGCCGTCCGGGTCCGAGAAATCCTCTTCAACATTTTGCTCCACGGCCGCCGGTGTGAAAACTGACACTTCCGGGTCAGCTGACACCGGCGCCGCAGCACGTGACCGCGTCGCCAGACCCCATGACCGCGCCGGGTCACGCGGCCGCGACGCGCGAGTCACCCGATCGCGCCGCGACCCGGAAGTGGAGGGGAGGCCGGTGACGTCACTCACCGCCCCGCTGCCTTGCTGCCGACTTCCGATAAACTCTCCAGATGTCCTCTCTCCTGGATCCGCACGTGACCATGCCGCCGGCACACGCGACCGCGCCGCAGGCCCACATGACCGCGCCGGCCCACGTGACCGCGCCGGCCCACGTGACCGCGCCGGGTCAGGCGAGCATGCCGGTCCAGGTGAGCGCGGCGGGGCAGGTGAGCGCAACGGTTATGCCGCTGCGACGCGTCACGCCGCCGCGACGCGAGCCGCACCACTGCGCGCCGTGAACCATAAGAGGAAAGGGGGGCCGGCCACCGCACTCACCGCCCCGCTGCCTTGATGCCCGCGGCTCGACTTCAGGCCCAGGCTCCACGATGTCCGTCTCCTGGATCCGCCTCCGCTGCCGTGGGTCTTCCGCTGGGGTTCCTGCACCGCTGCTGGCTCCTCGGTGTAGCCTCCGGGCTGATGCGCTCAGGAGGCCGCGATCTTCGCTGCCAGTTCGGAGGCAGAGGGTCCCGTCTTCAGCGCCGCCGACGTCGCCGGGCCATCGCTGCACCTGCTCCACCGTCCTCTTCATCTGTGCCACGAGGCCCTCCTTCTTCAGGATCCAAGAGATTCAGCAACAATTCCGGACGTCTTCCAGGTAGTGAATGAAACTCCCCCCTCATATCCTGTCCTATATACTCCCCTACCACTGACAACACCCTGACCAATTACATGGCCCCACATCCCTTATAACTCCACCTCCCATTTTTCCCACACAAAATGCCCTACACCTTAACCCCTTGCTAACCCCCAGGCCTAGCATCCCTCCTCAGTCATGTTGCCCTCCCTTGAGCCCCTTCAGGGCAGGCGTCCGGGCTTTTCTTTACCCAGAGAATTTACATGTTTGATATAAGCTATCTCCGCACGGAGGGCATTACATTCTTGCAGCCACCCTACATGTTTACCAGGTTGCCATCCCAGTGTAAGTCAAGCCTGTCCGACCTGATGAAGGCTTGTTAGCCGAAACGTCGACACCTGGCGGACAATTGTACAGCACCGTTTTTTTCACATTTCTGCACTTACAAAATGAAATAAAAGAAAAGGATTTTGACATCCAACTACTGCATTCTTTTTTGGTTTATGGGAAATTGGTAGTGTGCCGGAGTTAGCCTCTCATGACTGTTTATTTTCTCCCGAGCACCTACAAGAGGTGATGCGAGGTCTTCATTCCTTCACTAATTATCTTATAAGAGAACTGTCCCAGGGTATCATAGCTGTAGGCTTTCCCAAAAGCTGTCCCTGGGGACTAGGGCTAGGGTAGGAGGGCTATCCAATAGCTGTCCATGGGTTGTAGAGCAAATCACGCTATTCCTGGGTTGTGGTGCTAAGGGTGCTATCCCTGGATTGTAGGGTTAAGGGCACTATTTCTGGGTTGTAGGGTTAAGAGTGCTATTACTGGATTGTAGAGCAAAGTGTGCTATCCCTAGGTTGTAGGGCAAAGGGCGCTGTCCCTGGGTTGAAGGGCTAAGGGCACTATTTCTGAGTTGTAGGGCTAAGGGCACTGTCCCTGGGTTGTAGGCCTAAGAGTGGTGTTACTGGGGTGTAGAGCAAAGTGCGCTGTCACTGGGTTGTAGGGCTAAGAGTGCTGTCCCTGGGTTGTAGGGCTAAGGGCGATGTAAATCCCACCACAAGATTTGCACCCAGCATACCTACAGCATTACACACCCCAAAAATATCCCATCACAGTCATGCTTCAGTATCACACACCCACCAAAATACCCCCCCAGAATCGCACACCCATAATAATGTTTATTTTTATTGCGCCAACATATTCCGCAGCACTTAACACCCTATAATATCCCAAGAAAAGGACCCTGCCCCCCTGCATTGCACACTCCACAAATCCAACCACCCCAAAATCCCAACAAAGGTACCCCACATCATTATAGGAGACCATACATTCTAGCATCTACTATTTATACTGCACATGGCGGCTTCTTTAGCGCATACGCTGTACAAATTCATGGAAAATCTTAAAAACCCACAGTCAGAGGTTATTTTCCGTTGGATGATATGGACGGCAGAGAAAAGTGACTAGGTTTTACTAGCAAAACAGCTCTGGTCCATATAAAATGATGTGGTGGTTCGGATTTGGCCCGCAGGTCTTGAGATTGACACCCCTCAATAGAGCATGTGATCAAACTATTGCAGGTTCAAGTTCTCTAAGATGACTATTAAAAACTTTGAAGCAAAGTAGAAAAAAAATGTTTTATTAAATATGAAAAAAATAAAAAGAATATATATGTTCAAATCCCCCCACTTTTACAACACAAAAATAAATAAACCACTCTTTGTATATTGCTGCCTCCGTAAAAATTTAATTTATCAAAATATAAAATAAATATAGTATAACTCATCATAAAAAACCCAACCCTCACACGGCTATATCGATGGAAAAATAAAATTGTTATGGCTGTTGGAATAAGGGGAGGAAAAAACAAAAGAGCAAAAATGAAACATCGCCCAGTCCTTAAGGGGTTAAAAATGCAGCCGTGGTGCCCGTGTTTCCATTATATCATTTTTTTATTGTCCCTCTCCTGGTTTTGGCTACAAATACTGAGGTAAATAACTCCCCACGTCTGCACGAGGCCTAAGAGAACGCTCTGAGAAAAGTGATCAGAGGGCGCCTGATTTGTAGAGTTACATTAGGCTTCATCTGTAAATACAAGTTTAGTTCTTCCCGATTTATGGATTTGGTGATTTAGTGAAATCCTCCACATATTAATTATATATATTATAACCAGCAGGAAACAGCAGAAGGCGACAATGAAGACGGGCAAAATCTAAACCCGGAAATCCCTGACCCTAATGGGAGTCAGTCGGAGCTGAACAGGGATCTGATCACAGGTAAGCCGGTCACCGACCTTCTACAAGGAGCAGCCAGATATTATACACAACAGGGAATTATGGGAGATTTTCTATTTTGGCTCTGTGTAAGGCTCTTTCACACGTCCCGGAGACACGGACACAAGTAGATAAAATCAATGAGCTTGCACACACGTCATTCACCGAAATTAAATGTATTTTTATAATTACAAGTGCATCTCAATAAATGAGAATATCATCAAAAAGTTAATTTATTTCAGTAGTTCAATACAAAAAGGGAAAGACGTATATTATATAGAGTCATTACACACAGAAGGATCTATTCCTATATATTATATAGAGTCATTACACACAGAAGGATCTATTCCTATATATTATATAGAGTCATTACACACAGAAGGATCTATTCCTATATATTATATAGTCATTACACACAGATGGATCTATTTCTAGTGTTTATTTATGTTAATGTTGATGATTATGGCTTAGATCCAATGAAAACCCAAAAGTCATTATCTCAGAAAATTAGAATAATTACCACAAAACGCCTGCAAAGGCTTCCTAAACATTTAAAATGGTCCCTTAGCCTGGTTCAGTAGACTACACAATCATGAGGAAGACTGCTGACTTGACAGATGTCCAGAAGGCAGTCACTGACACACTCCACAAGGAGGGTAAGCCACAAAAGATCATTGCTAAAGAAGCTGGCTGTTCACAGAGTGCTGTATCCAAGCATATTAAGGCCCCTTTCAGACGTTCGTGTTTAATCAGGTACAAGCCACACGCATTGGTATGGTCATACGTGTGTCATACGTGTGTCCCGCGTGTATAACACATTTCAAACTTGTGACATCTGTGTTTACATACGTGTGACATAAGTGTGACATGTTCCGAAAAAAACACGTGTCTTTGGGAAATCCAATGACCTCCAGGACGTGACTGCACACACACTGGTTGCTGGATGCTCACCTGTCCCCGTGATGCTGTCACCGCGATGCTCCGGTTTCCAGATCCTCAGTGCAGTGAATAATCAATGAATATAATGAGCGGGGGTCAGAAGCAGGAGACAGCAGAGCCGAAGAAAACAGCGCTGCATACAGGTGAATATAGAAAATCGTTTTATTTCAAAGACCCTTGTTTTCTCCGGTACGTGTCACACTGATGTCACACGGATCACATCAGTGAGCGATCCGTGTGACACCCGTGTTGCCTTAGAAAAAAACGGACATGTCTGCGTGTGGGGCCACGAGGGGTCACACAGTCTATGTGAACACAGACGTGTGAGTAACTCCAGAGAATAAAATGGGTACGTGTGGCATCTGTGTTAAATATGGATGTCACAAGTGTCTGAAACACGGACATCTGAAAGGGGCTGTGATGGTGGGATATTGAGGGTCATGTACTATTTTGTGTAGGTTTCTATTTTAGGCGTGGTTCACTGTCCATTCTGTATTCCTTCTGTGTACATTGTATTGTTTGTAAGTAATCACCCCCTGTAGTGCAAGGTTATAGCCTCTTGAGGCGCTTCCGTCCCTGGGTGTGGGAGGAGGTGGGCCACCTATTGTAAACTCTCTGCTTACCTGGGAGAAGAGTCAGTCTGTTTGAGAACTGCAAGAGTGAAGCAGGGAGATTGAACCTCTTGGAGAAACTGGCTTCTCAGAGAGATCGGGACATTTATGCCACTACTGGACAATTTTACCCTGTGTTTTGTGGATTATGTTATGGACCATTTTGATTTGTTTGGAATAAATGCTCTTTGGATTGTACAGCCATCTCTCACTGTGTTGATTGTGTGATATGGAAGAAGGACCCCGTGACAGGGCCTAATGGAAAGTTGACTGGAAGGAAAAAGTGTGGTAGAAAAAGGTGCACAAGCAACTGGGAAACCGCAGCCTTGATAGCATTGTTAAGAAAAGGCCATTCAAAAATTTGGTGGAAATTTATAAGGAGTGGACTGTTGTTGGAGTCAGTTCTTCAAGATCCACCACACACAGATGTATCCAGGACATGGGCTACATCTGTCACATTCCTTGTGTCAAGCCACTCTTGACCAATAGACATAGCGAGAAGCGTCTTACCTGGGCAAGGAGAAAAAAAACTGGACTGTTGCTCAGTGCTCCAAGGTGTTGTTTTTAGATGAAAGTAAACTTTACATTTCATTTGGAAATCAAGGCCCCGGTGTCTGGAAGAAAAGTGGAAAGGCCACAATCCAAGCTACTTGAGGTCTAGTGTGAAGTTTCCACAATCAGTGATGGTTTGGGGAGCCATGTCATCTGCTGGTGCAGGTCCACTGTGTTTAATCAGGACCAAAGTCAGCGCAGACGTCTACCAGGAAATTTTAGAGCACTTCATGCTTCCCTCTGCTGACAAGTTTTTTGGAGAGGAACATTTCATTTCCAGCAGGACTTGGCTCCTGTCCACACTGCCAAAAGTACCAATACCCGGTTTAATAATAAAGTATCACTGTGCTTGTTTGGCCAGCAAACTCGCCTGACCTAAACCCCATACAGAATCTATGAGGTTTTGTCAAGAGAAAGACGAGAGACACCAGACCCAACAATGCAGACGAGCTGAAGGCTGCTATCAAAGCAACCTGGGCTTCCATAACACCTCAGCAGTGCCACAGGCTGATCACCTTCATTCCACATCGCATTGATGCAGTAATTCATGCAAAAGGAGCCCCGACCAAGTATTGAGGCATTTACTGTACAGACTTTGTAGTAGGCGCCAACATTTCTGAGTTTAAAATCATTTTTCAATTGGTCTTATATAATATTCTAATTTTCTGAGATAATGACTTGGGGTTTTCATTGGCTGTAAGCCATAATCATCAACATTAACAGAAATAAACACGTGAAATAGCTCACTCTGTGTGTGTAATGCCTCTATATGATATATTAGTTTCTCTTTTGGTATTGAATTACTGAAATAAATTAACTTTTTGATGAAATTCTAATTTACTGAGGTGCACTTGTACCTGTTTCCGGCGTTACTGTTGCTTTCGAGTCCTACTCATTATGCCTCATGAGTATTCACTGCGGACCAAGAAGCAAGTGTGACAGCAGCACCAGAGACAGGTAAGTATACAAGTTCATGCTATACGTGCGCTATCCAGATGTCACACGTATAGAACACAAACAGCACACAGAGAACACACACAGGGACACACAGACGGCCTTATGGACCTGCACCACGGACCCTCACACACATGCGTTTAATGGATGGACGTGTGAAGGGGGCCAAAAAGGAACCTGTCAGCACATGTTTACATATGGAAGTGGTGGTATGACTGTAAAGGACATTTCCGCCTAATAAAAATGATCCTTTTTAGCAGAAATCTAACAATATGCCAGGATGGAAGTGCACTGAGGGCGTGGTCGAAGTCTGAGTGCAGTGACACGCCCCCAGTGCACTTCCAAGCTAATTTTCATGTGTTTGTTGGTTCGTCATTCATGTGATGATTGAGGATTCCTCCATTATTTACATTACATGTATCTGTCTATGGATGCGCTGTACATTCTCATATTTAGAATTCCCATATAACTAGTATTAATCCCTTGTCTTTTTCCGTTATATTGTTGTATTACGTATGATTGATCTCATCTTATACATTTTATTTAATCTTTTTATCACTATTTTAGACACAACTGTGCTGTCGAATCCTGACAGTGTGATCTGTGAGATCCCAGAGATCCAAGAACCCGCCGGTGTAAGTATCATTGATGGAGATGTCTGAATATCACCAGATCATGGGGTGTGAATGACACGTCCAGTATTATCCCCCATATAATATGGGATATCTCTTTTCTAAAAGTAGATGAGACAATCGCATTAGATAAACACATTTATATTACAGGAAATCTGTCATCAGGTTTTTGCTAACCCATCTAAGAGCAGCATGATGTAGGGGCAGGGACCCTGATGCCACTGATGTATTACTTACTTTACTGGGTGCAGCAGTTGTGATAACATTTCTCTTTCCTGTGCTGCAGATATATCAGTTCTTTGAATTCTGAGCTTTGTATAGCCCACACCACTGATTGGCAGCTTTCTGTGCATAATGTGAATAGGCAGAAAGTTGTTAATCAGTGGTGGAGCCGGAGTTACAGAGAGTAATAGGACTACATGGCACAAGACAGCTAGCCCTGTAGTGATAATCTGCTGATGATAAAACATTGATTATATCAAAATGTCATGTCTCAGCCCTTACATTATGCTGCTCTTACATTACTATATAAAACTTGCTGACAGATTCCCTTTAAATTCTCCCCTGTGACATCCCATATAATCTAGCTGTCACACTAGGTACGTGGCTGTACCAAGCGAACGGCAAAAGGGAAGGGAAATACTGTGTCTGGGGAAGCGAAAGATGGGGACCCCAGACCAAACCTACCGCTGGCCCCTGGCTTCCCTTTCCATAAAGATATAATTCCACATAAGATAAGTTCTGCACCTATGCGCCAAGCTGGATACCTGACCTTGGCTGACCCTGAAATAGGCCCTAGGTAGGGAACAGATGGGATGAGGGCATAGTCAACCCCACTAAGCTCTAAAGAAGACACTGGGAGTATACACAGGGGAAAGTAAAGGAATAACTTATCTCCAGATGACTCAGGGAGAGGAACTGCAACAACAAAGTTTCTCCAGATGAATACCGGCTGAATGCTTGCTCTGAAGACTTGTTAAGGGTATTAGACTTATCACCAGCACAGAGTAAGGGGGAATGAGGGTATATAAAGACACCAAGGGAAGTGCTTATGAAAAACAGATGAAAGGGTGAGAAACTCTGCTGGGTCCTAAAAGGAAAGGAATGAAAACCAAAGAATGGAAAAAGGGAAAGTCAGTGAGAAACTTGTGTAGCCAAACGCTGCGACTTTCTACAGCCGGAAACTACAGGGACTATCTGTCAAACAGGACACAACCGTTGTATCATGATTCCCCCTTAAATTACATCTGTATCCGCGGAGCATCCAGCTTGTGTCGTCCCATACACTAAATCAGTGTATACAGCTGGGACATAATATAGGGAGGAGACGTTTTTGCATCTGGAGCTTTTTTCTTGCAGCTTCTTAATCTGAATATCATTTCTTATTCATTTATAGAGTGAAGTTAAATCATTGATCCCGGTGAGGAAGCCGCATATGGACGACTTTGAAACATCCAAACTGATCAGCAGTGGAAATTATGGGTGAGATTTCTCTTGGCATAATACATATATTCATGTCAGTTATACGGGAGTTGAGCAAAATCATCTGTAACAAATCAGATAGGGCTTGTGCACACATTGCAGATTTGTCGTGTTTTTGACACATTTTTTTCCTGCGCAGATTTGTTACAAAACCTGAAGGATTTCCTGATTCCAGGAAAGTAAATGCGATTTCTGAATTCTCGTGTACATTTTGCTTATTGTCTCTTGTAGATTTGCAGCAGATTTACATCTTTCAGCATTTTTTATGCAGATGTCACCCACACTGATGAGTAGGGGAATATCTGCAAAAAAAAAGCTGGTAATAACGCATATAAAAACATATATAAAAAATGCGCCTATTTTATGCAGGATTTTTCCTTACAAGAATTGTCGAAATGGTGCAAAATTTCTGCTGCAAACATTTAACGTGTGCAAATACCCTTAAAGGGGTATTCCCATCTCCAAGATCCTATCCCAATATGTAGTAGATGTAATAATAAGAATATTAACAAATACCTCCAATTGGAAATGTAGTATAGGTCTCCTGATTATGTCTCTTACCTTATGTGCAGGGAATTGCAGCATAGGTATCCATGATTACAATTAAAAGCAACTAATTGTCACTAGATGCCTGCTTGTATTCATAGATACATAAGCTCCTGCAATGCCCTGCACATGAGGTAAGAGACATGGCTATATCAGGAGAATTATACTACATTTCTAATTGGAGGTATTTGCTAATATTATTATTATTACACCTACTACATATACTACAGGAGGGGAGAAGGTGTTTCATTACTTTTTCTATTCTTCCCTCTTCCATCTCCTCTATTTATTATGCCTTGTATGGGAAGAGCAGAATAAACTTATCTCAATCGTATCTACCGGTCATATATAGCAAATCTGCCCAAAAACAATTTTGATACATTCTCTTATCACTAATGGGACCTGGGTGGGGGCTCCGGCAGACCGGACATTGTGCGGACCTCCCATAGGTGATCTATGTGGTGTTATGTTATATATTTATAGACATGGATTTTCAGTAACTGCCGGATTTCTAGTATTGAGCATTAATACAGAAGAACATATAATGACTTCTATAGATGAACTGTTAATAAGAATTTAATATAAACCATGGATTCTCCTTCTCTCCAGTGCCGTCTACATAACGCACCATAAAGACTCACGCCAGATGTTTGCGATGAAGAAAATTACCAAGCGGAGCCTGACTAGTCAAAGAAAAGTGGAATTGGCCTTTTTGGAGAGGGACATCCTAACATTCGCCGATTGTCCCTTTGTGGTCTCCATGCTCTGCTCCTTTCCAACTAAATCTCACCTGTGCATGGTCATGGAGTATGTAGGAGGTAGGACATGTACATTGCATTATACTCAGCCCATGTCGTCTAATATCTTATCACCGCTCATATACAGTGCCTACAAGTAGTATTCAACCCCCTGCAGATTTAGCAGGTTTGATAAGATGCAAATAAGTTAGAGCCTGCAAACTTCAAACAAGAGCAGGATTTATTAACAGATGCATAAATCTTACAAACCAACAAGTTATGTTGCTCAGTTACATTTTAATAAATTTTCACCATAAAAGTGTGGGTCAATTATTATTCAACCCCTAGGTTTAATATTTTGTGGAATAACCCTTGTTTGCAATTACAGCTAATAATCGTCTTTTATAAGACCTGATCAGGCCGGCACAGGTCTCTGGAGTTATCTTGGCCCACTCCTCCATGCAGATCTTCTCCAAGTTATCTAGGTTCTTTGGGTGTCTCATGTGGACTTTAATCTTGAGCTCCTTCCACAAGTTTTCAATTGGGTTAAGGTCAGGAGACTGACTAGGCCACTGCAACACCTTGATTTTTTCCCTCTTGAACCAGGCCTTGGTTTTCTTGGCTGTGTGCTTTGGGTCGTTGTCTTGTTGTAAGATGAAATGACGACCCATCCTTGATTGAGGAGTGGAGGTTCTTGGCCAAAATCTCCAGGTAGGCCGTGCTATCCATCTTCCCATGGATGCGGACAAGATGGCCAGGCCCCTTGGCTGAGAAACAGCCCCACAGCATGATGCTGCCACCACCATGCTTGACTGTAGGGATGGCATTCTTGGGGTCGTATGCAGTGCCATCCAGTCTCCAAACGTCACATGTGTGGTTGGCACCAAAGGTCTCGATCTTGGTCTCATCAGACCAGAGAACCATGAACCAGTCTGTCTCAGAGTCCTCCAAGTGATCATGAGCAAACTGTAGATGAGCCTTGACATGACGCTTTGAAAGTAAAGGTACCTTACGGGCTCGTCTGGAACAGAGACCATTGCGGTGGAGTACGTTACTTATGGTATTGACTGAAACCAATGTCCCCACTGCCATGAGATCTTCCCGGAGCTCCTTCCTTGTTGTCCTTGGGTTAGCCTTGACTCTTCGGACAAGCCTGGCCTCGGCACGGGAGGGAACTTTCAAAGGCTGTCCAGGCCGTGGAAGGCTAACAGTAGTTCCATAAGCCTTCCACTTCCGGATGATGCTCCCAACAGTGGAGACAGGTAGGCCCAACTCCTTGGAAAGGGTTTTGTACCCCTTGCCAGCCTTGTGACCCTCCACGATCTTGTCTCTGATGGCCTTGGAATGCTCCTTTGTCTTTCCCATGTTGACCATGTATGAGTGCTGTTCACAGGTTTGGGGAGGGTCTTAATTAGTCAGAAAAGGCTGGAAAAAGAGATAATTAATCCAAACATGTGAAGCTCATTGTTCTTTGTGCCTGAAATACTTCTTAATACTTTAGGGGAACCAAACTGAATTCTGGTGGTTTGAGGGGTTGAATAATAAATGACCCTCTGAATAAACTTTTCTCAATTTAAAAAAAAAAAAAAAGAAATAACATTCTTTTTTGCTGCAGTGCATTTCACACTTCCAGGCTGATTTACAGTCCAAATGTCACAATGCCAAGTTAATTCCGAATGTGTAAACCTGCTAAATCTGCAGGGGGTTGAATACTACTTGTAGGCACTGTAAATAGGATTTGTCCACGTGGTTGGTTACATCCCCACAGAGCATTTACTATAGGTTATCTAGTACCCAGATGCAGGTGAGCTTTGGGGCACTGAGCTCCATACTTGCACCTGTCATCACAATGCTTTTCATACATCTGGGCAGGACTGTGGGCCAGGACCATAGCCAGGACCTTGGAATCTGCTCCTCTACGTATGTACAAGCCTCTTTATTAAATTGTGTGCTAGCACTGTCCGCAGGAAGGGCAGCGCTTGCGTAGTTATCTTCTGCGGCTCTTCAGTATACTGGGGCTGTAGGCGGTGCATGTGCACACTGACATCCAACCGTCTTCATCAAAATGGTGACACATGCAGCGCATGCGCAGATTCAGACCTCAGCTCTATGACAAATGCCATTTTGCTGAAGAATGTGGGATATCAGAATGCGCATGTGCTTCCCGTGGCGCAATTTTGCTGAAGACCATCAGATGTCAGAATGTGCATGTGCTCCCCATGATGCCATTTTGCTGAAGACAGTAGGATGTCAGAGTGCTTATACACAGCCCACTGCGCCATCTTGCTGAAGACCACCGTGAGAGGAATACATGGACGACATTTCCCCATTACTAAGATTATGTGCACTACACATTATATCTGAAAATATTCTCTCCTGCCTCAATGTCTCCGCTCACTTCTCATTATACATAGTGATCTGCTGTATACACCCCTCACCGACCATATTTTCTTTTCTCTAGGTGGAGACTGCGAGAGCCTTCTAAGTAAAAGGGGTCGCTTTTCTGTCCCTTTGGCCCGCTTGTACTTTGCAGAAGCCATTCTTGCTGTTGAATATCTGCATAGCTATGGCATTGTGCACAGAGACCTGAAGCCGGAAAAGTAAGTACCCCCTGTAGTATAATAAAGGTGGGAAATTTATCATTTCTTATCACATGGACTGTGAGGTAAAACCATTCTTAATTTCTTTCATTCTTTTTTTCTTTAACAGCCTCATGATAACATCTACTGGACACATTAAAGTGACCGATTTTGGGCTTTCAAAACTTGGTGTCATGATACCAGAAAGCAACACCTACAAGGAATTACGGGAGGACATCTCCAGAGAGTTCATGGACCGTGAGGTTAGTATCACTTACAGGAATGTAGCTTGTTCTGTACAAATGCCATCACACTATTGTCTCTTCTCCACTTCTCTCCTTTTTCCACTGATATTTTATCTTCTGGAATTATATTTTTATGGAGAGAATTAATGGCTTCATCGATTCTAATCTCTATTTTCTGTTGGTTTCCAGTTCTGTGGCACCCCGTATTACATGGCACCAGAGATGATCCTGAAAGCGGGCTATGGAAGACCTGTAGACTGGTGGGCAATGGGGGTTATCCTATATGACTTTCTTGTTGGAAATCCACCATTTCACGGGGATTCAACAACAAGTTTTTATCGATGCGTTGTCAGTGGTAAGTAGAATAAAGCCATCATTGCTTTGATTGTTACATCTCTTTAGTTATTTCCTTTGCTGTATCTTACAGTCCTATAAAGAGGTTTTATATTCTGTAATTTTCTACATAACAGGAGACATAAATTGGACTTGTGATCCCGCTCCTCCCCCCGATGCTCAGAACATCATCACTGAGCTGCTGAGAAAAAATCCCGCATATAGACTTGGGACAGGTAACAGATATTATATTAATATTTACTTATTACATCTAGGAAATATTGTCCATGACGATCAGCTCTTCTCTATCTGCTTTTCCATTTCTAAGTCTCCATACTATAACTTTCAGTCTATTTTCTTCATTCTGTTATGTCATTAGTTTAGATTACATTAAACTGTGAAGATACGGAGCCGTCTCTGACAATGTCTGCAAAACGTTTATTTTGTATTTTTCCAGAAGGAGCATTTCAGATCAAGGAACATCCATTCCTGAGGGACTTAGACTTTGACAATCTTCTAAGTCAGGAGCCGGAGTACGTTCCTCAGCTCGTGTCAGACGTGGACACCAGCGTCTTTCTAAGTAAGTAAAAGGAGACGTCACCTAAAATAAGCGGCTGTTTGTGTCATCTTTACTAATATGTGACGATCGGGATTTATTAATATTAGTGATAAATGATGACTGTTATAATGAGAATTTCTAATAACACTTCATTACCTTTATCTTGTAGATCACGGTGGTGTGAACATGGACATGGCCTCAGAGGATAAGGAAAACAATGAGAGCCCTGACTTCCTAAACTTTACATCATCTTCTCAAAGACTTTCAAAAGTATGTGATCAATAAGTCTAAAATATACAAAAAAAGACCTCTAAAAGTAGAAAAAAGTATTTCATGTGTTATTTTTCTTCTTTCTCTTTAGCTTTGTACCACCACAACAAAGACGATGAACAACGATGACACCAAGTCACCTCCAGAGTGCTTCCCAGAGAGTACCCCAGAGTGCATCCCAGAGTGCATCCCAGAGAGTACCCCAGAGTGCTCCCCAGAGAGTACCCCAGAGAGCATCCCAGAGTGCTCCCCAGAGAGTACCCCAGAGTGCATCCCAGAGAGCACCCCAGAGAGTACCCCAGAGTGCATCCCAGAGTGCTCCCCAGAGAGTATCCCAGAGAGCACCCCAGAGAGTACCCCAGAGTGCATCCCAGAGAGTACCCCAGAGTGCATCCCAGAGAGCACCCCAGAGAGTACCCCAGAGTGCATCCCAGAGTGCTCCCCAGAGAGTACCCCAGAGTGCATCCCAGAGAGCACCCCAGAGAGTACCCCAGAGTGCATCCCAGAGTGCTCCCCAGAGAGTATCCCAGAGTGCTCCCCAGAGAGTATCCCAGAGTGCTCCCCAGAGAGTACCCCAGAGTGCATCCCAGAGAGCACCCCAGAGAGTACCCCAGAGTGCTCCCAAGAGAGTACCCCAGAGTGCATCCCAGAGACTACCCCAGAGAGTTCCCCACAGTGCATCGCAGAGAGTACCCCAGAGTGCTCCCCAGAGTGTACCCCAGAGTGCTCCTCAGAGAGTATGCCAGAGTGCTCCCCAAAGGGAACCCCAGAATGCTACCCAGAGGGTACCCCAGAGTGCTCCCCAAAGTACATCCCAGAGAGTACCCCAGAGTGCTCACCAGAGAATACCCCAGAGTTCTCCACAGAGAGTACCCCAGAGATCTCACCAGACAGTATGCCGGAGTGCCCCCTAGTGAGTACCCCAGAGTGCTACCCAGAGGGTACCCCGGAGTGCTCGCCAGAGTGTATTCCAGAGTGCTCCCCAGCACCCAAAACAATCATCTCAGAAATGTGAGTAGATTATGGTTTTATTTTTGGGAGCTTCAAACTAGGGGAGATGCAGTATTACATGACAGCCATTCCTGGTAGTTGTTTTCCGTCCCGCTCTATAAAAGGTAGTTTTGAGCAGGAAACCCCCCCAATATGATTTTCTTCTGTCCTATTAGACCTTATAGTAGAAGTTCTAGGGAGACGTCCCATTTTATACTGCGTTTACTTGTAATTTACAAAATTTTCTTCTTCCAAACAGGCAAAAAGAATCTTCTCCTGCACTTGATAGAGACGATGCTATAACCAGCTTGTCATCCTCGTCCTCATTGTCAGGTATGTACAGGTCTACAGCACCAAACATGTGAATGTTGACATCAAGTCTTAACAATTTCCACATGGTTTTCTATAATAGGTTTTTCTTTGTTATCCACATTTCATTGATCACAATTTTGTAGCCCATAGGCCCAAACTGTATCTCTATTTCCCTAATTTTGTCCTGGAGATATAAGAATATATCGTTACTAATTTTTTTTTTTTTTACTTTCTGATCAGAAATTCCATCTCAGGAAGAAAGAAAATCTAAAATAAATCTGAGTACAGAGGAACAAAAATCAGAAAAGAAAGAAAAGGGAAAAAAGAGACGAGGTAAGTGTGAGAATCATCTCCAAGTTATGTCAGTCAGTGAGAAGAATCCATGTGGAGCAGATGTCATCTGTCAGTGATGGGATTGTCACATGTATGATGGCTGACAATGACCCCTGACCTCTGTATGATAAGACAATGCTGTACAGCCACAGTGACCGCACAGTAGTATCATGTAATCTGGAGTCTCATTACTTACATTATACTTCTCTTATCATAGGCAATATCTTCCGCCGAATTTTATCATCCTGCCGGCGTGGATTATCCAGGGTTGCTCGCGCATTTGCCTGTTGCGGCTGTTGCTCTACAACCATCTAGCGCCCTGAAGAACAGCAGATCCACCATCACTGCTGCACCTGTATAGAAGGACCTTCACCATCTACCTGTGTCCTTCTATTGTTACATCTGTACACGGACATGTTTCGGTAACGCCTCTGTCACCAGGCTCCGCGGTATTCATACTGCTAGCCTGAATTGGCTTTAACTGATCACCTGGTATCTGACCACGGCTATCTTTACGACTATGATTTTGTCTATTGTTTTATAGAACAACTTATTGATAACATAAATAGGGAATATATAGTATGTAGTAGAGACCAAAATATTCCCACAAAAATAAACATAAATAGGGAATATATAGTATGTATTAGTGACAAATCGATTCACTTAAAAATAAATTTATAAAATATATAAATATTTTTTATGGTAATGGATTTGTCACTACTTACTACTACATAATATATTCTCTATTTAATATTATGGGAATCGATTTGTCACTACTACTGTCTATTGTTTTATTCCTATTTTTTCCCCTTCCTCATCCCTTTATCCATTTTAAAAATAAATTAATTAATTAAATATTTTATGTTACTGAGAGTTTTTTATATCTGTAGCATCCAGGGATATGGGGTGCTCAGTCCCTGGCAATGTCTCTATTGGGGATGTCATGGTGGTGGCCGTTACCTGGTTCCGTGCCCTGGGCCCTTTTTGTAATGGGGATAATTTTTTTTTTAAATCAGATAAATTTTTATTGCATTTTAAAACTTTCATAAACATAACAACAAATTGTGAGGGTAGTCTTCACACATACTCCCTCCCCCCACCCTCTTCCGGTCGACAGTCTCACCCCTCCACTCTCTACATCCCTCTTTATTTACATAATGACCTGCCCTCCTTATTTCTCAACCACTGCGATCTTTCCTTTCCTACCTATAGTCTAAATATCCTATCTTTCAGTAGATCAAATGACGCTAATCCTGGATACTCCAGCCACTTGCTCCAGATCTTCTCATATTGAGTTCTCCTTCCCCTTTTAATATAAACATTTTTCTCCATCTAAATAATACAAATCACTTTTTCAACAAATTCCTTACGTGTCGGTGCTTTTTCAGATAGCCAATACAAGGCAATTAGTTTCCTTGCTGCATACAACAATCGTGCCACTGCCAGTTTCTCTTGTTTATCCACCCCCACTTCATCCACATAGCCCAGCACACACACCAGCGGGTTCCCCACTTCATCCACATAGCCCAGCACACACACCAGCGGGTTCCCCACTTCATCCACATAGCCCAGCACACACACCAGCGGGTTTCTGGGTAGGTCCACTTGCATCACTGATTGAATTAAATTTAACACTGTGATCCAAAACCCTTGTAAACACGGGCATTCCCACATGTGCATGATCCCTGCTTCTTCCACAGTACATTATGGACATTTGGAATCCGTTCTCACTCCCACTTTCTTCATCCACACGGGGGTTCTATATACTCTGTATATAACATATAAATGCGATAGCCGTTTCGCCTTGCTCAGAGATATTTTGATGACATATTGCAAAATAGACTCCCATTTCTCCTCCCCGATTTCTCCCAAATCTTCCACCCACCTTGCATATGCCCCAATTTGTTGCCTCCCAACCGACATGGACAGAAGTCTGTATGTCGATCCTCCTCATTTTGTTGAGTAGACCCTGTGTTAGTAGAAAATAATCTATTCTGGACCATGTGCTATGGACGTGGGAGAAATGAGTGTACTCTCGGTCTGCCGGGTGTGAGTTTCGCCAAGCATCTATTACACTAGTATGTTCTGTGAATAGATTCAGCACCCTGTCATGTGTCCTGGCTACCATGCGTTTGTGTCCTGTGCCCGACCTATCTTCTTTGACGTTCATTACCGTATTAAGATCCCCTCCTATTATTATGTTCCTCTCAGGGTCCTCCAAAACCTGCCTCTCCAACTCCTGGAAGAAAATCTTATTACTCTCATTTGGTGCATATACATTATAGATTGTGAGTCGTCCACATGGGGTATCAAGCAAAGCTTTTTGTATTCTCCCATCTCTATCATTTTCCTGTGTTATTACCTTACAATTTGCCTGCTTATAGAGTAGTATTCACACACCTGCTTTATTATTTTGGGCTGAGGATCCCATCACTTCTCCCACCCACATTTTGCACATTTTGGTGAAATCCTGATTTTTCAAATGGGTCTCCTGAAGTAGGGAAATGTCTACTTTAAGCTTCTTTAAGTGCCTCAATATCATTCGTCTTTTGTGTGGCGACTGCAGGCCTTTCACGTCCATGACACAATTTGCATCCTTATATATTACTTGAAATCTTACTTCTTATCCTATCTTAACTAAAACCTTCTTAAAACCTGTCCACCGCGTCTCTCTCTGGTGGTGCAAAAAAAAAAAAAAGTCAATTAAACCAACAAAATAACACTGCTATCCTATATCCTTTGTAGGAAAACACAGTTGCGGACTTCACTTTTTTCCCGCATGTATGTAGGGACTCCTACTGATCACTCTTTCGCTCCTCAAAATATTTTCGCTTTCTTGAGCTTCTGCACTTCACTTAAAGGCGTGCTAAACATAGCTTCAGAAATATATACAAGAATCCCCAAGCCCTGAGGACTGAAAGTAGGTTGAACCTCGACCCAGTATAGCGAGGCTCATTCCCAGGAGAGATGAAGGAAAAGAAAAGAAAAAAGAAACAAGAGGAAGAAAGGAGGGAAGAATGGAGGAGGGGTCCAGAGGATGGTTATGGGAAGGAGAAGGGTTGTAAATGGGGGAGGTGTGAATGGGATGGGGGAGTTGATCGGGACGGATTGGGTGGGAGGTAGTTTGTGGGTGGGAGAAAGTGTGTAGTCAGGGGGGGCAGGAGAGGGTTTGTTTGTGGGTGGCAAAAGGGGGTGTGGGTGGGAGGGGGTGGAAAGTAGTTTGTGGGTGGGGGAGTGTAGTTGGAGGGAGTGGGAGGGGAGTGTGGGTATGGGGGTAGAGGGAGGCAGTTATGTGTGGGAGGGGGGTGGTTTTGGGTGATGGGATAATAAAGGGGTTGGGCAAGACAGGGAAAGAAGAAGTAAAGAGGAAGAAAGAAGAAGAAGAAAAAAAAAAAGGGAGAAGCGGGGGTATGGAGAGGGACTGGGGGTGTCTGGGTTATGGTAGAGTTAACGCTTTCAGGCCTACATCATGAACTCCAGACCCCCATACAAATCCCCCTCCCCCCATTGCTCCTTTACAAACAGCATTAATACTCCACATTAAACATTAGCAATTTTGCCCCTGTATGGTCTATGTTATGTCCTCACCCCCTCTGGGGAGTAGCATCCCCACTCTTTGCCAGGGGCGATGATTTTGCAAAAGTCTTGTCCACATAGCGTCTTGCCTGATCAGGGGCCATGAATGTCTCTGTACCTCCTCCTGGGGCAAAGATTTTAAGGATGGCGGGAATTGCAAAGCAAATTTTATCGTCTTTCTGAAAAGCTCTGTGCAGACATCGCTGAAGGCTCTTCTTTTCTTTGTGACCTCCGCCGAATAGTCACTGAATATCAGAATCTTATGTCCTCTTACCACCGTGGGGGATGTCTTCTTCCGAAATGCTTGTAAGATGTTAGTTTAATCCACAAAGTTCAAATATCTGACAATCACTGGCCTGGGTCTTGGAGGTGTGTTTGCACTTGTGTGCTGGGCTGGGGGTCCCACTCTGTGTGGCCTTTCAGCCTTGAGTGTATCAGCAATCCCCAGAGCGTGAGGTATGTCCTCCATGCATATCCCCATTAGCTGGTGAGGGGTGATGGTTTCTGGCAGCCCAATGATTCTTAAGTTGTTTCGTCTGGAGCGATTCTCGAGATCATCAATTTTATCTGCAAGTTGCTGGTTCAGCCTGGTGACTTTTTGCAGCTCAGCCTGCACCTCTCCCAGCTCATCCTCTGCAGTGCGGAGTCTATTCTCCACTGTAGCCAGTCTATCTGATTGCTGTGAGATGGCTTCCTGCATTTGCTTCAGGGCATCAGACACTGTCTGCTCCAGCATTTCCTGAAGCTTGGGGGTTAACATCTTTACCACCTCATCTGCTAGGGACTTGTAAGAAATGCTGAGACCTGCAGTGCTTATCTACTGCTCACCTCCTCCCTCCTGCTGGGTAAGCTGATTACCAGGTTTATTGCTTTTCCTGGGCTTGGTCACCTCTGCAGCCATTTTAGCACAGCTATTCCTCTGGGTTAGGGGGCTCTGTCCTGCAGTCCAGTTCTTGTGCACATACCTCTCCATTATGTCTGAGGGGCATGCACACTATCTTATCTCCTCTTTCAGACCTCTTATCAGCTGGTTTGTGTGCTAGGACTGCAGGTGTCTTGATAAAAAAGCAGGAGCTCTCTTCACACGCTGCCTTCCATGCGAGCGCAGGACCCGGAAGTCTTGATCTGTTTTCAAGGTCATCCATTTTTGCTAGGAGTGCTGTTATTTGCTGTGCTGCACGCTGCCCGTCTCTGTCAGATCCTGCCATGCGGTCCTCCATGATACTGACTCTCTGCTCAACTTCTCCTGTTCTCTCTTTCACTTTGAAGTGGCCGCAGGTCTGACCGCGGCTGAGTTCCCATAATCTGCGCCTACAAAATCCCCACGCTCAGATTTTATGCAAGGGTACATTTCTTTACTGGTAAACATTTCAATAACACACGCAGCTAGCTTAGCAGCACACATAATCAGAGTTTTCTATACGGGTCTCTAACTTCGGACACACGGCACAGAACACAAAAAAAACAGCAATGATAAACAAGCATTCTGTCCCTGACTTGCCCTATGGGTTATATTACCAGTCCAAAACACAAGGAGGGAGGGCTCCCACGTAGCAGGCCTAGACTCCGGGTAAACGACGGCGACTCCAAAGAGCATTGATGGGGAAATCTTCAGCCCTCTCGCCAGAGGACTAGCTTACAATCTCTTGGAATGGAGGAAGGAGACGGTCCGGAGGTCCCTTGAGTCCAGGATCACCTCTGCAGCAGTTCTGGCAATCCCTCACACGTCAGCGATGAGGGCAGTCCAAGGCAGGTCTGTTCAGGTACAGCTCCAGTAGCTCAGTGTCTTTTTTCCTGCACTTTTTTCCTGTACAACCAGTGCCTGTGGGAGGGGATCAGATTTTACAGCGTCCGCCCCTCGAGCAATTTCAGCACTTGTCCACAAGGTGGCAGCACCATCCTGTGTAATGTCAGTCTCCATGTCTTTTTCAGTCACAACACAGTGAGAGCTGTTCGCCTCGTTACAACTTCATGAAGCTTGTGTCGCATGGATGCCATGTCTTCTCTGAGGCTCCCCAGCTACTGGGTCACCTCAGTAATAGATGCTCTGCATAGCATTACTGCTGTGAGTATGTCTCTCAGTGTGGGCTCTTCAGGGATATTCTGTGTGCCTGTCAGCTCCTCTAGCTGTGCTGCCAGAGATCTGGGATTTGTCTCTGCCATGCAGGCCTGAGCTCCCTCGCTGCTCTCACCCCTCCCCCTCCTTCACTCAGCACCATGCTGTTTGCAAGTGCCATATTGATCTGCAGCTCCCCTCTCACTGTCTCTCTGTGATGGCCACTGCTCTCCTACCTGGCAAAACGCTCCAGCCGTTTTGCAGCCTGTCTTCTGATCTCCTCAGCGTCTGCACCATTATCTTTTCTCTGCTCCATGCTGCCCACGGCACCATCTTGTTTCTGCTTCTCCACTTTTCCCCTCGGCTTTTTCGGCCCCCTCCTTATCATATCTGTGCCAGTAAGCACTGCAATCAGGTCAGGGGGGTCAGAGGGTCGTCCAGCTGCAGCCTGTGACTTCTGAGAGTGTTTTTTTGGGTTTCTTCCCTAGGGATTTCCTAGATGCTTGGCAGGAGCAACAGGATCTGCTTCCACTCACATACTGAGCTAGGCCATGCCCCCCGTAATGGGGATATTTATAGGGGAGAATATGATAATGTTCACTTGTGATGCCACTTGCGGTGGTGCGGCTAAGTGTACAGAGCCGCCGCTGCAGAATGTCTCTACTGGGGCTGGTGGTATTGACAGCTAGTATGGTAGTCCCTCCACAAGTAGGGTTTTGCCCCAGAGGGTGTATGGTGCGGTGGGTGTCAGAAGAAGGGAGTCCACATAGGTGTTCAGTGCAACTGGTTTACTCACTGCTGGTAGATGTTGGGTGATTGCCTGAGGCCGGCTGGTTTCGCCTCCAGGTCTCCTTCATCCCAGTGCCAGTTTGGTTCTCTGGTACCTTCTTCCCCGCACCTGTCTCTGGTAAGTGGGTCCCCGTAGTATAGAACACTGGGGGTCCCCTTTCTGTGGTTTGTTCATTTCTGTCTTCCTGACTGTAGCGTGATCCCTGTGGGGTTGGAGTCTCTGGTCCTGTCCTCAGATCTCCCTTTGCTACTGAGTCTTCGGATTCTTTAGGGTCAACAAAGTCCGTGATGGTCCCCTTTGCTGTGCAGGTGTTAACAGGTCGGCTTGAAGCTCTTTCCTGTCCTAGGGTCCTGTACCCCATCGGTGTATAGTTCCTGGAGTACTTCACCGTACTCCACCGGCAACCACTTCTCCTGGGTACCAGGTCACCATTAACCCGAGTCAGGATGTCACTTTGCTTCCACCTTTACACTCCTGCTGTCTGACACTCTCTCAGACTACCCTTCACAGTTTGCTCCTCCCACCTGGTCAACTAGTGGACTGGAGTGGCTCCACCTCTAGGCAGCCATCCATTGGTCCCACCCTAGCTAAGTACCATTGTATGGTGGATTGCTGGGGAAAACTGGGATTACCTGGGTTTTTGTTGTTACCAGCACTGGGGTTCTGGGTCCCTAAGGGGGTAGGCCCTGCATCCTGGTGGGGATACAGAACCTTGTAGCACCCTGAAGGATTCAGGGGCGCTACATATCCATCAAAGTGCACTCTGCATTTTGTTAATGCATAAGGCTATGTGTGCACTGAGCGTTTTTCGGGTGCGTTTTTGTGCATTGTTTGGCTCAAAACTGCTTGACTTTGCTTCCCCAGCAAAGTCTATGACTTTTCATTTTTGCTGTCCACACACAACTTTTTTTTATTAGCTGCGTTTTTGATGTAAAAAAAAACTAAATGGACATGTCAATTCTTTCCTGCGTTTTACTACATTTTTTACCCATGAAATGCTTTGGAAAAATGCAGAAAAACACAGTGATCAAAAACACAGCAAAACATTTTACTGTTTACCAGTTTACCGGTGCGTTTTTTGCGTTTTTTTTGCAGCCAAAAACGCACATAAACGCAGCGTCAAAAAAAGCCTTGTGCGCACATAGCCTAAATGATATATTAACACTTCTGTTTATTAAAGGAAATGAAGCAGCACAAGCTTCAAAAAATTAATAATAGGAGCCAGCCCAGTACAGCCCAATAACCATACCACCTACAGATCATATGAAGGTAGACGGCGCACTGAGTAAGAGTATCAAAAGTGCGAGTAAACTTTTAATCAATCCATCTGCGCAAGGACAACGTTTCCAATCCACAGAGCCTTTGTCAAGCAATTTATATTTCACAACAGGCATCTATATAAAAATATAAGGATTAGCATAACCGCATGAAGCAACGTCCGACATTTGTAATCAGAAGTCGTATGACATGCCCAACCAGGGCAAAGGCAAAGAGGAAGAAGAAGTGCCAAATAATGGAGGGGTGGGGGGGAACCAAACAGACAATTTATGGTAAAAAAGATATATAATTTTTATTGGTACAAACACATAGAATTGCAAAAATGCAGTCAAGTATCCATGAACAAAATTGTGTTATACAACAACCACTAAGACACATTAAAACCATTTAGGGGGCGTGTCCTGGCCATGAGGGAGTGAGGTTGTGCTTTGCCTCAGCTCCCCTTTATCTCCCAGGAAATCAGCTACTACATTAATTTTTTCAGCCCTCTATCCCGGACTATGAGCACAAGGAGGCAGAGGGGAGCTCGGGGACACCTTTCCAGGCAGAATCGAGGCAGCATCTAGCGATTTCTGGCTAAACCAACAGTGGCACAGATGGAGCAGGAGGGAAGTAAGATGGCCGCTGGCCTTGTCAGCTATGCAGCAGTGGCAGCGGGGGAGGGGGGACACAGAGTACCTGTCAGAGGCCCACAGCAGAGAACAGCCTGAGGAGCAGAAGGTGGAGGCAGGAATCCAGACGGTGACCGATCCTGTGTAGCTGGAGGAGAAGTGGGGTTTGAGGAGCCAGGTACTCGGAGGGAGCAGGCTCTGGTGTCTTCACAGCATGAGGAGCAGGTCCTGGCAGAGGAAGAGGAGGTGGACAGGCGGCAGGTGAGAGGCCTGGGCCTTGCAGACTCTGCAGCTTCTCCTGGAGGAGGGGAGCGGGATCTGACTTTGCCCCTGAGCCCTTCACTGTCAATGGAGCTTCAGGAGGGACAGGAGGATAGGGCTCCCTGGACCTCCAGCACATTGCTACTCAGTGGCACTGCAGCTGCTGTGACAGGCACAGAGGTCAGAGCTAATATAGAAGATATGGAGAGTATGGAGCACTCCACCAGCCAGATTTCTCAGCATATCAGCACTCTGGGGCTGGGGCAGGAAGGTTCCGGTGTCCTGAGGGAGCTAAGGGAGCTCAGAGCAAGAATCATCAGCATCCCATCCAGAGAGGACATGGAAGGCTATATCTCCAGATTGGAGAAGGCGTGCAGGTGAGAGCTGACAGAAGTGCGTTCCAGTGTGCAGAATATAGATGCAAGGGTCCTGTCTCAGGAGACTCAATTACAAGAAATGCAGAAGGAATTATCCTCTCATAAAGAGTTGCTAGAGACCCAATCTCGCCAGCTCCACTACCTGACTGAAGCACTGGACGATGCAGAGAACAGAGGACGACGCAACAACTTGAGAGTACGGGGTCTGCCAGAGTCCGTTGATTCCAGGGAACTCCCACGTGTCCTCCAAAGAATCTTCAACAATATATTGGGGCTCCCTCCAGCCACGGAGATTGAACTTGATAGAGCACACAGATCCTTGGGACCCAAACCAGCGGACTCGGTGTTCCCGCGGGACGGGACCTGTCGGGTCCATCATTATTTACAAAAGGAGTCTATTCTGCTGAAGCTCCGGGAAGGGGTACCGATCCTTTTCCAAAAGATTAAGTTGCAGATCCTACCCGACCTCTCTCGTCTTACTCTCCAGAGGAGGAGAGCACTACGGCCTCTGTTGGAGCTCCTTCGGTCACGGGACTTGGTGTACAGCTGGGGCTTCCCTTTTCGCGTTCAAGTCCGCAGTGGCGGCCGAATGCACGTTCTTCATTCACCAGAGGATCTGATACCCTTTTCGGAGGCCTTGAATCTCCCCAGAGTTGAAATTGAGGACTGGCCTTCTATTCCAAGAGAATTCTCGCGGGGGCTTCCTCAGCGTCCTCCAAGAAGTAATTGCGGGGAGAGGAAGACGGGAGGAGGAGGTCGTCCCTCTACCAAGGACTGATGTTCGTCAAGACGGGGCTTGTATGCTTCTCACACTTTATACTGTACTTGAGTAGTATTGTTATTTTGGGGTTGGATGCGGAGGGCTGATTGAGGGGCTAAGTTTAAGTTAATGAAGTCATGGAAGAGGTTTAAACGCTAGATATAATAACTGACGTGAGTCGAAACGGTTCCCTCTCTCTGCCGCTACAATTTTGCCCTCCTGCCCCCGATTCTTGTAGTTTCATGCTTTTACAGAATTCCTAGCAGTTTCATATAGGACATGTATGGTTATGATTAACATCCCCCCGTTTTTCATATTTTCTTCCGCTTCCTCCTTCTGTGTCCCCTTTGGCCTTTTATCGCCTCTTTTCGGGCCCATGCTCCTCGACCGCTCTCTTCCCCCTTTCTTCTTGCCCTCTGTGGCCCTCTGTCCCCCCCTGTCCCCGTCCCCCCCCCTTTTTTTTTCCTCTCCTTCCCCCCCTTCCTCCCTCCCTTTTTTCCTTTCCCCCACTTTTTCTTTTCTCCCCCCCCCCCTTTTTTCCTTCCCCCCCCTTTTTTTTTCTCTCCTCCCCCCCTTCCTCCCCCCTTTTTTCCTTTCCCCCTGTTTTTTTTTTTCTTTTCTCTTTCTACCTCCCTCTTCTCCCTCCCTTCCTTCCCCTGAGGGGGCTGGGTCGTAGAGGGGGTGGGAATTGCGGGGTGCACATCTGAGCTGGGGTTTGTCTGTGGTTTGGGTTTTATAATGAGGCCTGGGAGGGGGGGGCTTCAGTCCTGGAAAGCACACGCCTGGTTTGGGTTTACGCGTCGCGGGGTGAGTGACGCTTGAAAGCAATACCCAGGAATTACCGCATTTGTTGGGCTTACAGTTTGTAATCTTTGTTTTCCCTTTTCTTTTTCTCTATTTCACAGCCTAATCTTTTCTTGATTCTTGCTGCGTTTCTTGCTCCTTACTCTGGTCATCTCTCTTTCCCCTTCTTCACCCCTACCCTTAGGTGTGGGACCCCAGTGCTCGGCATGACGCAACTTAATTTTGGCTCCCTTAATTGTAAAGGGTTGAATGTGCCGCAAAAGAGATCGCAAATATTTTATGCTATGCATAAACAGAGGACTCAGGTGTTATTATTACAAGAGACCCATTTTAAAGCAGGCCAGGTCCCAGTTCTTAGGGATAGATTTTACACAACATGGTTTCACAGCCCTAATCCGACTGCTAAATCCGGGGGGGTCTCCATTGCTCTCCATAAGTCATTGGTGTTCTCCGTGATGGACTCTTTGGTGGATCCGGAGGGTAGATTTATATTTCTGAAGCTCCAGATTGGTGTGGGTGTATATACCGTAGCTAACTGGTATTTACCCAACTCCAGACCCACTGTGGCATGCTCTTCCCTCCTGTCTCGGCTGGCGGAATTTGCAGAAGGGACTTTAATAGCTGGGGGGGACTTTAATTTCACCTTTCAACCGGCAATTGATACCTCCTTGGGACGGCGTTTTATTTCACAAAAAAGGATGTTGGCACTAGGGAAAAAGTTGCAAGCATTACAATTGGTTGATATTTGGAGGGCACTGCATCCCACGGAGAGGGATTACTCTTATTTATCCCCAATTCATTCATCTTACAGCCGTATAGATATGTTGTGGATTAGCCAACACGCCATGCCATGGCGAGCCCAGGCCTCCATAGGGTCTATATGTGTATCGGACCATGCACCGGTGTTCGTCCAACTCACTCCCCCAGACAGTTCGCGGCGACCATGGACGTGGCGTCTTAATGAACATCTACTTAAAGACGACTTATGTGTAGCGGAAATACGGCAGGTGATTGTGAGTGAGTCTCGTTAGTTGTAAAACATAGTTGGAATCAGACCATAGAGACATATTTAGTTCATATATGCGAGGCAGCGACGATACCAGCTAGATATGTAATTATTAAGTATATAAACAGATCATACATGTGGGACACACAAAATCAATTTATGGATAAGTTACAATAATTATAAGGCAATAGTTAAGGTCCAATAGTAGACAAAGTTTCAGCCCTACTCATAATAGATACATATTTGCATATAGGGTCCCTATCCATACAGAGTATTATATGACAAAAAAAAAAAGTTAATTAACAATGAATATATAGGCAGATCCTACACATGAGAAATACACCGTATGGCTCTAAATATACCCCAATAATTATGTGATATTGTAAGGTCAAAAAGGTAAATAGAGAACGCAAACCCTGTTCATAAATAACAATAGGAGAACCCATCTACAAAAGTATATACAGTGCCTACAAGTAGTATTCAACCCCCTGCAGATTTAGCAGGTTTACACATTCGGAATTAACTTGGCATTGTGACATTTGGACTGTAGATCAGCCTGGAAGTGTGAAATGCACTGCAGCAAAAAAGAATGTTATTTCTCTTTTTTTTTTTTTTTTTTTTTTTAAATTGTGAAAAGTTCATTCAGAGGGTCATTTATTATTCAACCCCTCAAACCACCAGAATTCAGTTTGGTTCCCCTAAAGTATTAAGAAGTATTTCAGGCACAAAGAACAATGAGCTTCACATGTTTGGATTAATTATCTCTTTTTCCAGCCTTTTCTGACTAATTAAGACCCTTCCCAAACTTGTGAACAGCACTCAAACTTGGTCAACATGGGAAAGACAAAGGAGCATTCCAAGGCCATCCGAGACAAGATCGTGGAGGGTCACAAGGCTGGCAAGGGGTACAAAACCCTTTCCAAGGAGTTGGGCCTACCTGTCTCCACTGTTGGGAGCATCATCCGGAAGTAGAAGGCTTATGGAACTACTGTTAGCCTTCCACAGCCTGGACAGCCTTTGAAAGTTTCCACCCGTGCCGAGGCCAGGCTTGTCCGAAGAGTCAAGGCTAACCCAAGGACAACAAGGAAGGAGCTCCGGGAAGATCTCATGGCAGTGGGGACATTGGTTTCAGTCAATACCATAAGTAACGTACTCCACCGCAATGGTCTCCGTTCCAGACGAGCCCGTAAGGTACCTTTACTTTCAAAGCGTCATGTCAAGGCTCGTCTACAGTTTGCTCATGATCACTTGGAGGACTCTGAGACAGATTGGTTCAAGGTTCTCTGGTCTGATGAGACCAAGATCGAGATCTTTGGTGCCAACCACACACATGACGTTTGAAGACTAGATGGAACTGCATACGACCCCAAGAATACCATCCCTACAGTCAAGCATGGTGGTGGCAGCATCATGCTGTGGGATTGTTTCTTAGCCAAGGGGCCTGGCCATCTGGTCCGCATCCATGGGAAGATGGATAGCACGGCCTACCTGGAGATTTTGGCCAAGAACCTCCGCTCCTCCATCAAGGATCTTAAGATGGGTCGTCATTTCATCTTCCAACAAGACAACGACCCAAAGCACACAGCCAAGATAACCAAGGCCTGGTTCAAGAGGGAAAAAATCAAGGTGTTGCAGTGGCCTAGTCAGTCTCCTGACCTTAACCCAATTGAAAACTTGTGGAAGGAGCTCAAGATTATAGTCCACATGAGACACCCAATGAACCTAGATAACTTGGAGAAGATCTGCATGGAGGAGTGGGCCAAGATAACTCCAGAGACCTGTGCCGGCCTGATCAGGTCTTATAAAAGACGATTATTAGCTGTAATTGCAAACAAGGGTTATTCCACAAAATATTAAACCTAAGGGTTGAATAATAATTGACCCACACTTTTATGTTGAAAATGTATTAAAATTTAACTGAGCAACATAACTTGTTGGTTTGTAAGATTTATGCATCTGTTAATAAATCCTGCTCTTGTTTGAAGTTTGCAGGCTCTAACTTATTTGCATCTTATCAAACCTGCTAAATCTGCAGGGGGCTGAATACTACTTGTAGGCACTGTACAACCCCTGGCAAAAATTATGGACTCATCTGGCTCTGAGGATGTTCATTCAGTTGTTTACTTTTGTTTAAAAAAAGCAGATCACAGACATGGCACAAAATTAAACTAATTTCAAATGTCAACTTTCTGGCTTTAAGAAACACTAAAAAAAATCATGAAAACATAATGTGCTAGCCAGTGACGGTTACTTTTCAAAACAAAACAGGGGGAAATAATTATGGAATCACCCTGTAAATTTTCATTCCCAAAACTAATGTTGAGGAGAGCCATAAAATGAAATACTTAATTAACCTCTTGACAAGGGATTGTGGGAAATATGTCGATTTGCCTTACATAATTCAGGTTTCAGATCATACACATGACACAGATATAAAGATGGCCGCCATTTCCTGTTATCCACACCTTGCTTGGAATGCAAGGAATGTCCAGATGAAAGAAGACCACCATATAAGGGAAGACCCCTGGTCAAGCTAGAAGACATCACAGACCAAACCATCAGCATGGATCCACTAAATGACGTCCCTCCCATCATCATGGTTTCATCCACTGGAGTCAGACCTGCCCATCAACAGCAACACGGATCTCCCCATTCGCTAGCCCATGAACTGTCCCACTAAATGGGCATATCTGAACTTGTGTACGCCCCTAGCCTATATCAGAGGACGCATGAGTCTCCTCAGTCTGTTTTGGTGCCATTTTCTACTGTGACCAAGAAGAGACTTCATATCCGACTGTGTCTGGTGTGAATTCTTTTATGCATGCACTTGGCCCATATCAATTCGGCCAGGCAGTAGGCAACTAGTGATCTCTGGTTAAGAGTTCACCTTAACATTATTGGTGCCCAACGTGGAGCCAATAGACGGAGACACCTGAAATCCTGATGAACCGGCAACTGGAATGGCATGACGTGCTGGACACCCCAGGAAATTGATCACTTCCGAACGAGAGTACGGTAGGTCTGCTGATTTTTCATAATCTGTAGTCTTCCCGTGGTCTCGGTGGGGTGTGTGGCACTGATTGCCTGACTGTGTCCGGTTTGTTGGGGTATCTGTTGACGGGCAGACGGGTCTCACGGCTATTGGCCATATTAATCTCGGAAGAACCATCACATATTCAGTTGCCTGCTGCCTGTTGTGTATTTGTGAAGAGAGCATGTGGGTTTATGAGTTCTGTTAGTTGTCGCCTGTGATATGGTTTGTGGTTCTAGTGGAAACTTAAGTAGTTAATACGGTTTGGTACAAGACCTAGAGATATAGGGCAGGTTTTAATTGGTCAGGTTAGGCACGTGTTTTTCACGGGCTCTCAAATTTGTTGATATGGTAAAGGATATTGTCTGTGGTATAGTATACGGTTGTCGCCTGTGGTACAGTTTATGGCTCTGTGAGGAAATACGTGGGACTGCTGGTACGTGGTAATCTTGGGGCCTAGCGCAGTGTAGCGTGGAATGGCTGGTACGGATACCATTGGGGCATAGCGTTTAACTTGCGCATTGTGGCTGGTACGTGGTAGTCTTGGGGCCTAACGCTGGGCGTGAAATGGCTGGTACGGATACCATTGGGGCTTAGCGCAAGCAGGGGTGATACTAGGTGGTTTTTTATTAGGCTA
The DNA here is from genome assembly GCF_048569485.1 of Anomaloglossus baeobatrachus. NCBI lineage: Eukaryota > Metazoa > Chordata > Amphibia > Anura > Aromobatidae > Anomaloglossus > Anomaloglossus baeobatrachus. Next base: position 76,637,876 of record NC_134353.1, on the reverse strand, counting down.
GTTATAAGTCCTCCAAGAGAGGCGAATCGGCCGGTATAGACACCTTGTAGTCAGGGGTGATACTAGGTGGTTTTTTATTAGGCTAGTTGTAAGTCCTCCAAGAGAGGTGAATCGGCCGGTATAGACACCTTGTAGTCAGGGGTGATACTAGGTGGTTTTTTATTAGGCTAGTTGTAAGTCCTCCAAGAGAGGCGAATCGGCCGGTATAGACACCTTGTAGTCAGGGGTGATACTAGGTGGTTTTTTATTAGGCTAGTTGTAAGTCCTCCAAGAGAGGCGAATCGGCCGGTATAGACACCTTGTAGTCAGGGGTGATACTAGGTGGTTTTTTATTAGGCTAGTTGTAAGTCCTCCAAGAGAGGCGAATCAGCCGGTATAGACACCTTGTAGTCAGGGGTGATACTAGGTGGTTTTTTATTAGGCTAGTTGTAAGTCCTCCAAGAGAGGCGAATCGGCCGGTATAGACACCTTGTAGTCAGGGGTGATACTAGGTGGTTTTTTATTAGGCTAGTTGTAAGTCCTCCAAGAGAGGCGAATCGGCCGGTATAGACACCTTGTAGTCAGGGGTGATACTAGGTGGTTTTTTATTAGGCTAGTTGTAAGTCCTCCAAGAGAGGCGAATCGGCCGGTATAGACACCTTGTAGTCAGGGGTGATACTAGGTGGTTTTTTATTAGGCTAGTTGTAAGTCCTCCAAGAGAGGCGAATCGGCCGGTATAGACACCTTGTAGTCAGGGGTGATACTAGGTGGTTTTTTATTAGGCTAGTTATAAGTCCTCCAAGAGAGGCGAATCGGCCGGTATAGACACCTTGTAGTCAGGGGTGATACTAGGTATTTTTTTGTATATTACGGAATGCTGAAATCAGACAGGGACCACGTGGCAGTATAAGGAAGGATTTGGAAGTGTGTCCTGCAAACTGCAGGTTTTCTTTGGTGTTTCAGTTATTTGTCATCTCCCCCGTCTTTTTGTTTGTCTGTTTTTATCTGGTATGCATAGAGAAAGATTGCTTGTTTGGTGTTGTTTATCTTGAGAGAAAGATGGAAAAATTGATGAAGCGGTGTCTAGTTGTGCCGGAAAGATCCGGATGAAAGTGGACTTTGTTGGGATGTGGAAACTCTGTTTTTAACTGTAGTTGGACCAGGACTGTAGATATCTGAATGTGTGTATATGATATATATAAATGTATGTGTGGTGTGTATGTATAAAATCCAGACTATGGAATATAGGGGGAAATAGTTGAGGAAAAAAAAAAAAAAGTTTTCCTTCCCCTTCCCCCCCCAGATGATGCTGCAATCCCAACAAAGAAGGAAGTCACGTGCTGTGGGGCCATTTTCTACAGGCCTCAGTGGAGCTGACAAAACTGCAGCCACTGAATAACATGAAGTGTTAGTAAATGTTTATAGCACTAAAAGATGGAACATTGAATGATTGGGTGGTTGTGGAAAACACTAAATATAGATCCAGTGTGCAGGTTGGATTGAGTCAGGACAGTCACAAGGAGCAATATCTTATTAATTAGTAAGCAATAAAAGAATAAGAGAAAAACCTTAAAATAAACGTACCTTAAAACAGATCTGATGAAAATAAATAAATATTCCAGTTATGGATCTGATAGATTGATCCTGAGAGTTGTATGTTTTAAAAATAAATAAATAAATATATAAAAAGATTAAATATATCCATGCGAAGAGAGGTCGCAATGTTGACTTGTCTTGCAGAAGGGAAAAAAAAAAAAAAAAAGAAGAAACCCTGTTTTTGGCTACAGGGGGAGGAGGAAAAATACAGGCTTTTCCACTAGAGTATTAGGGTATGTGCGCACGTTGCTTTTTACCTGCTTTTTACCTGCTTTTTTGCTGCTTTTTCTTCTGCGCTGTTTAATGCCAAAATGGATGTGTTCTTCTATTCAAGCAAAGTCTATGAGAATTTGGGTTTCTTGTTCACACTATGTTGTTCAAAATGCTGCCTTTTTGAGGCAGAACTTTGGTCAAAAACTCAGCTTTTCAAAGAAGCAACATGTCAATTGTTTTTGCCATTTGGGTTTTGCACTGAAAAGCTGAGTTTTTGACCAAAGTTCTGCCACAAAAAGGCAGCATTTTGAACAACATAGTGTGAACAAGAAACCCAAATTCCCATAGACTTTGCTTGAATAGAAGAACACATCCATTTTGGCATTAAACAGCGCAGAAGAAAAAGCAGCAAAAAAGCAGATAAAAAGCAACGTGCGCACATACCCTTAGGTTACAGGGGGGGGGGGTAGTTCTATCTATTTAAGTTTACACCTTAAAGAGCAGCCCAAGGAAATAAATTTTAAAAAAAGGAGCTTTCTGCATTTAATTCATTGCAAATTATACTGGAAAAGGGTATAATTTATTTTACTAATTTTATCCTAAAGGAATAAAACTTAATTGTGTAAATGTTTAGATTTATTGGTAGATACAAGAGCATGGGAAGCTGTTTAATCAGATGGATTTCTATGGTAAATCAGCATTTTATAAAAAAAAAGTAATAGTATTTATGGACAGAATTATCACAGAGATGCTGAAAATTTCCTGATAATTTCCGCAATTTTGCAAATATGAACGCCTCTATAGACAGAGGTTGTGTTACGTTATTAATATTATTGTTGTTAATAATAATGATAAAAATAATAATTATTAATAATTTATTCATAATTACAATAATTTGGTTTAAAAGTATGTGGATGATTTATGGCATTCTGTGTTTTATATATAATGTATTGAATCATCTGTTTCCTTTTTATAGAAAGAAAGATTGTAATGCAGATTTCTGTGGTTCAAGCGAAGGTTGAAAAGCCATTGAAATAGTTTTCTATAATAAGGTTATACATAACATAATATTTATTTTGTTCCCGATTAGGTACAATCTACACAATGTGACTTGTATGCCTAAATGTAGAGCTCCGGGGCCACACAGTTTTTGAATCTTATTATGTTTTGGATAATAGATTCAAAAAGGGTGGGAAAGATGATGTGGAAAAATCACGTATTATTTAAGGTTTTAATTTGTTCATCGATTGGGTTTTTCTATTAAGTGTTCTTTATATTTTTATCTGTAAGGAGGATACAGCAGACATACATATATCTCATGATTGCTCTGATGTAACAAGAATTGTCAGGTTTTGAACATGTCTCAGATGAGCCCATTGCTAATGCAGATTTTGAGTTTTTCCGTAGATGGATCCAGATACCAAGATGCTGGTTGATTCTGCACTGGATATGCTGAGGTTACGCAACATGAGGTAATAAAAATCCAACCACTCCCATAGGAGAACGAGTTGAAGATTTGCGATCACTGTGGTTTGTAGAGCGGAAAGGGGTAAGATAGTCAAAATGTGGATATAGGCAGCAGCCGGAGGAGATGCTCGCACAGGTGCACAACAAAGAAGAATGGGCCTAGAGTTGAGAGTCCAATGCAGACCAGTACCTCGGTGGCTCCTGTCACGTCGTCCGTGACATTGGTCACTCCTTGTGTTCTTAAATCCTTACAGGAACAAGCGATTCAGCAAGGAACGGAGTGTGAGACGCAGGGAGCCAGTGACTGAGGAAGGTCTGTGGATAAAGGGCGGTAAGCTTTCTCTGCCATGAGCGTTCTACTCAATAATGGCCCAGGTAACCCATGTGACAAAGGTGTTGGGATGGACAAGATAGAGGCAGCACCACTGCTTAGTACCCAGGTGGCCAGACACATCCAGTCTAGTAAGACGTGTGCCTATTAAGGTAGAAAAAACTGTAAAGACCTCGTAGAAACACCCCCCTCATCCGCTCTACTGCTCCGGTGATTGCAGATTAGTCATATACATCTACCATGAGTAGGTTTATATGAGTTTTGTGCGTGTTGAGTGAATTTCTTTTCAGGTCTGCTCTGAAACATATCCAGTGTGGAAAACATTACTGCTGAAAAACTCATGGTGCTGGTGGTATGTAAAGATGGAGTTCCTAAAAAGCGGTAAAAGTACATATTCTATAGCAGAGGTCACTATAGAGATCAGTACCTGATGAACCCATCTGCCATTGTGAAGAAGGGAGAAGTGCGTTGGGCTTCTTTCAAGCTAAATGTCTGACAAATATGCGTTTATTTTATTACCCTGAGTGTGAATTGGACAGTGGAGAGTCTGTGATCGGACGAGATCTCCTCATGACTTTACCTGGCCTTATTATTATTATATTTATACAGTGGGTACATGTTATACATGTGAGATATTTAATTTCTTTTAGGGTTTGGTCCTTCAATTTTGCTGTATCATATTGATTTAAGCTACAAACAGCTATGTAAATACAGAGTGTGAATATTTAATCTTTGGGAATGAATTGGATATATATAATTGCATATTGACAACTCTTTATCCCCGGTATCTCACGGTTTCTATATTCCCTCACTGACATTAGCAGCATGTATTAGCTTAGCAGTGTAGGGATAGGGAGGGTGAGCCGTCGGTGAGCGGGGGCGCCAATTCGCCTTATAGGGTGCCGACCTCCGCTGCGAGGTAGGGAGAGTTTAGGGCTATTGCCCCAATCCCTGCCCCCTCCTTTATTGGAATATTTAATTGTGTCTATAGTCACATGGGTGTATGTTGTTTAAAATTTTAATGATTATAACATAAAAATGTAACGATCCCCAAGATAATGGTGAACGCTGCAAATCATGTAACAAATTTTCCTTTTTCTTAATAATTAGATCTTTATATAAGATATTTTTGGTTTAGCACCTACAATGTGATTATATTTCTTAGATACTTTAGATACAGTGTGATATCCTGACCAGTGATGTACGAGCCGTATACAACTGCCTATATAGTGTGTTAAAAATGTGTATCCTCCAATTCCAGATCCTAAATTAGTGTCAGGAGCACGTGGTCTCCAGCCAGGAGACTGGGTGATCCTAAAAAGACAAGTGAGAAAGAGCCATGAGTCAGAATCAGATGAGCCGCTCCAGCTTTTCCCAACCACAGCGACTTCCATGAAGCTTGAGGGAAAACCCATCTGGAGACAGCAGCCGCTGTAAAGAGTCCATCGTACCAGCAGAATGGGGGTCACAACACACATAGTGCTGGATTATCTCACATAGAACCTTATGGAGAATTTCTAGATTGGGAATGATACATGGGAAATAACCATAAGGGAACAAAGGGTACAGGAACATTACACAAATAAGGGCTCATGGTGGAAAAAATATTATCTGACCTGAACCAATCAATTATTTTAAGGGTTTAAGTGACTTTTTAAGGATAACATACACTTGTAGGTAACTGGTATTGTTTTATTTGTTGGTATTTGAAGCCGTAAAAGTGCTACTCTGTGTTACTGAAGGTAATCGGAACCATGTGTAAGGGAAATCTTGTTAAAGGCCTCCTGGTGGTAGATTATAGACCCGAGACAAGAAGAGATCCATTAGTGTTGTGATACAATCAGGTGTATTCGGGTAGAAAAGTCTCGAAGACGCGGACAGCACTCGGATATTGACTGAGAATCAGTCTTTCAGAAACAGTAATGCTAAAAGCTGCAGCATAACGGTAAGAAGCTTATTCTTACAATTGCCTTACTCTTTCTAATCGATTAATCTCAAATTCTGAGTAAGCGCTTCGGCATTAAATAGTCTGTTCTAGTTACCTGTGCCTCTGTGAACTGTGTGTGCGGGATGTGATCAACTCTCTGATCAGCAGTCTGTACCAGCGGGGGCAAAAGCTTAGTATTGCTTGTATAGCAGATAGAAAAATGAAAAAAGGTTGCAGTTAAAGCATTAGAGCTGATGTGTTAGAGGACCACGGTAGGGTCAGAAGGTTAATAAAGTATTTAGGGGGGACTGTTGAGGAGAGCCATAAAATGAAATACTTAATTAACCTCTTGACAAGGGATTGTGGGAAATATGTCGATTTGCCTTACATAATTCAGGTTTCAGATCATACACATGACACAGATATAAAGATGGCCGCCATTTCCTGTTATCCACACCTTGCTTGGAATGCAAGGAATGTCCAGATGAAAGAAGACCACCATATAAGGGAAGACCCCTGGTCAAGCTAGAAGACATCACAGACCAAACCATCAGCATGGATCCACTAAATGACGTCCCTCCCATCATCATGGTTTCATCCACTGGAGTCAGACCTGCCCATCAACAGCAACACGGATCTCCCCATTCGCTAGCCCATGAACTGTCCCACTAAATGGGCATATCTGAACTTGTGTACGCCCCTAGCCTATATCAGAGGACGCATGAGTCTCCTCAGTCTGTTTTGGTGCCATTTTCTACTGTGACCAAGAAGAGACTGCATATCCGACTGTGTCTGGTGTGAATTCTTTTATGCATGCACTTGGCCCATATCAATTCGGCCAGGCAGTAGGCAACTAGTGATCTCTGGTTAAGAGTTCCCCTTAACACTAACACCTGCATCAAATAAGATCTGCTCGTTAGTCTGCATCTAAAAAGGAGTGATCACACCTTGGAGAGCTGTTGCACCAAGGGGACTGATATGAATCATGGCTCCAACATGAGAGATGTCAATTGAAACAAAGGAGAGGATTATCAAACTCTTAAAAGAGGGTAAATCATCATGAAATGTTACAAAAGATGTTGATTGTTCACAGTCAGCTGTGTGCAAAATCAGGACCAAATACAAACAAGGGAAGGTTGTTAAAGGCAAACATACTGGTAGACCAAGGAAGACATCAAAGCGTCAAGACAGGAAATTTAAAGCAATATGTCCCCAAGACAGAAAATGCACAACAAAACAAATGAGAAACGAATGGGAGGAAACTGGAGTCAATGTCTGTGACTGAACTATAAGAAACCACCAAAAAGGAAATGGGATCTACATACAGAAAAGCTAAACAATATAAAGATGACTGCCTGAGGAGAACATGTAAATTCTCACAGTCATTGATGATATGGGGCTGCATGTCAGGTAAAGGCACTGGGGAGATGGCTGTCATTACATCTTCAATAAATGCCCAAGTTTACATTGAAATTTTTGACACTTTTCTTATCCCATCAATTGAAAGGATGTTTGGGTATGATGGAATAATTTATCAAGAAGATAATGCATCCTCCCATAGAGCAAAAACTGTGGAAAATATCCCTTGAAAGAAGACACAGAAGGTCAATGACATGGCCTGCAAATAGTTCGTATCTCAATTCAATTGAAAATCTTTGGTGGAAGTTGAAGAAAATGGTCCATGACAAGGCTTCAACCTGCAAAGCTGATCTGGCAACAGCAATCAGAGAAAGTTGGAGCCAGATTGATGAAGAGTACTGTTTGTCACTCATTAAGTCCATGCCTCAGAGACTGCAAGCTGTTATAAAAGCCAGAGGTGGTGGAACAAAATACTAGTCATGTATTGGAGTGTTTTTTTGTTTGTTCGTTTTTCATGATTCCATAACTTTTACCTTATAATTGAGTGGCTCCATAATCTTTGGTCTTGAAAAGTAACCGTTACTGGCTAGAACATTATGTTTTTATGATTATTTTTAGTATTTCTAAAAGCCAGAAAGTTGACATTTGAAATTACTTTAGTTTTGTGCCATGGCTATGATCTGCTTTTTTTTTAACAAAAGTAAACAACTGAATGAACATCCTCAGAGCCCGGTGAGTCGATAATTTTTGCCAGGGGTTGTATGTAACATAGTCCATAAACAGGCAGTGGTATTTAGTGTGTTTCATCCACTGTGAGGCTCACACAAAGTCCCAGAATGGGAAAAAGAACCTGTCCCACATATAATCATATATGGCCAAACAATGGTTGTGGTAACAGCAAAGCAAAGGACAATGGATCACATGAAGTCATATTAATTATGTAGTTGTGGTAAAAGGCTCGATGGAATCAAAAATAATGGCAAAAATGATGACAGAAATACTGGCTAGAGGTAAACCTCACCCAAGGGCAAGGTTTTTCAGTCCCCGATAGATGATGAAGCTTTCTCAGGGGGTTGAATTCGATGGCCCTAGCGGTGCCTTCCAGCTCTTCCATTCTATCATTCTATGACTATGATTAGATGTACTGACTATAGAGAAAGCGGGAGACCCACACAATGATTTCAGTATGATGGTGTTTTCGAGACATTAAAGGTTCTCTTTTATGCGTGTATGGATATAGATTATCGGTTCTATAATGCCGGCCTATTAAAGCCCTATGTTAGTTTTTACAATTGCATGCTTTGGATTTATTTAAGAGACATGTGGTCTCATCTCTACAGAGCAGCGCTCACCTGCCTGTACACTCCATCTGCCTCAATACTGATTCTTTCTATGTACCCAACACGTACATTAATTGTATTGACACATAAGCACAAGTGCTCCTGGCCAGGCAAGTTAACCCCTTCATGACCATGGACGGAAAGATCCGTCCTTGTGCCCTGGGACTTAACGACCAAGGACGGATCTTTCCGTCATGACGGAATCGCGGCACCGGAGCCTCCGGTGACTGCAATATGTTAACATAAACCGCAGATTCGGGGAGGAGGGGACCTGTTCCTGACCTCAGGAGGGGTGGTGCCTCCTCCCCGGACCTACAGAGGCTGTGATTGGCTGACGAACGCCGCTCAACCAATCACAGCCACTGTAATGTTCCAGCCATTTAAAGTGACTGAAACATTGAAATCCAGCCCTGGCCAGTGCAGCTGTAGCACTAGCCATTGGCTGGAGCTGGGTGACGTCACTGGATCACCCTCCCCCAGCTCCAGTAGCTCTGATTGGAGAGATCGGCCTTGTGACCGATTTCTCCAATCACAGTGGACCTGTTGCCGGTGACCGCCCCCATCAGCTTCACTTGTCGTCCCTGCAGCACGCCAGCACAGTGAGTGTACACAGTGCAATGGCAGGGCGACAAGCTCCGGTCCCATGCTGTTATGAGACCGGAGCATGGGACCCGGAAGTTGCCGCGCTGCCATTGCACTGTATGAAACCGGCGAAAAGCCTCCCGATCTGCCGCCGCTCCCCTCCGCGATCTGCCACCTGTCTCCCCGATCTCCTGCCCGCACCCCCACCCCTCATATCTGCTGCCCGCACCCTCGCCCCCACACCTCCCGATCCGCTGCCGGCGCCCTCCATCTGCCACAGTGCCACCGCTCCCCCCGATCTGCTGCCCGTCCCCTTACCCCTCGTGATCGGTGCCCGCCCCCTCACCTCCGTGATGTGCTGCGCGATCCCTGTCCTCCTCCATCTGTCATAGTGCCACCGCTCCCTCCGATCTGCTGCCCGGCCCCTTCTCCTCGTGATCGGTGCCCGCCCCCTCCCCTCCGTGATGTGCTGCTCGCCCCCTCCCCTACGTGATGTGCTGCACGATCCCCCCCACCTCTCACCCCCGTGGTCAGCTACCCGCCCCCTCCCCTGTCACCCCCGTGATGTGTGCTCCCACACCTGTCACCGCCGTGATGTGTGCTCCCACACCTGTCACCGCCGTGATGTGTGCTCCCACACCTGTCACCGCCGTGATGTGTGCTCCCTCCCCTGATACCCCCGTGATCTGTGCTCCCTCACCTGTCACCGCCATGATGTGTGCTCCCTCCCGTCACCCCCGTGATGTGCGCTCCCTCCCCTGTCACCCCCGTGATGTGTGCTCCCTCACCTGTCATCGCCGTGATCTGTGCTCCCTCACCTGTCACCGCCGTGATCTGTACTCCCTCACCTGTCACCCCCGTGATCTGTGCTCTGCTCACCTGTCTCCCCCGTGATCTGCGCTGCGCTCCCTCTCCCACCTCTCACCCTCCCCGATCTGCTGCCTCCTTCATCTCCTGTGATCCTGCTGCCTAGATCCATCCTGTAGGGTAACTATCCCCAATCTCACCTCCCACTCCCCTTCCCCCATCCTCTGCCGCTCCTGCATCCACTGCGCCCTCTCCCATCTGCCCCCACCCTATCCCAGCCGCCGCCGTCTCACATTCACAGATGCTCCCTTTATATGCCGCTGCCCCCCCAACTGCTGCCGCCCAAACTGCCACCCCCCAATCTGCCGCTGTTCTGATCCATCCTGTAAGTATTGTTCGTGGCTTTTTTCTAACTATCCTCAATCGCATCTCCCACTCCCTCTCCCCCCCTCCTCCCCCACCTGCCTGCCGCCAAGTGATGATCAGCTACGTGATTGGCTGATCAGGTACGTAATTGTTGCTCTAGTTTTTGCTTTTTTTGTGCACCCCAAATAAAAAAAACAAAACAAAACATGTACAATTAGGTACCTGATCAGCAATCGTCCTGCAGTCGTACTCGACTTTGGACAGGACTTCTTTTTTCCATCCCACATAGTCCCCCCCCCCTTTTTTGCAGAACATTTGTGAGTGCGCCCTATTTTTTTTTCTATGCCATGGGGGTCTAGTTTCCAAAATGGGGTCACATGTGGGGGAGCTCCACTGTTTTGGCACCTCAGGGAGTCTCCAAACACAACATGGAATACGCTAATTATCCCAGACAATTTTGCGTTTGAAACATCAAATGACGCTCCTTGCATTCTGAGCCCTGCTGTGCACCCAAACATTTGATTTCCACCACATATGAGGTGTCTATGTACTCAGGAGAAATTGCACAATACATTTTATGGTGCAATTTTTCCTGATATCCTTGTGAAAAAAAAGCTACCTGGTTGAAGTAACAATTTTGTGGTAAAAAAAAATTTTTTATTTTCACGGCTCAACTCTATTAACTTTTGTTAAGCCCCCAGAGGTTCAAAGTGCTCAATAAAAATCTAGATAAATTCCATGAGGGGTCTAGTTTCCAAAATGGGGTCACATGTGGGGGAGCTCCACTGTTTCGGCACCTCAGGGGTCTCCGAACACAACATGGAATACGCTAATTATCCCAGACAATTTTGCGTTTGAAACGTCAAATGACGCTCCTTGCATTCTGAGCCCTGAGCCCTGCTGTGCGCCCAAACATTTCATTTCCACCACATACGAGATGTCTGTGTACTCAGGAGAAATTGCACAATACATTTTATGGTGCAATTTTTCCTGATACCCTTGTGAAAAAAAAGCTACCTGGTTAAAGTAACAATTTTGTGGTAAAATTTTTTTTTTTTATTTGCACGGCTCAACTCTATTAATTTTTGTGAAGCCCCCAGAGGTTCAAAGTGCTCAATAAACATCTAGATAAATGCCATGAGGTGTCTAGTTTCCAAAATGGGGTCACATATGGGGGAGCTCCACTGTTTCGGCACCTCAGGGGCTCTCCAAACGCAACATGGTGCGGCTAACGATTCTAGCTAATTTTCTATTCAAAAAGTCAAATGGCGCTCCTTCCCTTCCGAGTCCCGTCGTGCGCCCAGTGTTTTTTTGCCACATATGAGGTATCTGCGTGCTCAGAAGAAATTGCCCAACAAATTTTGGGGGTTCATTTAATCCTACTACCCTTGTGAATATGCAATATTTGAGGCTAAATTAACATTTTTGTTGCAAAAAGTAAAATGTTCATTTTTTCCTTCCACATTGCTTTAGTTACTGTGAAGCACCTGAAGGGTTAATAACCTTCTTGAATGTGGTTTTGAGTAGCCTGAGGGGTGCCGTTTTTGGAATGGTGTCACTTTTGGGTGTTCTGTGTCATGTAGACCTCTCAAAATCACTTCAAATGTGATGTGGTCCCTAAAAAATGTGGCTTTGTAAATTTTGTTGTAAAAATGAGAAATTGCTCATAAACTTTGAACCCCTATAACTTCCTTAAATTTTTTTTTTCCCCCAAATTGTTCTGATGTAAAGTAGACATGTGGGAAATGTTATTTATTAATTATTTTGTGTCATATGTCTCGTTGGTTTTAGAGCATAAAAATTAAAAGTTTGAAAATTACAAAATTTTCGCGAAATTTCCGTTTTTTTCACAAAGAAACGCAAAAAATATCGGCCTAAATTTACCACTAACATGAAGCCCAATATGACACGAGAAAACAATCTCAGAATCACTGGGATCCGTTGAAGCGTTCCAGAGTTATAACCTCATAAAGTGACACTGGTCAAAATTGCAAAAAATGGCCTGGTCTTTAGGGTCAAAATAGGCTTGGGGCTGAAGGGGTTAAAGCCATTTGTTCATTAAAGTGAATGTGTTATCTCCGAACATGCTGACCATATTGTTCCTAATGTGCTGACTGCATCCAGTGTTACCTTATCCTGGAGTGAAGAGAACTGCAGCCAGCGGGCTTTGTCTTTAGTCTTTTTATACTTCATTATTCTATCCCATTAAAGGAAATACAAACACCACGGCGATCAGCTGATATTCCCATCTGAAGCCATGTCTGGACATTTCCACTGTAGAAGAAACGTAAGGCTAGGTTCGCACACTGCGTCTTTTTGACGCTGCGTTTTTGGCCGCTAAAAACGCACCTGCGTCGAAAAAACGCATGCGTTTTTGCCGCGATTTGGTGCGTTTTTGGCTGCGTTTTGCTGCGTTTTTGATCTCTGCGTTTTGCTGCGTTTTTCCAATGCATTGCATGGGGGGAAAACGCAGAAAAACGCAGGAAAGAACTGACATGTCCATTTTTTTTTTTTAACTCAAAAACGCAGGTAAAAAAAACAGATGTGTGTGGACAGCAAAAATGAAAACTCATAGACTTTGCTGGGGAAGCAACGTCCTGCAGTTTTGAGGCCAAAAACGCACCCGGAAAACGCGCAAAAACGCCGCGAAAAACGCACTGTGCACACATAGCCTTAAATTCATCGGCAAAATAAATGAGGTCTCCTACAAGCTGCAGCTCCCGCCCACGATGAGGATACCCAACTCCTTCCACGTCTCCCTGCTCAAGCCGGTTGTCCTTGGTCCCTTCTCCGCTGCTGCAAGTTCTGCTCCTCCTCCTATTGCTAACGATGACATCTATGCCGTAAGGGATATCGTGGCCATGAAGACCGTGCGGGGCCGACAGTTCTTCCTGGTGGACTGGGCTGGGTATGGTCCTGAGGATAGGTCCAGGGAACCCCGGGAGAATGTGGGTACTCCCCTGATACGTGCCTTCCTGTCCCGGTTGCGGGGAGGGGGGCGTGGGGGAGGGGGTACTGTCACGCTCCCTGGCTCCCCTGCCACGTTCCCTGGCTCCCCTGCCACGCTCCCCGGCTCCCCTGCCACGCTCCCCGGCTCCCCTGCCACGCTCCCCGGCTCCTCTGCCAGGCGTCCCCCGCTCCACGGCCTCCTTGCTCCCTCACCTGCGTCCTCCAGGCAACCCGGTCCCCGGTCCCGGCACCCATCTGCGATGCTGAGCACTCCTGCCTCCTGTGCACCGCCCCCTGCTCTGGCTTCTGGCACCCGGGCCTCGCGCATGCGCATTAGGGCGCGCGGTCATTGACCTTCTCTTAAAGGGCCAGCGTCCTCCAACAGGATATTGAAGATTCAGGTGCAGGGTATATAGGGGGTTCCTTTCCAAGTGGGCGGGGCCTGTTCTTCGTGTTTGCTAAGCTAGGAGTCAGGTCTCCCTGTGCCATTGTCCCGTACTTACCTATCTCTCTTGTAGAGCCGCTCCTGTCTCGCCAACCGGTCCTGACGGTTCCAGAACCCCGAACAGTGACTGTCCGCCATCTTCTCAGTCCCTACCGTCTCCGATCCCTGGATCCGTGTGGTGACCGACCTCCCCGCTCCGCTGGTTCCGGACCCTGCCTGACATCATCTCGGCCTCCGAACCTGCGCTCCGTCACCAGGACTACCTTCAGAGACTCCGTGGTCCCAGGGACTTCTACACCCACTCCTCTGAACGGACTGTCCTGCTACCCGTAGTGCTCCGGCAACCGGGCACCTTGCCCTCGGTGGGGTGCTCAGTCCAGTGGATCCACCTCCTGGACCTACCCGTCATCCTGGTCCTAACAACATGGTAGTAGGGGCATCGCAGCCCCGGCATAGTGGATAGCTTCGGCCATTAGAAAACGAGCGTCCACAGGTGGTACAGGCATAGTACAGGTCCGTAGAGGACGCCTGGGAAGGTTTATCACCCTTGCGGTTACGCATGTCAGCAATAGAGTCCTACAGCCCTAAGGGATAGAGTTATGCCGCTGTTATATGAGTGAAAAGCAACTAGCAGTATTATAAAGTGACTGCTATGCACAGCCGGTATATACCGATAGCAAAATGGCATATACTGTCAAACAGTCGGCATATACCTGCAGGCAGAGCCAGTATATACCGCTAATAGCTGATATACACCGCTAGCCAGCAGGCACACACCGCTAGAGAGACAGCGATATAGCGCTGAGCAGAGCGGTATATAGCGCTGCAGAAGTGCATAGCCAAGGAGGCAATCTCACCCGTGTCTGCTCCCCACGTGGAAAATGGCGTCCAGCATTCCTGGCAGCATAGAGGAGAGAGACGGCCCCCGGAGGCTGATTGGTCCAAGGGCTGGGACTAACATGACGGCCAATCAGGAGGAGAGCCGTTGCAACTGAGGGAGCGGCCTCCAGAGCAGTGAGAGGGGGCGTTGCTAGAATGCAGGCCGACGTCGCGGGCTAAATTAATGAGGCTCCCCGGGAACACGGCCTGCATCGCCCCACCGGCGCCTCTTGAGGCGGCGGTTTGGATGCAGGGGACAGATGACTCGTCGTCTCCCTACCTGCTCCTGGCTCCGTCTGAAGACGCCTTGGTCCGGGGATGCAGGGATCTCGGGGACGCATCTTCGGCTCAAGGCTGAACAGGTCCTCAGCTCTGCTTAGCTCTCTGGAGCTACCTTGGTGTGAGGTGCTTCCATGGAGCCTGGAGGGGTACGCGGACCCAACCACTTGGGCGCGAGGGAAGACTGACGGCTTGTGCACGCCAGATTTCCTCTGCCCATACGCGGGGGGAACGAGGGTGGCAAGGCACCCTGGTATTGCCCCATAAGCAAAAATAGAATCAATAAGAAAAAAAATAAATAAAAAATAAACACAAAATAAGCTGGCCTAAGGCACCTTTGGTAGGGCTCAGGCCAGACATGTCAGCTTCCCTGCTGACACTAGAAAAAACTGAGCTAGTTTCCTGTCTAGCTAGGGTATATGCTGTGGGGGGAGGAGCTAACACTTTTTCAAATCTAGTGTCACGTCTCCCTGGAGACATCATAATACCCACTGTCTGTGTCCCCCAATGAAAAGGCGAGAAAGGAATTCCTTTATTGTTAGTTGGTAGATTTAGACTGTATGAAGACTGTCCCTATGTTCCTCCCTTAGTTGGCTTCTGTATAGAATGCTCCTCCCTTCTTCCTCAGTTTAGTCTAGAGGAAACATTGCTGAAGACACATGTGTACACCCTGTACAGATTATTCCTTTTCACCTGCCTTTACTTTGTACTTAATACAAAATTCTAGAACAAAACTACAGTGTTTCTACTGTCTTCCTACAAGTCATCATTTCTGGCTGAGTTGAACTATCTGTGGATGATGGTAGTGTGAGTACAAGCACACAGTTATCTAAGTGACTGATAATTAGAGCGCTTGGGATTCACAGCTACCAGGAAGAGACAGAATAGAGCACACTGTGGAAAATGAGCCAGTTAGGAAGCTGGAGCAGAGGAGTGAAGACCTGTGGTCTGGAACTGCTGCAGCTCAGCGCAGGCACAGGACAGAAGGGGTCCTAGAGCCCACGTGTAATGCCTGCCTGGATCAACAGACTCAGGTGGGAAGTAATGGACAGATTAGAGGGAAGCCACTCACCAAGCAGGACCCCCAGAACCCTGAAACCCTTTAACCCCTATAAAGGGATTTGGAATTACACAGGGCCCTGGAGATCACTACCTGTGTAAGGCTGCAGTCCGATGAGAGTAGTCGTCAGGCAGGGTCAAACCAGGAATAGCAGAACAGGGACAGAATCGGCAGGCAAGGACGTAATCAGAAAACGTAGCAGAGGTCAAATCTGGATCGGGCAGCGAGGTACAAAAACAGCAGGCAGAAGGGTAGACAGAAAACACGCAGAAGTCAGCACACAGGAATCACAAAACAGAATAGGGAGGACCAGGAGCCAGGAAATCAGAACTATCTGTGACAGAGGTCAGCAGACAGGAGGGGAACTAAGAAGGGTGTGGTGTCTTCCCATTGGCTGTAGCTTAACGCTGGCAACTTCAGCTGGAAGACACATGCCACCCACAGTCAGCCAGTGGTACTGCAGATCCCAAGATAACCCAGCCTAGTGGATGATCAGAGCCTGTGCCTACCGATGCCGCTGGCATCGACTCCTCTCCCATCACCAGCACTATACATGGCAGGACACGGCGTCGCCTGGCGATCGGAGCAGAAGTCGCTGGAGCGGACTCCGGTGGTGACGTAACACCACGGGAAGTGCGCCATACACCCGTGGTCTCGTTCCACAAATGGCATACCGGAGTGGAGGGACTTAGACGCATAGGGGACCGGCCTCACGACTAGTGGATAATTACAAGGCTCAGCTAGCAAACCGGAGGCTGAGGTTACTGCAAGTGCTGAAGCCACATTCACACACATCCAGTGAAAAGGTGACCACATCCCTATGCCAAGGGATAGAGCTTCAAGCCACCCAACCGGGTCCGCGGACACCGGTTCGGGGCTCTGTGCATGCAGGCATGGGACAGGTGGGAGAGGTCAGCGCAGGAAAACGACCAGAAAGGAGCACAGAAGGGTGTAACGGGTTGTACCTCTTAACTATCTGGGATCAGCTGGGGCCCATCATAGCAGAACTCAGCTCTCCAAGGGCAGCAAGCATTTGACCGTCCGGACGTGTTAATCTGGAACTCTTAACTGTGAGTAAAGAGTTTGAATGCATCGCTGTGTCGTCCGGTTATTTCCTGCGCCTCCGGCCATTACAGACTACTACTCCCATCAACAGCCCTGGGGCCCAGCTCTACCTGTGGAGAGCTGTTCCAACTCAGCTGTGTCACCACCGACCCCAGGGGAACTGAATAGCAGTGGCGGCACATATCTTGCCGCATACCACAGGTGGTGTCACGACATAGCCCCTGTAAATAATCCCCACCATTATGTTTATTTAAAACGACACTGCTGGGGTTACAGAACTGAGCACTGTGTCACCATGACATCCTCCCAGACAGACCAGAGCCGCGGCCCGGTAACGAGTGCCCCCAGGTCCCGGTGGGGCAGGTCAGTTTGCAATGGAAAAACAAAAAACATAATGCATGAATTATAGAAAAGCACTAAAAGCTTCAGAAATGTAGTATTATAATAATGATAGGCGCCACATTTATACATTAGGCTGTAAAAGCGTGCACCATAGCACAACTCGATTGGTAAACTTATAATACGAGCAGAATTATGATGCTACCTGCTCAACCATCATACACCTGCCAATCCTAATCCCTTTCATCCTCACAAGACCGCATTACCATTGCACAGTGTAGACGGCCCGTGCTGGGACTCTTCACAGAGCTCTTCACTACTTTCATCTCACACAGCTGGACTCTTCTTCGGGATCCAGAGGAACTTAATGAGCCCTGCGGTAGCTTCATCTGAAATACATCTCCAAGCTGCCTGTTGGAATAAATGTGAGCCGGAAATAGCAAATGGAAAAAGGGATTGAAAAATAGGAATTTTATCTTCAGTATTTCAAGACTGAAGCTGTACATAAATACATCATTACATGGTCAAGTTCAACCATTTAGGATGTAATTTTATGCTTGCTGCTTTATTTTAATTTATAAAACTGCTGTATCAAAATAATGGTAATTCCCATTGACACACAAATTGTTAGGACAGTGACTAGGAAGTATGGCGTACGACGTACTGTAACAGACAACAAACAAAGGGGGTACATCGGGGGCCTAATAACGAGCCTTAGCGCTAGTAAGGCTGCGTTGTTTTTCATCAGTCACAATATGTCGCCTTGAGGAATGACGGTATCCTCCAAAATATTTTGCAGGAATCCTTTTTTTTCCCCATAGACTTCTATTAGCGATGGATTGTGACTGATGGCCCTGCGTTGCATCCGCCACGTGACAGATCAGTCGTTTACTGACTGACTGTCAGGCGAGAGCAACGCTGAATGTAATGTTTTTTGTGTGCCGCGGATCGTTTTTCTTACTGTAAGCATGTGCACAGTAAAAAACCATGATCTACTGTAAATTCAGTTCCAGTGGCCGAAACGATCAGCTGATCGGCCGGCGGCCCGCCTTTTCAAAATGATGAGCTGATCAGCCGGCGGCCGACTTGTGATCGACCAGCTGATCGTTCACAAAAGCTAGCCGCCGGTAAAACAGCAAAAAAAAAAAAAAAAAACAACCCAAAACTACAGATCGTTTTTTTGCAGCATCAGTCACATCAGTTGTGCCACTATCTGCAACGCATCCGTTGCATCAGTCACACAACTGACTGTGACGTATTCAAAACAACGCAAGTGTGAAAGCAGCCTAAGGTGGAAGATGGGACACCCCCTACACTCACCTGCAGCTGTATCCTGCACTCCTGACCAGTCCCTATACAAGTTCTGCTCCTGTCGCCGAGCAGGATAGCTGAAACCCTGGCAGACCCTGCAATAGCACTGGCTAGTGAGGAACGCTAGCCCCACCGCTGCACTAATAAAACACCAGGGGAAGGGAAGACAAACAGGAGGAAACAACAAAAGATGACATCCAACAGACAGCTGCAGTCAGAACCATGACTGCAGCCTAAACAGCAACTTGTAACCAGGGATCCACCAGCTCCTTCCACCTTCAGGCCAAGCATCCAAATAAATCAGAATAACCGGCACCCTCTACTGGGAGAACAGGGTATATATATATAGGGACTGGTCCCAAACTGGCAACACCTGAAAAGATAATGAGAATGCTGCTGGCAAGGAGAGCTGACATTAACCCTAACATAGCCAAAAGAAAGGAAATACATTTAATGTTAAGAGTCTTGCATGGAAATGACTCTCTAGACCTGAATCTGTCACTAGTCGCATAATGCAGAGAGGCAAATGGGAGGCACTTTGGGATCCTAAAATAAATCAGAGGTTTTTGAAAATGTAATGTTACAAGACTTCTTTTGAGCTGCCCCTAATTTTTAGAATTCACTCTCTTGATTAATTACACAAATCCACTTCACATACTCAAACTACCTTATCTCTTGTATCGTCACTGTTGGTCAATCTTCAGTGATTATTGCATCTTTGCTTCCTTGAAACCTAGTCAATTTCTAAGGAAAACTTGTAATCATGCAAGCAAAGTATCAATGCACAGCAAGGTAGATTTATACCTCCAGGAGTCTATAAGAGATAAGAGGCAACTCATATTGCCACAATCAAATTCAGCAAGACATATTGCAGGACAATATATGTAAATGATATTAAAGTGGATCTATCACCAATGTAAACTGCATAAATTATCAAAGGGCTTGGCCACTACTTTACATATCCCTTTCATTTGACCTACCTGCTACTGATTTCACTACATAGTTTGCTTTGTAAAATCATGCACAAAAGACAACAGCTTAATAGGCAATGTCGTACACCAAAGCAGCAACCTGATTAAATTGCTACCAAAAGCTGAAAATGTAAAAAGCACCTCGTAGCAAAAATGATGATGGCATCACAGATAAATAGTACTAATAATAATAATAATAATTATTAATAAGGTTGCTATATAGAAATTAATATACGGTAAATAGCAAACTCAGGTAAGAGCGTGAGGAGGTGGCCAAATTGCTGCCCCTGAAGCCACAACCATATGCATGTACTGTGTATAGTGATGGGTAGAGTATAAGATGTTGACAATAATAATGTTTGTGGGAAATGTTGCCTAGTCTAAATCTAGTAGCCAATTTAAGTAGTACCTGCAGAAAAAGATGGCTGAGATACAGGAGGGATTTAAGGTGTGGGAGTAGCACACGGGGGGGAGTTAGTTCCTATATGTAGAGAGACTCCATCTTAGGCCTCTTTCACACGTCCGTGAAAATCACGCACGTTTTTCACGGTGTGTATTGCCCTCCGTATGCCGTGTTTATGGCACACGTGTGTTCTCCGTGTGCTATCTGTGATAACACACGGAGAACAGGAACTTTCTGCTCACCTGTCCCTGGCGTTGCTGTCCGTGGTTCTGATCTACGGTCTCCGGTCCTGCCGACTCTCCGCTGCTGGTGCTTCCGTCCCGCAGTGGAGTGAATATGCGATGAGCATAATGAGCGGGGGTCGGAACAAGTGCTAGCAGCGGAAGAGACAGCAGTGCTGGAGAAGGTGAGTGTAGAAATTCCTTTTAATTCAGACACGTGTGTTTTCTCCGGTGCGTGTCACATGGTTCACATCCATGCGGTCCGTGTGACACCCGCGATGCTGGAGAAAAACGGACATGTCTACGTGTGAAGTACACATATGCTCCAGATGAAAACACGGTCCATGGTAAAACACGCACGTGACCACAGACCCATTGATTTTAATGGGTCTACGTGTGCCCGTGTCTCTGGCATGTGAGGAAACGGTCCAAACACGTACCGGAGACACGTGTGAAGGAGGCCTTAGAGTGAGTTGGAGCTAGAGCCAATGAGAGTCAAGTGTGTCCTTCTCGGTCGGGCAAGAATCCCAAACTCCCGAGCGTAAGGACTTCCGGATGTCTGGAGCATGAGGCTCAGGGCTGGTGGTGAGGAAACTCACAAAAATCCCCTTCCTTATAGTGGTAGGAGACAAGGAGTCACCAGGGGAAGAGAGTCATTGAGCCCGAGATGAGAGGATCCGAGAAGGCTGGTAGTGCTCGTGAAGGCTGGTAGTGCTAGTGAAGACACTACATTCCTCGCAGTACAGAGTCAGACCAGTTCTCTAGCACAGAAACTCCTGAAACGTCTGGGGCAAGAGGCTCAAGTAGGGTGGCTGGTAAGGTACCTATACTGACTCTCTGGGGAGGCGTACAGGACATGGAGCTGTGTAGATATGTGAGAAAAGGGACTCTGAAGGTCGTGTGATCCCAGTGACGGAAACAGAATAGCCTTGAAGTATATTGTAATGTTAAAAGGAACCATTGGACTGCATGTGCCTGTTAGATAGAGAACAATATTGTTGTTACTGAGTAAAAGTTCTTTTCTATAAAACAAAACCAAGTGTCTACTGAAATGCAAGTGGCGGGCTGCCTGAAACAGAGAGTTTCTCTGCGGTCACAATTGGGCTACTCTGGGAACCTCCACCTGTGACCACAGCTAAACTCAGTGACGTGAGAGCTGCAGCTCAAACAGTCTCTGCCTCAAGCCACAGTGTGCGTTCATGTTCTGCAATGTGCCAGCGCACTGCGACTTCAGTATGTAGCAGAGCCAGGATCGTTGTGGGACCTTGTGTGGATTACGTCGGACCTGGGTGTTTGGAGTTAATAAATTGAAGAAAGAGGGTGTTTTATTTGTATTTTATTTCACATAAATATTTTTGTCTGTGTTTGTGTTTATTTCTTTTCACTTACAGGATTAGTAATGGAGAGGGTCTCATAAACGCCTCCCATTACTAATCTAGGGCTTAGTATCAGCTGTAAACTGTCATTAGCCTTTTATATCACCCCAATTACCACCACATTGGTAAAGTGCTGGAATTTGCATCCATTAGATGTGACACAATTCTGGGCAGCTTCAGGCTGCTATTTTTAGGCTGGGGGGGGCAAATAGTCATGGGTCTCCCCATCCTGAGAATTCCAGCCCTCAGCTGACAGCTTTATCATAGCAGGGAATCAAAATTGGAGGGGACTGCATGCCGTTTTTTAAAATTATTTATTTAAATAATTTAAAAAAAATGACATTTTTGTGTCCTCACCATAAAATGTCTTTCTTAGAGCCTTTCATTGGGGGGACACAGACAGTGGGTATTATGATGTCTCTAGGGAGGCGTGACATTAGATTTGCAAAAGTGTTAGCTCCTCCCCCCACAGCATATACTCTAGCTAGGCAGGAAACTAGCTCAGTTTGGTGTAAAAGCAGTAGAAGGACAACCAAAACCACAAGGGTGGGAGCTGTGTCCCCCAATGAAAGGCTCCAAGGAAGACATTTTACGGTGAGTACACAAAAATGTCATTTCCTTTCTCGCCTTTTCATTGGGGGACACAGACAGTGGGACGTCCCAAAGCAGTCCCTGGGTGGGAACTGAACTATTAACAGTGTATAACGTCAGACTAAGAGCTGACTAACAACTGCAACTGCAGTGAACACATATCAAAACACTGTAAAAAAAAAACGAGCAGTGGCCACTTATAAATGGGCCACTGCTGCCTGAAGGACTTGTCTTCCAAGAGCAGCATCCGCGGAAGCATGCGTATGCACTCTATAGAATTTTGTAAACGTGTGCACACTGGACCAGGTAGCGGCCTTGCAAAGTTGGGCCGCCGAAGCCTGATGGCGGATAGCCCAGGAAGCACTCACTGCTCGCGCAGAGTGGGCCCGCACAGATTGAGGAGGAACAAAACCTCGTGCTTTGTATGCCTCACAGATGGCAGTCCTGATCCATCGAGAAATCGTGGATTTAGAAGCCTGGTTGCCCTTTTTGTGCCCTTCTGAGAGGACGAAGAGGGCATCGGACTTGCGCAACGGCGCTGTTCTGGAGATGTAGATCCGCAGAGCCCTGACGAGATCTAGAGTGTGAAGGGCTTTTTCAAAAGGAGTGGACCGGGGCCGGGCAGAATGACGGCAACACAATATCCTCGTTTAGGTGGAAAGAAGATACGACCTTCGGAAGAAAGGCGGAGGAAGGCCGAAGGACCACCTTATCATGATGGAATATCAGGTAAGGTGAACGACAGGAAAGGGCTGCAAGTTCGGACACTCGCCTGATAGAGGTAATGGCGACTAAAAAGGCAACCTTCCAAGACAGCCGTTGAAGAGAGATTTCTCTCAGAGGTTCGAAAAGAGGAAGCAGAAGAGCTCCGAGAACCAGATTCAGATCCAAGGGATCTAAGGGGTGGCGATAAGGAGGGACCAAATGCGCTACCCATTGAAGAAAAGTACGGACCTGAGGACGAGAAGCCAGCTGCTTCTGGAAGAATATTGACAAGGCAGAAACTTGCCCCTTAAGGGTACTGAGAGCCAGTCCCGAGTCCAGACCGTCTTGCAGAAAGGCAAGAACATTAGGGATTGAAAAGGCAAGGAAAGATAGGTCTTCCAGGTCCTGTGATAGATACTGGCGGAGGAGAGCTTCCAAGCATTAAGCATGGTATGAACTACCTTAGAAGAAAGACCTGACTTGGCTAGAATCAAGGATTCAAGTGCCACGCCGTCAAATGCAGCTGTGCTATATTCTGGTGAAATATTGGACCATGCGACAGAAGATCCGGGCGGTCGGGGAGACGCCAGGGAGTGTCGCCGAAAAGTTGGAGAAGCTCTGGGTACCAGGCTCTCCTGGGCCACTCCGGGGCCACGAGGATCACCGGGATTCCCTCCGCTTTGATTTTCTTGATTACTCTCGGAATGAGAGGAAATGGAGGGAAGATGTAGGGTAGGCGAAACTGCGCCCACGGAAAGACCAGAGCATCGGAGCCGATCGCCAGCGGGTCTCTCGACCGGGATATGAAGGGATGTATTTTGGCGTTCAACCGCGACGCCATGAGGTCCACATCTGGTAGTCCCCAACGAAGAGTGATCTGATGGAACACTTCGTCGTTGAGAGACCATTCCCCCGCCGCTAGACCTTGCCTGCTGAGAAAGTCTGCGGCCCAGTTGTCTACCCCCGGAATATGGACAGCTGAAATAATGGGGATGTGCTTCTCTGTCCAAAGAAGAATCCTGGATACTTCTTTCATTGCTGCCTTGCTGCGAGTTCCTCCCTGACTGTTGATGTAAGCCACAGCCGTGGCATGGTCTGACTGGATCCGAACAGGGAGGCCCAATAGTAAGGGCTGAAAGTTCTGAAGGGCCAAAAATATGGCTCTGATCTCTAGAACGTTGATGTGCAGGGAGCGCTCAGAGGGAGACCAGCGTCCATGAACAGTGTGGTGGAGAAACACCGCCCCCCAGCCTATCAAGCTGGCATCCGTCGTGACTACTTGCCAGTGGACAGGGCGGAGGGACTTCCCTTGAGATAGGGATGAGGCCTGAGTCCACCAGACGAGGGAGCTTAGCGCAGTCCTAGATAGGTGGACTGAGCGGTCTAGAGAAGCTGGATTCTTGTCCCAGGAGGATAGAAGATCCAGTTGTACAGGGCGCAGATGGAATTGGGCAAAGGACATGGCTTCTATGACTGCCACCATCTTGCCTAACACTCTCATTCCATTCCAAAGGGATGTGTAACGGCAAGAGCAGAGGGATTGGGCGGCCTGGATCAGGGAAGACCTCTTGTCTTCTGGAAGAAAAACCCGGGACTTAGCCGTGTCTATCAGCATACCTAATAAGGTGATGCACTGATGAGGAATGAGGGAAGACCACCCTAGCCTTGACAGCGTGTCCAGGCAAATCTGCACGCTTTCTGAGCAAACTTGAAGAGAGCTCCCTTTGACAAGAAGGTCGTCCAAATAGGGAACGACCAAGATGCCTCTGGTGTGTAAGATGGACATGACGGCCGCCATGACCTTTGTAAAGACCCGAAGCGCGGAGGCCAGCCCAAAGGGGAGGGCCCTGAATTGGAAATGACGGTGTCCTACGGCAAGACGAAGGAACCGTTGATGATATACACATATGGGAATGTGTAAATAAGCATCTTGAACGTCTATGGAAGCTAGGAACTCTCCCGGTTCCATGGCGGCTAGCACTGCCCTCAATGATTCCATTCGGAAGGTCCGAATCCGTACGAATCTGTTCAGCCTTTTGAGGTCCAAGATAGGGCAGACAGAGCCATCTTTTTTGGGAACGACAAAAAGGTTTGAATAGAAACTTTTGCCGCGCTGTTCCAGGGGCACTGGAATGATAACGTTTTCCTTCTGTAAAGAGGCTATGGCCTGAAATAAGGCCTGGCTTTGCGTTTTGGACTTTGGAAGGCGAGAACGCAGAAACCTGTTGGCCGGCAGGGAATGGAAATTGATCTTGTAACCCGAGGTGACGATTGCTCGGACCCAAGCATCGTGAGTGTGGTCTAGCCAGATATCCCGAAAAAGCAGAAGCCACCCTCCAACAGGAGTCGGATCTGAGGGATACCTGGCGTCATGCTGAGGGGGCCTGTACGGGGCAAGGTCTTTTGGGTTTAGGTTGCTTGGAGTGGGAACGCCAGGAAGAGCCCCTTGAGGGACCGGATCCTCGATCTGAGCGTTGGGACGATCCTAGGGCTGATGGGCCGAAAGGGATGCCTGCGCCAAGGAGATTTTTTAAAATTCCTGGATACAGGCCGCTTTTGTGGTAGAATGGTACTTTTACCACCCGTCGTCTCAGATATGAGTTTGTCCAAGGATTCTCCAAACAGACGAAGGCCATGGAAGGGGAGTGTGGACAGGGATTTCTTGGAGGCACTGTCCACATTCCATATCTTTAACCAAAGGACTCTGCGGGCAAAGACAGCATTGGCTGCCGATAGGGCTGACAAACTAGCAGCATCTAGGGAGCCGTGGAGAAAATAATTAGAGGCTAGAGAGAACAAATCAAGGATCTCAAAAGCCTCCGGAGGAATATTACAAGAACAAAGCATCCTGCGCAGATTCTTACTCCACACACCCATAGCTCTCACGACCCATGTCAAGGCAAACAGGGGGCGAAGAGAGGAGCCCGAAGCCTGAAAAATAGATTTGACCACAGCATCAACTGCGCGGTCGGACGAGTCCTTGAGAGACGCGTTGTCTGAAACAGACATGACCGTGTGTTTAGCCAGTCTGGATACTGGCGGATCCACAACAGGGGGTACTGACCAGGTCTTAACCATTTCAGATGGAAAGGGATAAGCGAAGGAAGAGAAGGGTTTTTTATTAAACCTTCTATCAGGGTGATCCCACCATTTAGATATAATTTGACGGAAAACCAGATCCTGGGCAAAGGACTTAGGAGGCTTCTTGGCCCGCTTGATTGCCGACTGAGAAGTCGGGTCAGGAGGCTGATCAGAAATCGACAGAGAGTGATTGACAGCCGAAATTAGTGTGTCTTCTACATGCCTAGACTCAGAAAGGACATCTGAATCAGAGTCAGAGTCTTGAGAATCGTGACTACTAAAAGTCACGGAACCTCGGTCAGACTGACCATCGTCCGAGTCGGATGAGGCGTAGAAGTCGCAATGGCACCTTTTGGAAACAGCCTTTTTACATTCTGGGGAAGAGAGACCAGACAAAGCAGGCGGGCTCCTCTCAGGGAGCTGAGCCGGGGGAAGGCTGGGGGAGCCTGAGGACGGCTGGGATATCTGAGCGGCAAGGTCATCTACCTTTTAGACATTAGAAGAGCCCATGCAGGCATTACGCCATTAGACGGGGGTGCTGCCTGGCCGGTGGCCAGAGCAGAATCCAGAAACTGCACGGCATCCTGGTCCGGCAACGGGGTCTGTTGTGACACGGTAGTAGGGGCATAGCAGCCCCGGCATAGTGGATAGCTTCGCCCATTAGAAAACGAGCGTCCACAGGTGGTACAGGCATAGTACAGGTCCGTAGAGGACGTCTGGGAAGATTTATCACCCTTGCGGTTATGCATGTCAGCAATAGAGTCCTACAGCCCTATAGGGATAGAGTTATGCCGCTGTTATATGAGTGAGGAGCCACTAGCAGTATTATAAAGTGACTGCTATGCACAGCCGGTATATACCGATAGCAAAATGGCATATATTGTCAAACAGTCGGCATATACCTGCAGGCAGAGCCAGAATATACTGCTGAGCAGAGCGGTATATAGTGCTGCAGAAGTGCAGAGCCAAGGAGGCGCTCTCACCCGTGTCTGCTCCCCACGTGGAAAATGGCGTCCAGCGTTCCTGGCAGCATGGAGGATTGAGACGGCCCCTGGAGGCTGATTGGTCCCAGGGCTGGGACTAACATGACGGCCAATCAGAAGGAGAGCCGCTGCGACTAATGGAGCGGCTCCCATAGCAGTGAGAGGGGGCGTTGCTAGAATACAGGCCGACGCCGGGGGCTAAATTAATGATGCTCCCCGGGATCACGGCCTGCATTGCCGCACCGGCGCCTTTTCAGGCAGCGGTTTGGATGCAGGGGACAGAGAACTCGTCGTCTCCCTACCTGCTCCTGGCTCCGTCTGAAGACGCGTCGGTCTGGTGATGCGGGGATCTCGGGGGCGCATCTTCGGCTCAAGGCTGAAGCAGGCCCTCGGCTCTGCTTAGCCCTCTGGAGTTACCTTGGTGTGAGGTGCTTCCAGGGAGCCTGGAGGGGTACGCAGACCCGACCACTTGGGCGCGAGGGAAGACTGACGGCTTGTGCACGCCAGGTTTCCTCTGCCCGTAAGCGGGGGGAACGAAGGTGGCAAGGCACCCTGGTATTGCCCCATAATCAAAAATAGAATGATTAAGAAAAAAACAAAATAAAAAATAAAAACAAAATAAGCTGGCCTAAGGCACCTCTGGTGGAGCTCAGGACAGACATGTCAGCCTCCCTACTGACACTAGAAAAAACTGAGCTAGTTTCCTGCCTAGCTAGGGGATATGCTGTGGGGGGAGGAGCTAACACTTTTTTAAGTCTAGTGTCACGCCTCCCTGGAGACATCATAATACCCACTGTCTGTGTCCCCCAATGAAAAGGCGAGAAAGGAAAAAAAAAGCGCATAGGGTTCCTCTTATATTGATAAACAGGCAAGATAAACACATGGCTGGAGGCTGTAGCGTTTAGTCGCATGCTTTATCCATGCTTCGTATCACAATATAGGGGAACCCTACGCCAATGTATTTATTTTTACACCACTATAGGGATGCAAACAGTGTGGGTGTTTCCAACCAACCAAAGACGCTGTCACACAGGGTGGGGGGCACGATCTGACAGCAACTAATCACAGACGCTGGGACTGATGGTGGGCTGGGGAAGCAGTGAATATGTATGAGGGTTAATGAGTGGACCCGGAAGCAGTGTTACAGGCATGTGGAAGACTCTGTAAGTATAGCTGTCCTGCTCTAATCCCCCTAGCCCTTTCTACCCCCATTTTACAGCACAGTGTTAGGGTCACCATAGACTTATATACAGTAGGGGTTCAGTGTCCGGGCAGATGTTTAGGTTCAAGTCCAGTCCTGAACTGTACTTTTTGTTTTTTTTAAAGTCCGACCGGACCCGCCAAACCTGAACATCTGCAGATTCTTCCATCTGTATTAGTAACATTTAGTATGTGTCCATATGATGAAAGATACCTAATAGTTTTCCCTTGGCTATAGCAAGTAGAGTAAATCCCACTTGTAAGATTAAAAATAGCAACAAAAAGAGGAATAAATATCCTCCAAAATTTAAGCACTACTTAATTACTTACAGCAAAGATGGGCTGCAGTTGTACATCACCCAGGCCAAAAACTAGTACTCTGGCAGCATACAGCTAAGCCCCCACTAGTGGAGGCATCACAGGTGCAGGAAGAGCAAATAACATACATACATACACACACACACACACAAACACACACACACACACTTCCAAAAAATGGAGGGGGTGATTGCTGGATGATAAAATTGCACACTGATGTCTTGCATAGAGAGCTGTTCATACATGTAGATGCACAGTCACAAGCCCGCAGCCTATTAAGTGACACCCATACTATTAGATCAGGCGGGCTGCCAAGCCGTAATCCATCTGTGCACCATACAGGGACAGGAACTCTAATATGCAAGGCCTAACAGAAAGGGGCCTGACTGCATCCTGTACAAAAAAAAATATGAGGTTTTAGTTGGTATTATGGCCAGAATACGGAAGCCTACAACCCTCGTCACTCGCCACTTGTAAGATGAGTTGACATGCATCATGCATTTGTAGAGTAAAAGCTTTTCATTGCTATGGTGTCCCGAACAGCTGATGCTGCTTTGATCAGCAGAAATGCACAAGGGATAAGACTGTGCACTGATAAAGTCCCCTAGGGGGACTTGTAAAATAAATAAAAAAATGCAAAACATTTTTTTTAAAAATATGAAAAAAAATAAAAAAGCATGAAAGTTCAAATCACTCCCCTTTCTCACTACTGAAAATTAACAATACAAAAATAAAAAATATACACATATTTGGTATTGCCGCATTCATAAATGCCCGATCTATCAAAATTTAAAATCAATTTATCTGATCAGTATATGGCGTGGTGAGAAAAAAAATTCCAAACGCTAAAATCACGTTTTTTGGTTGCAGCAAATTTTGCAGTAACAGGCGATCAAAAAGTAGCATCTGCACAACAATGGTATAAATTAAAACATCAGCTTGAGATGTAAGCAATAAGCCATCACTGAGTCCAAGATCTCAAAAAATGAGAACACTACGGGTCTCGGAAAAAACGACAAAACGCAATTCTTTCTCTGGACAAATTCTGATTAGATAAAAGTAAAGGTATGCATGTTTGGTATCTACAAACTCGTATCGCCCTGGGGCATCATACTGATAGCTTAGTTTTACCATGTAGTGAACAGATCATAGTGCACACAGTGATCATAAAAGACCACAAAACCATGGTACAATTGCACTCTTTTTGTAATTTCACCGCACTTGAAATTTTTTCCCGTTTTCCAGTACAATATTTGGTAAAACTAATGGTTTTATTCAAAAGCACAACTTGTTCTTCAAACAAATAAGCCCTCCTATGGCAATATCGATGAAAAAATAAAAACGTTACGGCTCTTGGAACAAGGGGAGGAAAAAATTTAAATGAAAAACGGAAAATCGCCCGGGAGTGAAGGGGTTAATCCAATTGAGAATTTGTAGTTAGATTGCTATTCTCCAGAGGAAACCATCTAACTTGAAGGTGCTGGAGAAGTTATGCTTTGAGGAATGACCAAAAATCCCAGTGACAAGATGTGGAAAGCTCATAGAGACTTATCCAATGTGACGTACAGCTGTAATTCCCACAAACGGAGGCTCTACAAAGTACTGACTTTAGGGGAGTGAACACCGAAATTTTCAGTTATTTTGTCCTATTTGTTGTATGCTTCACAATAAAATGAATTAAAAATGTTTACAGTTGTAGGCATGTTCTTTACATGAAATTTGCATGCCCTAAAAAAAAAAAAAAAAAAAAAAAAAAGAAGTAAAATTCCAGGTTGTAAGGTAGCAAAACATGAATAATGCCAATGGGTGTGAATACTTTTACAATGCACTGTTAGTGCAAAACCTAACTAACAGGCAGGTAGTTGCTAACAGAGGCAGCTACCTGCGGGGACAGAGCACTGTGATCACTGCCTGCACTTCAGGTGATCCACATCAACAGAGCAGATCTTCTATATATAACAGATGTTATACACTGCAGTGAGGGGCCGGATATTATACACTAGATCGAGGGGCCGGATGTTATACACAGGGCAATGGGCTGGATGTTATACACAGAGGCAATGGGCTGGATGTTATACACAGGGGCAATGGGCCGGATGTTATACACAGGGCAATGGGCTGGATGTTATACACAGAGGCAATGGGCTGGATGTTATACACAGAGGCAATGGGCTGGATGTTATACACAGGGGCAATGGGCCGGATGTTATACACAGGGCAATGGGCTGGATGTTATACACAGAGGCAATGGGCTGGATGTTATACACAGAGGCAATGGGCTGGATGTTATACACAGGGGCAATGGGCTGGATGTTATACACAGAGGCAATGGGCTGGATGTTATACACAGGGGCAATGGGCTGGATGTTATACACAGGTCAATGGGCTGTATGTTATACACAGGGCAATGGGCTGGATGTTATACACAGAGGCAATGGGCTGGATGTTATACACAGGGGCAATGGGCCGGATGTTATACACAGGGCAATGGGCTGGATGTTATACACAGAGGCAATGGGCTGGATGTTATACACAGAGGCAATGGGCTGGATGTTATACACAGGGGCAATGGGCCGGATGTTATACACAGGGCAATGGGCTGGATGTTATACACAGAGGCAATGGGCTGGATGTTATACACAGAGGCAATGGGCTGGATGTTATACACAGGGGCAATGGGCTGGATGTTATACACAGAGGCAATGGGCTGGATGTTATACACAGGGGCAATGGGCTGGATGTTATACACAGGTCAATGGGCTGTATGTTATACACAGGGCAATGGGCTGGATGTTATACACAGAGGCAATGGGCTGGATGTTATACACAGGGGCAATGGGCCGGATGTTATACACAGGGCAATGGGCTGGATGTTATACACAGAGGCAATGGGCTGGATGTTATACACAGAGGCAATGGGCTGGATGTTATACACAGGGGCAATGGGCTGGATGTTATACACAGAGGCAATGGGCTGGATGTTATACACAGGGGCAATGGGCTGGATGTTATACACTGGAGTGAAGGGCCGGATGTTTTACACTGGAGGCGAGGGGCTGGATGATATACACTGCGGCAATGGGCCCAATGTTATACACTGAGGTGAGGGGCCGGATGTTATACATTGGATCGAGGGACAGGATGTTATACACTGGGGCGAGGGGCTGGATGATATACACCGGAGACATGAGCCCAATGTTATACACTGGAGCAAAGGGCCGGACGTTATATACCAGGGCAATATGACCAATGTTATACACCGGGAAGATGGGCCCAATGTTATACACTGGGGGAGAGGCTGGATGTTATACACCGGGGGCGAGGGGCCAGATCTTATACATCGGGGACATGATCCCAAAGTTATACTATGGAGCAAAGGGCCGGATGTTATATACCAGGGCAATAGGACCAATGTTATACACTGGGGAGAGGGGCCAGATGTTGTACACTGGGGAGAGGGTCCAAATGTTATACATCGAGGGTGAGGGGCCGGATGTTATACACTGGGGACAAAGGGATTAAATGATAAACCTGAAATACTGTTATTGTTGTCCACATAGGGTGGGACAGTCCACGACATGACAGTGATGTTCATGTAATGTTTGAACTTTTCTTGTAATAGACCTGTATTTTCAATCTTAGTACAGTCTGTAAAGGCTGCCATTTCCTATTATTAACATTGTATTTAAGCATAACTTGGCTTTTGCTGTGGTTTTGTCAGTTTGGTAAGTGTGTGACTTCCTGTTATACAACTAACAGGTTAACAATCCTAAAATAGATCATACTGTAGCTATCACAGAATATACACAGAGTATGTATTATTTGGATATCGATCAATTATGGTTATGAATAAACTGTTTTAGGTCTTGGCTGTCTGTGGCCTCCAGGATCAAGGCTGTTTTACACCTCCCGATGTTTCTGATGTACAGATCGGCCACAGGGCTCCTGAATTGAAATGGGTGAATAGTCAAATATTCAAGTTCGGATTGTTCGTGCTGAATAATTTATATTATTTCTACATTCATACCGAATTAACCTAATGTCAATGAAAAACTCAAATCATTTTCTGGAGGACCTTGGAAGTAGGTCTGGGAGGGCTGTAAAAAAGCTGCAATGGATGGATGCAATGTCTTATACTTTTGTGTGACCGTGCTGCGAAATGTAGTTTTGAGTTCCCCTGTTTGTCTATCTCTGTTGGTTTTATCACACTCCTGTCCTGACCCTTCCTTGGGGTAGGGAGGGAGGGGGTATAAGATCAGGGCTGGGTCAGGAAGGCGGCTCAGACATCATCACCTTCAGAGGCAACTCTGAGATAAGGAATAGTTAGGGTCCTCCTAGTCTGTGGTTGTAGGAACCCCTGTCCCCTGCTCTCCCCGATCATCGTGACAGCTTGTTTGTTGGGTGAAATGACCTTTTTGGTCGATGTAAAAAAAAAAATCATTATTCTGCACAACACTATGTAAGCATGAGATGTGCTGCCAATAACAATGACAGTCTATGCACACAGAATGATTAATAATCCATAGTTTTGTGCACAACACAAACATGCAGCCACAAATTGTCAAATGTAAGCAAGCTCTAAGTAAATAAATAAAATAAATAATAAATCTTTATTTTTATATAGCGCTAACATATTCCGAAGCGCTTTACATACATCAGGAACACTGCCCCCATTGGTGCTCAAAATCAAAATTCCCTATCTGTATGTGTTTGGAGTGTGGGAGGAAACCGGAACACGGGGAGAACATACAAACTCCTTGCAGATGTTGTCCTTGATGGGATTCGAACCCAGGACCTCAGCACTGCAAGACTGTAGTGCTAACCACTGAGCCACCGTGCCGCACCCACAAGTCTTATCTTATGGGTACTCCTATCAACAGGAGGCAAGAAGATAATTTAGGGGCCACTGTGGGCTCAAAACTGGGACCAGTTCAGAAAAAGAAGTCCGATATAAAAGGTAAGTTTTACTCCCTGTTGCATCTAATGAAAATGAAATCAGTAGTTGCAATAGATCGTGTGACAATTATTGGAGCCTGACCATGGCTGTACAGCACTGAATGTGTTAAGTTTCTGCATAATTAATTGAGAATCTTCACAAAATCCTCAATCACAACAACTTGTTCCTGAATCACCTTGTTTTATATAAATAGCTCATTAGCTGAAGTATTGTAATCATCTGTGTAGATGTGCACAGCGGCGTTATATGCTCCTCCAGGGACGGCACAGCACCACACACAACAGATTTAATTCAATTACATGCATAAAAACACAAAAATTACACAAAGCTATGGAAATTATTTTGTGAAAAACTGCGTAAAGTTAGGTTCCTTGGCCCCACCAGTGGATATCACCCTGACGTCCACTCTCCAGCCATACAGAGCATGTGCACGTCCACTTATATATTGTAATTTTTGTAGTGTTCACCCAATATGTCATCATCCGTAGATCTAATAGGTCAATTTGTAAATTATCCCTTAAAAAAAAAAAATCATCTCTCGTGATAAGTGATTAACTCCAAAGTTTCTTCTAAATGCGTCTGTTTTCTGCTGGACTTAAGGCCAGAACTAATAATAATTTAATTATTCTATTGCCGACATATTCTGCAGCACTTTAGAAGTCAAGTACAGTGTTTCTCTGAAAATAAGACACAGTCTTATATTATTTTTTGCCCTGAAAAATGTGCTAGGTTTTATTTTCGGGGCTACACGGGTTGGGGGTAAGTTTACCCCACCAAAAAAAAGCAGCCCCCACCTTTCCAAGAAACTCACACTTACCAGACCCCAGACGTCTGTGTCGCTGCCAGGTCTTCCTGCGATCTTTGACAGGTGCTCCCAGCAGGTATGTTGCATGCCGTCCTCCCCTGCTTCTGGCTGACACACATTAGATCGCACACACACAGACACATGAGAATGCACACACATGTGAGATAGCACACACATAGACACATGAGATCACACACAGACATGTGAGATCACAGACACATCAGATCACACACACTCACCACATCCGGCGATACCGATTGCTTCTGGCTGGCAGGGGAACCTTGGACGCAGTATGGTGGAGCGCGAGGACCTGTGGTGGAATGCATAGAGGACATGCGGTGGAACGCATTCCACCGCAGGTCCTTCATACATTGCACCGCAGGTACTCACCCTCCACTGCACTGCGTCCAAGGTTCCCCTTCCGGCCAGAAGCAATCGGTATCGCCGGATGTGGGGAGTGTGTGTGTGTGTGTGTGTGCGCGCGATCTGATTTGTGTGTGTGATCTGATGTGTCTGTGTGTGCGATCTGATGTGTGATGTGATGTGTGTGGGTGTGCGATCTCAAGTGTTTGTGTGGGTGTGTGTGCGATCTGATGTGTGTGGGTGTGCGTTCCACTGCAGGTACATTACATTCAGGTACCTTATAGATGATGTAAACCTACAACTTCCCTTGTAGGGAAGGTCTCAAATTAAAGCAACCAAACCAAAAAAGTCCCAGTGACCAAACACCAATAAACAAGGTAGTAGGGAGGACCACTGGTAAAGAGAAGACCAAAAACAAGTTCTTAGTGAAATACAAAATAGTTTTATTTAGAATATGCGTGACATAAGGACAGACAGTGGTGGCGACCCAGATGGAAAAATCGCCAGACACAGAATTGCACAAACACCACCCGCTGATGTTATAGGGCTGCTAGACACAAAGGGGTTAACGTAAAAAACCCATTAGCCAGAGAATGGGGAGATAATATACTGTATAATGGACTAATTGTAGTCACCCAAGTGTTTCTCACCCTATGTAGGCAAAAAAACATGTCACCAATTGAACACCTGTCTTACCTGCTAGCACTTCCTCAAACATGTCTCAAGGTATTTCGTTTAATATGTTCAATTGGTGACATGTTTTTTTTGCCTACATAGCAGCCCTATAACATCAGCGGGTGGTGTTTGTGCAATTCTATGTCTGGCGATTTTTCCATCTGGGTCGCCACCACTGTCTGTCCTTATGTCACGCATATTCTAAATAAAACTATTTTGTATTTCTCTAAGAACTTGTTTTTGGTCTTCTCTTTACCAGTGGTCCTCCCTACTACCTTCTTTATTGGTGTTTGGTCACTGGGACTTTTTTGGTTTGGTTACCTTAAAGATGATGTTGTCTCCAGTTGTTTCATTCTATTCTTCACCTTGTCCTGACACCATGATGACTTTTCACATTCACAACTCGTCTCTGCAGCTTTCCATGTTCTCCGGTCTTCTGCAGCACCTCCTGACACGATGCCCCTAAAAATAGCACAATGATTAAAATACTATTTAAAAATATCTGCCCTACACTGTGCCCCAGAATAAATAATGACCCTTCACTGTGTTCTCTGCACGAAATATGACCCCACTGTCATACATACATATATACATACATGCCCTCCACATTGTCCTCTCCTTTCCATACTGAGCCTCTTCACACTGTCCTTTACACTGTGTTCCCTTATACTACCCAGTTTTTATACTGTTCTCTCTCATCACACCCCTCCTCGCTATGGCCTTATACTGTCCTCCCTTTCTGCCCTCTCCATACCGCTCCCCTCCACTACCCAGCCTCTATTCTGTGCCCCCTCACATTTTTCTCATCCCTTAAGGGGTCGCTGCGATGTCTCTAACGACGCCGGATGTGCGTCACAAACACCATGACCCCGACGATAAATCGTTAGCGATATCGCAGCATGTAAAGCCCCCTTTACTGTCTCCTCACTAACTTCTGCGTGTCCATATACTTTTCCACCTCAATCCCCATCCTGCCCACTTGCTTCTCATACTATGTCACTCTTTATTCTGTGTCCTCAAAATGTCTTTCCCGTTTGCTCCCCATACCATGCCCGTTTACATTCCCCCAATCGCTCCACATACTATGTCTGTATACATCACCCTTCATCCTCTCTCTCCCCATAAATCACGCCTGACTCTCTCTCTCCATAAATCACCCCTCATCCTCTCTCTCCCCCATACATCATCCCTCATCCTCTCTCTCCCCATACATCACCCCTCATCCTCTCTCTCCCCCCCATACAACATCCCTCATCTTCTCTCTCCCCATACATCACCCCTCATCCTCTCTCTCCCCCCCATACAACATCCCTCATCCTCTCTCTCCCCATACATCATCCCTCATCCTCTCTCTCCCCATACATCATCCCTCATCCTCTCTCTCCCCATACATCACCCCTCATCCTCTCTCTCCCCCATACATCACCCCTCATACTCTCTCTCCCCATACATCACCCCTCATCCTCTCTCTCCCCCCATACATCACCCCTGATCCTCTCTATCCCCATACATCATCCCTCATCCTCTCTCCCCATACATCACCCCTCATCCTCTCTATCCCCATATATCATCTCTCATCCTCTCTCCCCATACATCACCCCTCATCCTCTCTCTCCCCCATACATCACCCCTCATCCTCTCTCCCCCATACATAATCCACCATCCTCTCTCTCTCCATACATCACCCCTCATCCTCTCTCCCCCATACATTACCCCTCATCCTCTCTCTCCCCATACATCACCCCTCATCCTCTCTCTTCCCATACATTACCCCTCATCCTCTCTCTCCCCCATACATAATCCCTCATCCTCTCTCCTCATACATTACCCCTCATCCTCTCTCTTCCCCATACATCACCCCTCATCCTCTCTCTTCCCCATACATCACCCCTCATCCTCTCTCTTCCCCATACATCACCCCTCATCTTCTCTCTCCCCCATACATCACCCCTCATCCTCTCTCTCCCCGTACATTACCCCTCATCCTCTCTCTCCCCCATACATCACCCCTCATCCTCTCTTTCCCCCATACATAATCCCTCATCCTCTCTCTCCCCATACATCACCCCTTATCCTCTCTCTCCTCATACATTACCCCTCATCCTCTCTCTCCCCATACATTACCCCTCATCCTCTCTCTCCCCATACATTACCCCTCATCCTCTCTCTCCCCATACATTACCCCTCATCCTCTCTCTCCCATACATCACCCCTCATCCTCTCTCTTCCCCATACATCACCCCTCATCCTCTCTCTCCCCATCCTCTCTCCTCCATACTGTGTCTATAGATACTGCCCCTTCACACCTTCTGTCCCCTCATACTGTGTCTATATATACTGCACCCTCCCCATCCTCTTTCCTCCATACTGTGTCTATAGATTCTGCCCCATCCCCACCCTCTGTCCCCGCATAGTATGTCCACAGATAGTTCCCTCTTCCCACCCTCTGTTCACAATTCTGTGTCCATAGATACCTCCCCCCTCACCCCATGCTGTTCATCTTCGGTGTCACTGTCTTCAGCTCCACACTGGAGCAATTATCACCAGCGCTCTCTGCCGCCTCTGTGCTGCGGCCCTGACTTCTGGGTCAGCAGTGTGATCAGCTGACCTGATCACACTACAGCCGTCTCTCTGACCCAGAAGTCGGCGCTGCCGGGTCCCGCTTCAATTGTTCTCACGTCTGAAACATACAAGGACAACTGAGCAGTGGGAGCCGCGCGCTGCAGTCTCTATGAGTGCGGCTGTCAGCATGGCAGCTGGTCTCAGAGAATCGCGGCTCCCACTACAGGGCGGTAAACGCAGCCACCGGGGAGACTTTCACTGCGTCGCATCAGGCAGCCCGACA
Source organism: Anomaloglossus baeobatrachus (assembly GCF_048569485.1). Taxonomy (NCBI): domain Eukaryota; kingdom Metazoa; phylum Chordata; class Amphibia; order Anura; family Aromobatidae; genus Anomaloglossus; species Anomaloglossus baeobatrachus. Next base: position 76,600,088 of record NC_134353.1, on the reverse strand, counting down.
GCGCCCCCCTGACAGTTGCACCAGCCCCTCCTAGATACACCTAGGTACACATTTTAAAAAGTATTATGCCTCTTTAGTGTCCCCTTAAAAAGTAATAATGATACCTTTGTGCCTCTTTCCTTTAAAATTAAGATTTATACTCATCTATTCATTACTATGCACACAGAGCAGGCCGTCAGAGGTGGCGCAGTGACGTCATTGTGATGCCTGCACAGGGACGCCATAGGCGTATAGCATCTTGTAGCATCCAAAGCACAGAGTGGTTGGGAATTGAGCTTATAGCTCCCTGTCCCATGTTCACTGGGATGAAGGATAAGATAGCACATGGCGAATACGTCAATATATGGTCTCTCCTTTCAGTGGATCACATAACGACTAAAGAGCATAGTTGTGAAAAAGGAATGGATAAAACAGCAAAGATTACAAAGACCTTTTGAAATTAGGCAGAAGCTTTCTCAGTCCTGCCTTGTGTGATTAGTCAGCAATGTCCAACAAAGGGTCCAGAGTAGTGATGCGTGAATGTGCTCGCCACTGCTCAATACTTGATCGAGTATCGCAGGTGCTCTAGCGCCATGTTTGAGTCCTCGCCCCGCATGTTTTGCGGCTTTCAAACAGCAATCAACATGTGGGGATTGCCTGCTGTATACACTTTTGCCATAGCCATGTTGGCTACTGCCATTACTGTGATTATCCTGCTGCATCGTGTCATCAGGTCTTATATAAAGCCTGGGGGCCTGATGCTCATCACACTGCAGGTCAGGAAGAGTTGATCTAGGAGGGAGAGCTTAGATTAGAGCATTGATATAGGCAGGGTTTATTGCCTTACAGCTTTTCTATACTTGTACTGCTGCTGCAACCGAAAACCAAAAGTCCTTCTCAGGGCTACATACTTTCTACATTCGTTCTTTAGTACAACTGCTGCTATCTGCATCCAGTGTAGGGACAGCTGGTGGTGGAGGGATAGTTTAGTATTAGAGGAATAGAGGCAGGGTTAATTGCTTAATAGCAGGGCTGGGCACAGTGCAGTCTGTGGGCCACATTCAGCACTCTGGCTGCTCCAGTTGGGACTGAGGAACCGAGAGAGCCGAAGTTCTAAAAACAGTGGCCTGAGGGCCACATTTCCCCCCCCCCCAGCCACCATGTTGTCCACTGCTACTCATTTTCTTATATCACCACTATTTTCATCCACAGGATGCAGACAGTGGTGAACACATTGGTGGAGGGAGGGACACTGGCTCCATCTTCCATCACTACAAAAGAATGTCCAGTGGCACTCAATAATATAAGGATACATAGGCATTGCATTACTGCTATATGAATATTTGAGAAAGGAGAAAAATACATAGCTAATGTGAAAAATGAATAAAATGACATAGGCATTGCATTACTGCTTTGGAAATATTGACAAAAAGAGATTTTTAGCTTATGTATTAGCCAATCCATGTGAGCCCGATAACCTCGACAAGGTGATCTCATTATATTGGGAACCTTACTGTAAATGCCTCTATGTGCAATAAAAAATCTGCTTGTCTGGGCATAGGTGCCTGGCTAAATTAGATGGAGGACACACCGTGGCTATGGGACAGAGTGCTAGGTCAGAACAAATTCACTACCACTAATATAGTTAGGCCCTGTGCGCACTAGAAAAAGGATTTTTCTCAAGAAATTTCTTGAGAGTCTGAAAGATTAACGCACTTGTGGTCAAAAAACGCACCAATAACGCAGGTGTTTTTACCGTGTTTTTGATGCGTTTTTTTCTGCAGGTTGAACCCTGCGGTTTTTTTTACCATTATCTATGGCAAAAAAACGCAGGTACCTGCAGAAAAGAAGTGACATGCACATTATTTTTCTCAATTCTGCAGAAAGAATTTTCTTGAGAAAAAAAACGCAGTCTGCGCACAGCTATTTTTTTTCACATAGGTTTTGCTGGGGAATGTCTGCAGAAAGGTTACAACCAATTTCCCAAGAAATTTCTGCAGCAAAAACGCAAAAAACGCAGGTAAAACGCAGTGTGCGCACAGGGCCTTATAGTGCATTTTTGAGTCAACCCCGCTAAGCTCTAAAGAACACACAGGGAATAACACACAGGGGAAAGTAAAAAAAATACATTGCCGTCGTGTGCAGTCACACTTTGATCTGCCCTGCTGAGGGCAGATCAAAGTATTGAAGTGCGCATGCGCCGGCTGTCTTTATCCTTTCCTCACACCTGGGCACTACAGCACTTTGATCTGCTTTTAGCCAGGCAGTTCATAGTGCGCCTGCGCAGGACCGCTATGCTGGTCTGTGTAGATGACTTAGAACACGTCATCCACACTGGGCTGGGTAGGAGGAGGATGGCGTTTGACGCAGAGAGGAGGCGTTGGATTTGAAAGCAGCGACATCCATCGGACCGGACCACCCCCTGCGTGAGTATTATAAAAGTGTTTTTTCCTTATACAGCGCGGCCTGGGCTCTTATATACAGTATTCTAGAATGCTGTATAGAAGAGCTCACTGGTGGTGGCCGTAGCTTATAGGGGCCAAATCTAGTGACAGGTTCCCCTTAAAAGGTGGTAGTAACAGGAGCAGCCAAGACTGCTGCTAGTATGTAGGCTTTTGTTAGCCTAATGCGGGCATCACACGGGACGATAAATCGTGCGATCGCATAAGCGATCGCACCCGCCCCCGTCGTTTGTGCGTCACGGGCAATTAGTTGCCCGTGGCGCACAAAGTCGTTAACCCCCGTCACACGCACTTACCTCCCGTGCGACGTCGCTGTGGGCGGCGAACATCCTCTTCCTAAAGGGGGAGGGACGTTCGGCGTCACAGCGACGTCACACGGCAGCCGGCCAATAGAAGCGGAGGGGCGGAGATGAGCGGGACGTAAACATCCCGCCCACCTCCTTCCTTCCGCATAGCCGGCGGGAGCAGCGGGACGCAGATAAGCTGTGCTCATCGTTCCCGGGGTGTCACACGGAGCAATGTGTGCTACCCCGGGTACGATGAACAACAGGGCGCCATGTTAAATAAACAATTTTTTAAAAATAAGCGACGAGTACACGACTCACGATTTGTGAGCGATTCTGCGTTGCTCGGAGGTGTCACACGATATGACGTCGCAAGCGATGCCGGATGTGCGTCACAAAAACCGTGACCCCGACGATGCATCATGCGATAGATCGTCTCGTGTGACGCCCGCATTAGGCCGTGTTCCCTCATGCAAAAATGCTGCCTTTTTTTGGCTATTTGCACACACAGCGTTTTTTTGATGCTGCGTTTTTGGCCGCAAAAACTGCACCTGTGGCAAATACACACCGGTAAAAATGCATTTGTTTTTACCGCATTTCAGTGCGTTTTTGGCTATGTTTTGGGGCATTTTTTATCACTGCGTTTTTTTCAATGCATTGCATGGGTGAAAAACACATCAGCTGCTTTTTTTTGTAGGTGTCCATGCAAAAATATACAATAGTAATGTACTCCGATTGTTGTGTTTTTATTACAGCATTTTTCCACTTTTTGGTGAAAATCTGAAGCAGCGTTTTTTAATGTGTTTTATTTTAGTGCAGAAATTCAGTGATTCCGCACTTAGAAACACATTTTTTACATGCGTTTTTCAGGTGCCCCATGGAAATATACAGGAAAAAAAATGTACCTAAAACCCTGCTCAATTCAACATTGTATTAAAATATTAAAACACAACACAATAGTGGTCGTGCTTTTTTATGACATCATCTCTGCTTTGTTTAAATGCAGCGGATTTTCTGCATACAAAAAAAAAAAAATAATTGAGCATTATGCTACTTGGGAACAAGGCCTTATACTGATAACCAAGGGCACTTTTTGCAAAAATGAATGGTGTCTCAGTGTAATCCATTCTCAAAGAATTGCTCATCTCTGTATTTGCTGCATCTCACCCCAGTGCTCATTATGGTGCTCTCTCGCCTGCTACAGCTGTTCTTTCAGACAATCACTTCTTATCTGACGCCAGCGGATAAAAGAGATAATTTGAGTCTATTATCCCTGCTCGCTGGAGGCAGGATGCCACTTGACTGTCTCTAATAACAAGGTCGACCGCGATCCACTTTATGAATGTTAATTGTTTTTTGTTTTTAGTAATGAGCCACGCTCACAATGTGTCATCTGACAGAGGAAAAGCAGGCTGTGTGCACACGTTGCGTTTTTTACCGCGGAAACGCTGCGTTTAGAACCGCAGCGTTTCAGTGGCAAATTGCATGCGTTCAGCTTTCCCAGCAAAGTGTATGAGAAAGCCGAAAAATCAGTGCACACGCTGCGTTTCTAAACGCAGCGTTTTGGATGCCAAAAATCGGTGCGGAAAGAAAAGCAGCATGTCACTTCTTTTGCGCGGCGTGGCTGCGTTCTCTCCCCCATTAAATCAATGATGTGGGGTCAGAACGCAGCTACACCGCAGTGAGCTGCTTTTTTGTTGCGGTCCGCGGGCTTTGTCGGCATGCCAGAACGCAGGCATTTACCTGGAAGTGAGGTCAAGAGGTTTCCTGTTGATCTCACTTCCTGGCAAAGTCCTGGAAAGCCCCCGGTGTCGCCAAAGTGCCCGCCCCGACCCCCGACCCCCCTCCCGAAAATCCAACATGGCCACGCGCACAGTAGCGCAACGGCCGCCCTGCTCCTATGATTTCTGTCGGATGTGCCTTGAGACATGCCACAGAAAAATGCCCCCCAGGCCCTGCCAGGTCACCCCCTATTCCCCCGGTATTCCCCCTTACCTGTCCGGTCGCAGCGCTGATCCCCCGCGGCCCCCTCCTCCTTCACAGCAGACGCCGGTCAGTGCGGTCACATGAGCAGAGCAGCTGACAGCCAGCACTGTGTTAAGTGTGAGCTGTGCTGGCTGCTCGCACTCTGCAGCTGTGACCCGGGGAGAGTGGGTGCAGATTTTTGGCACCCACTCTCCTCAAATGGAGGGTCTGCCCTACTAGAAAATGGGGGATACGTTCCCTGAACGTGCCCCCATATTCTAGAAGGTCCAGAGGCGACGTGGGACATCCAAATGGATTTCTGCGGACCCATTTTTTTCAAATTTTTTGATTAAATTGGAGAACAAGGGAATGATTTGGGGAGTGTTTTTTCTAATAAAAAATTTTTTGTCATTATTTTTGCTTTTGTTTACTGTCAATTAGTTATGTCTGGTATCTGATAGATGCCGTGACATCACTAATTGCTGGGCTTGATGCCAGGTGACATTACACATCTGGTATCAACCCCATTTATTACCCCGTTTGCCAACGCACCAGGGCGCGGGATGAGTTGGGGCGAAGCGCCAGGATTGGCACATCTAATGGATGCGCCACTTCTGGGGCGGCTGCGGCCTGCTATATTTAGGCTGGGAAGAGTCCAATAACCATGGCTCTTCCCACCCTGAGAATACCAGACCCCAGCTGTCAGCTTCACCTTGGCTGGTGATCTAATTTGGGGGGACCCCACGTTATTTTTTTTTTAATTCTTTATTTATAAATAAAAAAAAAAGCCTGGGGAGCCCTCCAAATTGATCACCAGCCAAGATGAAGCTGCCAGCTGTGGTTTGCAGGCTACAGCTGTCTGCTTTACCCTGACTGGCTATCAAAAATAGGGGGGACCCCACGCCATTTTTTTCATTGTTTTTTTTTTGGATAAATACTAAGCTAGGCACCCTTTAGTGCCACATGAAAGGTACTAAAGGTGCCAGCTTAGAATATTGTCACGCTCCCCGGGTCCTCTGCTCCGCTTCCCGGCTCACCTGCCACACTCCCCGCTCTCCAGCCTCCATCGCCCGCGCTTCCCAGGCCTCCTGGTCCCCGCTCCCGGCGCCCGTCGGCTTCCCAGCCCCAGCCCGGCTCTGCTGCGTCCTCCTCTCAGCTTCCTGCCCTGGCTTCTGGCACCCGGGCCGCGCGCATGCGCATTAGGGCGCGCACGCGGTCACTGGCCCTTTCTTAAAGGGCCAGTGACCACTGACAGGAAATGAAGCACACAGGTACGGGGTATAAAGGGGTGCAATGTCCAAGGGGGCGGGGCCTGATCTTCGTGTTTTCCAAGCTAGGGGTCAGGTCTCCTTGTGTTCCTGTGAGATACTTACCTCTCTCTCTTCTAGAGCCGATCCTGCATTGCCATCCGGTCCTGCCGTATCCCGAACCCCGAACGCTGCCTATCTGCCATCCTGACAGTCCGCACCATCTCTGTTCCCTGCGGTGACCCGTCATCTCGCTCCAACGGTTCCGGACCACGCCTGACATCATCCCGGCTTCCGAACCTGAGCTCCGTCACCCGGACCACCATCAGTGACCCCGTGGTTCCAGGGACTTCTCCATTGTGCTCTTGTGCGCGGACTGTTCTGCTACCTATAGTGCTCCGGCTACCGGACTCCTTTCCCTCATCGGGGAGTTCGGCCCAGTGGATCCACCTCCTGGGTCTGCCCGTCCACCTGGCCCTAACAGTAAGATCAGGCCATGGATCCCGCCGAAGCACTAGCAGCCTTGCATGAGGAACTCCAACGCCAGCGTGAAGTCCAGACCCGCATGCTGAACTTTATGACTTCCGTGGACGCCCGCTTGAACACGCTACAAGCATCGGTCACATCTTCAGCACCTCCGGCCTCCACTAGTCAATCCACGGCTCCCGCTCCCGTGGCAGCCTCCTCGGATGCTTCCAGACTTCGTTTGGCCTCACCACCCCGGTACGCCGGAGATCCCAAGACCTGCAGGGGGTTTATAAACTAATGCTCCCTCCATTTCACGCAGCTGCCGCATTTGTTTGCCTCCGACCAAGCCAAGGTCGCCTTCATAATGTCTCACCTAGAGGGCGAGGCACTGGCGTGGATGAACCCCTTGTGGGAGAAGGAGGACCCTATGACCAAGAACCTCCAGGAGTTCCTGCAGGCTTTTCGCGGCACCTTTGACGAGCCCGGACGCGCCTCCGCGTCTGCTTCATCTCTTCTCCGGTTACGTCAGGGAACTCTGACGGTGGGTCAATACGCCATCCGTTTCCGCACCTTGGCTTCGGAACTCGGGTGGAATAACGAGGCCCTAACCGCCGCCTTCTGGGAAGGACTCTCGGGTCGAATCAAAGATGAGCTGGCTGGTCGTGACGTACCGTCCACCCTGGACGCCCTGATTACCCTAGCGACTCGAGTGGACATTCGCTTTCAGGAGCGGTCCAAAGAGGTGTCCCGTGAGAGACGCCCGGTACGGCATTCCTCTCCTCCGCAGAAGTCCGCCGTACTCCAGTCAACGGCATCTGGTGTCTCCGTCCATGAGCCCATGCAGGTCGACCGTGTGCGACAGTCTGAACAACGTCGAGCAGAGCGGCTCGCCAAGGGTCTCTGCTTCTACTGCGGAGAGGGCACACACCTGCTACGCTCCTGTCCAGAGAGGCCGGGAAACTCCAAAGCCTAGGGTCGGTAGGAGAGGCCACCCTAGGTGCTGGGACTCTCTCAGACCCGGTTATGTGGACTGTACAAGTGACAACGGGAGAGACACGGTTCACGGCTGAGGCGTACCTCGATTCTGGGGCAGCAGGCAATTTCATCCAGCAGGCCACGGTGGACAAGTACCAGGTGCCTGTTACTCCACTCGACAAACCCCTCGTGATTGCCTCTGTGGATGGGAGACCCCTCTCTGACACCATCTCCTGGATCACCAGGCCGGTTGAATTGCGTGTCGGTGCTCTGCACACCGAGAACATCGCTCTCTACGTCCTCCCACACATGTCACATCAAATCCTGCTGGGCCTTCCTTGGTTACGGACACACGAACCTTCAGTCAGCTGGGGCACTGGTGAAATCACTCGATGGGGCTCTTCTTGCCATGAGAACTGTCTGAAGACCATACAACCCATCCGGCGACCTCCGGTTCCAGAGTCCCTACCGGGACTACCCTCAGCCTATTGGTCCTTCGCGGACGTCTTTGATAAGAAGGAGTCAGAGGTACTTCCGCCACATCGTCCTTACGATTGTGCCATTGACCTGCTCCCGGGAACTACCCCACCTCGAGGACGGATATATCCACTGTCTCCAGCCAAAACAAGGGCCATGTCTTCTTACATCACAGAGAGCCTGGCAAGGGGATTCATTCGGAGATCCTCCTCTCCTGCTGGAGCAGGCTTCTTCTTCGTAAAGAAGAAAGAGGGCGACTTACGCCCATGCATAGACTACCGGGGATTGAACCAAATCACCGTAAAAAACAAGTATCCCCTGCCGCTCATCCCCGAATTGTTTGATCGGCTCAGAGGAGCTCGCGTGTTCACCAAGTTGGATCTTCGGGGTGCCTACAACCTGGTCCGTATCCGCTCGGGGGATGAATGGAAGACCGCGTTTAACACTCGCGATGGGCACTATGAATACTGCGTGATGCCCTTCGGCCTGTGTAACGCACCAGCAGTCTTCCAAGAATTAGTGAACGACGTGTTCCGGGACCTTCTCTACGGCTGTGTGGTGGTATATCTGGATGACATCCTTGTCTTCTCTCCGGACCTTCAGACCCACCGAGAGAACGTGCAACTGGTTCTACAAAGACTGAGAGAGAATCGTCTGTACGCAAAGTACGAGAAGTGTGTCTTCGAACAGTCTTCTCTCCCCTTCCTGGGTTACCTCATCACCGATACCGGACTGCAGATGGATCCAAAGAAGGTCTCTTCCATTCTCAACTGGCCTCCTCCTTCTGGACTGAAGGCAATCCAACGCTTTCTGGGATTCGCCAACTATTACCGCCAGTTCATCCCTCATTTCTCTGCTCTGACTGCTCCTCTCTCCGCCTTGACCAAGAAGGGGGCTAATCCAAAGGACTGGTCACGTGCGGCCGACGCCGCGTTTGGCTCCCTAAAGCGGGCCTTTGCCTCCTCTCCTGTACTCCACCGTCCGGAGTTAAACCGCCAGTTCACCTTGGAGGTGGATGCCTCCTCCTCGGGAGCCGGAGCAGTGCTCATGCAGAAGTCCTCCTCCGGGAAGATGGTGACTTGCGGTTTCTTCTCCAAGAGCTTCTCAGCGCCTGAACGCAATTACACCATCGGTGACCGAGAACTATTGGCAGTCAAACTGGCTCTGGAGGAATGGCGTTATCTTCTGGAAGGAGCAGTGTACCCCGTTATAATTTACACGGACCACAAGAACCTGGAATACCTGCGGTCTGCTCAGCGACTGAACCCACGGCAAGCCAGGTGGTCCTTATTCTTTGCCCGGTTCGATTTCCAGCTCCATTTCCGACCCACGAACAAGAACGTACGCGCTGATGCCTTGTCTAGGTCTTTCATGCCCATGGAGCAGGAAGAGGAGACATTCCAACCCATCATCTGTCCAAGTAAGATTATTCCGGTGGCTCCTGTCACCCTGGCCCAGATACCGCCCGGGAAGACCTATGTCTCTGAGACTGACAGGCAAAAGGTGTTACACTGGGGCCATGCCTCGAAAACAGCCGGTCATGCTGGCCAGAAAAGAACTTGGAGTGCGATTGTACGTCATTATTGGTGGCCATCCCTTCGCATGGACGTCGCCTCTTTTGTCTCTGCCTGCTCCTCTTGTGCCAGAAACAAGACGCCCAAACACCTGCCATATGGCCGTCTTCTGCCTCTGCCTATACCCTCAGTTCCCTGGCAACACATTGCGATGGACTTTATTACGGACTTGCCATTGTCCTCCGGACACACAGTCATATGGGTTGTGGTGGATCAGTTCTCTAAAATGGCCCATTTCGTCCCTATGGCTGGACTGCCCTCTGCCCAGGAACTCGCGGACGCCTATATACATCACATCTTCCGCTTGCATGGCTTCCCATCACACATTGTGTCCGACAGAGGAACTCAGTTTACCTCCCGCTTCTGGAGGGCTCTCTGTAAACATCTGGGAGTAACTCTGGACTTTTCTTCAGCCTACCATCCTCAGTCGAACGGCCAAGTGGAACGGGTCAATCAGATTTTGACCTCTTTCTTACGTCACTACGTCAACGCCCATCATGACGATTGGTCCACGCTTCTTCCTTGGGCTGAATTCTCCCATAATCACCACGTCAGTGAGTCCTCCTCCAGTTCTCCCTTCCATGTCGTCTACGGACTTCAGCCTTCGGTCCCATTGCCTGTATCCTCTTCCTCGGATGTCCCTGCTGCTGATGCGGTAGTCCGTGACTTTACAACCATTTGGGACTCAGTTAAGGCGTCCCTTGCACGTGCATCCCTGCGGATGAAGAGACACGCAGACAAGAGACGTCTGGATCCTCCGTGTTTCTCCCCCGGAGATCTTGTCTGGCTTGCTTCCAAGTACGTCCGATTGAAGTTACCATCTTACAAGCTGGGTCCTCGCTACATCGGACCGTTTAAAGTCCTCGGCAAGATCAATGAGGTCTCCTACAAACTGCAGCTCCCGGCCACGATGAGGATACCCAACTCCTTCCACGTCTCTCTGCTCAAGCCGGTTGTCCTTGGTCCCTTCTCCGCTGCTGCCAGTCCGGCTCCTCCTCCTATTGCTGATGACGACATCTATGCGGTAAGGGATATCGTGGCCATGAAGACCGTACGGGGTCAACAGTTCTTTCTGGTGGACTGGGCAGGGTATGGTCCTGAGGATAGGTCCTGGGAGCCCAGAGAGAATGTGGGTACTCCTCTGATCCGTGCCTTCCTGTCCCGGTTGCGGGGAGGGGGGCGTGGGGGGGGTACTGTCACGCTCCCCGGGTCCTCTGCTCCGCTTCCTGGCTCACCTGCCACACTCCCCGCTCTCCAGCCTCCATCGCCCGCGCTTCCCAGGCCTCCTGGTCCCCGCTCCCGGCGCCCGTCGGCTTCCCAGCCCCAGCCCGGCTCTGCTGCGTCCTCCTCTCAGCTTCCTGCCCTGGCTTCTGGCACCCGGGCCGCGCGCATGCGCATTAGGGCGCGCGCGCAGTCACTGACCCTTTCTTAAAGGGCCAGTGACCACTGACAGGAAATGAAGCACACAGGTACGGGGTATAAAGGGGTGCAATGTCCAAGGGGGCGGGGCCTGATCTTCGTGTTTTCCAAGCTAGGAGTCAGGTCTCCTTGTGTTCCTGTGAGATACTTACCTCTCTCTCTTCTAAAGCCGATCCTGCATTGCCATCCGGTCCTGCCGTATCCCGAACCCCGAACGCTGCCTATCTGCCATCCTGACAGTCCGCACCATCTCTGTTCCCTGCGGTGACCCGTCATCTCGCTCCAACGGTTCCGGACCACGCCTGACATCATCCCGGCTTCCGAACCTGAGCTCCGTCACCCGGACCATCATCAGTGACCCCGTGGTTCCAGGGACTTCTCCATTGTGCTCTTGTGCGCGGACTGTTCTGCTACCTATAGTGCTCCGGCTACCGGACTCCTTTCCCTCATCGGGGAGTTCGGCCCAGTGGATCCACCTCCTGGGTCTGCCCGTCCACCTGGCCCTAACAAATATGCAGGCGGGGATGGGACGTTATATATATTTGACATCCATTCATCCATTGACGCTTTTTCGGCTGTGTGCCCACAATCAGGGTTTGCAGCGTTATGGGCGCTGAGTGTTTTCCCTGCGTCCATAACGCTGCGTTGTGCAGTAGAAGCACAGTGGAAGGATTTTTGGAGATCCCATGCCCACTGTGCTTCTTTTCTCCGCAGCATAAACTGACCGGTAGCGTGGCTTCCCGAGCCTCAGCATGTCAATTTATGCTGCGGAGATGAGTGTTCTCTGCAGGTAGCATAGAACAAGTCCACGCCAGCCTGAACCCAAATCGTGGGCATGGGCAGCTGCAGGAAGGCTGACACTGTGTACTAGACGCCGTGTCGCTGGATCATGGCCACATAGCCTAAAGGCCGCTTTACACGCTGCGACATCGCTAATGCGGAGTCGTTGGGGGTCACGGAATTTGTGACGCACATCCGGCCGCATTAGCGATGCCGTTGCGTGTGACACCGATAAGCGATTTTGCATCGTTGCAAAAACGTGCAAAATCGCTAATCGGCGACATGGGGGTCCATTCTTAAAAATCGTTACTGCAGCAGTAACGAAGTTGTTCCTCGTTCCTGCAGCAGCACACATCGCTGCGTGTGACGCCGCAGGAACGAGGAAGCTCTCCTTACCTGCCTCCCGGCCGCTATGCGGAAGGAAGGAGGTGGGCGGGATGTTACGTCCCACTCATCTCCGCCCCTCCGCTGCTATTGTGCGGCGGTTCAGTGATGCTTCAGTGACGTCGCTGTGACGCCGCACGGACCGCCCCCTTAGAAAGGAGGCGGTTCGCCGGTCACAGCGACGTCGCCGGACAGGTAAGTATGTGTGACGGCTCTGGGCGATGTTGTGCGGCACGGGCAGCGATATGCCCGTGTCGCGCAACAGATGGGGGCGGGTACCCACACTAGCGATATCGGGACCGATATCGCAGTGTGTAAAGTAGCCTTTAGGCCTCTTTCACGCGTCAGTGATTCTGGGACGTTTGTGCTTTTTTTTAAACATACCAGAATCACTGACATACGCAGACCCATTATAATGAATGGGTCTGCTCACACGTCAGTGATTTTTCACTGCACGTGTCTCCGTGCGGCGTACCCGCTTGTGCGTGATTGCTGCACGGAGACATGTCCATTTTTTTCTGGAATCACTGATGTCCCACGGATCACGCAGTGGTGTGGTCCGTGAAACACGTGCCAGAAAAAAACGTGCTTTTAAAATAAAAATCATTTTAACTCACCCGGCGTCCAGCGATGTCCTCTGCAGCCCGTGCAGCTTGCTGCTTCTGAGCCGGCTCATTATTGTCGCGCATATTCAGGATGCACGACACAGCCGACCCGGAAGCAGCTGCTGCGGGGGTCAGCACCAGCCGGATGCTGCACCGCGGGAGCGATCAGCACCATAGAGAGCAGGAGCGGGCACAGGTGAGATGATTACTGAGTGCAATCACGGGCCACGGAGAACGGAGCCCGGATTGCACTTAGACAACCCACGTGTGCCGTGATTCACGGCACACGGAGGGACATGTGCGTGTTTTACACGCCAGTGAAGAACGTCAGTGTTTTTCACTGACGTGTGAAACGGGCCTAAAAGTGAGAATATTGTTGCTACAGCAACATTTTGGGGGAAGTAGCTGTGGATTCAAAATGCTTAATATACTCCTGAATAAAATCCTTGAGGGGTGCAGATTCCAAAATGGGGTCACTTGTGGGGGTTTTCTGACGTATAGGTACCCAAGGGGCCCTGCTAATGTGACATGGTGCGCGAAGTTTATTTCAACTTTTCCAAAATTCAAATGGTGCTCCTTCCATTCCAAGCCCTCCCATTTATCCAAACAGAATGTGGAGAAGGAAATGACATCACGGGTTTTTTTTTCCAAAGGTCTGTGTTCAACCAACTTTATTAACACTGACAAGTCTTAAAAAAACGCACCTAAAAAAATGCATGAAAAACGCATGAAAACCGCATGAAAAACGCATGCGTTTTCGATGCGTTTTTCTCAAAAAGCATTATTTACAATTCTCCCCTCTGGCAGAGGGTGCGTTTTTTTCCGCGCTGAAAAAAAAGCAACGTGTGCACATAGCCTTATGGAGCAGCCTGGAATGAAGTTTAGTCGCCATTCAGACACAGGAGGTCAGACAGAAATGTCATCATCCAGAAATACACCATGGTTTAGTTTTTACATATTTACTTTTTTTTTCCAAAACTTTTTATTAATTTTCCAATTTTTTATAAACATAACAAGATATTCAAGGTTACGCAAGGAAAAACATTTGTCTGACAATATGTGACATAATAGGGTGCAATGCCCCAACTTGATATTTTAAACTGATTATCTGATTGATATGGTCTCTATTAAACCAAGGCAAAAGTACTAAGAAATAACAGACGCGATACAAGTCAATTAGAGTCATTAAGCCCCTAAGCCAACCCCGAATGCTTCCAAATTTTCTGGCACGTCTTGTGGCTACCTTAGCGTCTCGTCTCCCTTTCCTCTGGAACCCACACCTCTGTGATTTTCAATTTACCCAGTTTGTCCTGGATATCATTCAGAAGGTACCATTCCGATTGTATAAAAGGTGTCATCAGATTATTTATTTCTCCCTGAGTAAATTGACTTTCAATGAAATTTCTCCATTTCCCAAAGAACTTGGGTGTCAACCTGTCTTTTTCCGTTTCCGCTTCCACTTTCTCCAGCCTCAATAAATTATGTAATTCCCCGATGACCTCTTTTATGGATGGTCCCTCCCTTTGTATCCAATGCTTTAATATGGACCGTTTGGCTATCATGGCTATGTCATGTACTATTGTATATTTCTTCTTTCCCGGCATGTCCGTTCCCCCTCTTACTCCTCCCTCAAAGGAATGGAAAATCCACACCATTAGCTCTAGATTTCCAGAAATTCCCCATTTTGCCTGGACAAATAATCTAACTTGATTCCAGAACCTGTGAATTTCCTTACACTCCCATAGTCCATGTAGCATATCTGTTTTTTCTCTTTGACATTTAGGACACCGCATATCTCTTCCCGGAATGTTGAAGCCCATAATAGCCCTGTGTAAAATTCTAAATTGGGTGTCTCTCCATCTCTCATTGGTAACATGTTTCCGCATCTGTACCCATCCCTTCAATATATCCCCTACAACTTCCTGCCCTTTCAATTGTTTCCCCCACGCTGTTAGAGTACGGCTATCCTCCCCAGATATAAGCATTCCCCGAAATGTTCGGTAAATTTTGGAAACATTTACACTTGCTACATCACTTTCCATAAGCTCATCAATCAAACTCTTATTCAATTCCTTTCCAAGCTCCCCCAAATCTACAAATACTCCATGCTTCAGTTGTTCATACTGGATGATATGTGAGCTATTAAGTTCATACTTGTCAAGCACTTCCCGTCCTGTCAGCCACCTTCTCTCCTCCACATTCATGACATCCTTCATTCTCTCGACGCCCTTCTCTTTCCATCTAGTAAATAGCTTATTTTCCCGTCCCATGGGAAAGTTCGGAGATGCCCAGGGATTTAAGTACTTAGATACTTTCCATGACAGTCCCAATTTCTTTCTTACCAGTTTCCATGTTAGCATAGTGTCTCGGAATAAGATTGAGTTCCTTATATGCCCATCCGCCCTGGACAATGGGGAGTGTAAAATGGACGCCAAATCCCACGGTGATGCATACTTGGCTTCCATGCCATAGTCTGAGTGCCTGCTTGTTCCTCTCAACCAATCAAACACATGTCTCATTATACACACCAGGTTATAACCCCGAACATCCGGGAAACTAAGACCTCCTTCCTCCGTTGACTTCATCAATGTTTGTAACTTTATTCTAGGTTTCCTTCCCCGCCATATAAAATCCGCATACGCTGAGTTGAGCCTATTTACGTCCCTCAGTTTTAGCAATATCGGGATCGTCTGGAATGGGTACAACAGTCTAGGAAAGCTCGTCATTTTTATCAGGTGGCACCTTGCCAGTAGTGGTAGAGGCAGACCCTTCCAACCCTTTAGTTGTGCTATAATTTTCCTAATTAGTGGGCCATAATTCATCTCGTAAATTGATTCCACCGTTCTTCCTATATGAATTCCCAGATATTTAAGTGATGTCTGTGCTATAGGAATGCCACATATACAACCATCCCTTACATTCCCCCCTTTTAGGAACAGGATCTCACACTTTTTTTTATTCAATTTGAATCCTGAGACTAATCCAAATTTTTCAATTAGGGCTAGAGTCTGTGGCAAATCCACGCTAGGGTCCCCCATATATAGTATGACATCATCGGCAAAAAGTGCTGTCTTTATTTCAGTTCCCCTTACCTTAATCCCTTTAAAACTATTCGGGCCCTGCAATATTCTTGACAATGGTTCAATGGCCAAGTCGAATAGGAGGGGAGATAGCGGGCAGCCTTGTCTTGTTCCCTTCATCAAAGGGAACACGTCTGATAAAAAACCTGGAGTGTGTACCCTAGCTCCCGAGTTAGCGTAAAGATTCCTAATGTAAAGCCTCATTTTGCCTACAATCCCTGTGGCCTCTAGTACTTTGTCCAGCCAGCTCCAATTTACATTGTCAAACGCTTTTTCTGCGTCGAGTGTAACTAGAGCGGGTCTTGCCCCCCTCTCTATCTGATCCAATCTCACCGCATCCACCACTAGTATTGTCTTCCGGATATTAGTGACAGCATTTCTCCCTTTAATAAACCCTACCTGATGCTCTGTAATGATCCTTGGAAGAATCATGGCCAATCTATTAGCCATAATCTTAGATATTATTTTTAAATCCTGGTTTATAAGTGATATGGGTCTATAACTAGAGGGATCATCCAGGTCTTTAGTTCCCTTAGGGAGTAATTTGATATATGCTACGTTTGAATTTTTAGGAATTTCCTCTCCTTCCAAAAATGCATTAAATACCGCAGTTAAATCTGGCGAGATCAGATCCCTCATAGCCTTATAAAACTCGCTGTTAAAACCGTCGGGGCCTGGTGCCTTGTTGGTGTTAAGCTCCCCGATTGTTCTAGTCACCTCCTCAACTGTGATATCTGCATTTAGGTCACTCAGATCTTCCTCTGTTACGCTAGGCAAGTGCGCTTGTCTTAACCACTCTGCCTCATCAGTCATGTCATTGTTTCCTGGCCCATATAGTTTTCTATAAAAATGTCCCAACAATTTATTAATTTCCTTAGGATCTGTGGTCACCTCCCCCCCCTTTCTTTTTAGTTTGGAAATCACTGTCATTTTCCTGCTACCCCTTGCCAAATTTGCCAGCATCCTCCCCGCCTTGTTGCCAAATCTATGTAGCTCTGCTTCCCTGTGCGACCAAAATAATTGTTCCTTTTTTTTTGCCCATTCGTCGAACCCCCTTTTTGCCTCCAACCATCTGTCTTTCGTCGTGGGAGATCTATTAGCCAAATACTTTGTGTATGCTACCCGCACTGCTTCACTCTGGGCATTATAATTCTCATTGGTCTTCCTTTTGATCATGGCCGCATATCCAATCAGGAGAACCCTCAAGACCGCTTTTGCCGTTTCCCAGTATAGCACTGGGTTCCCTTTGTGTTCCTTGTTTTCCTCTGTGAATTCTCCCCACCACTCTCGTAATACCCTGTGGAAATTATCTTGTCTGAGAAGAAATGATGGAAATCTCCATATGATATCTGTACCTCTCTTGAACTGCTCTCTGATACCCAATCTCAGCGGACTATGATCAGATATCACCATGTTTTCTATCACACATTCTTGTGCCCGATTAACTAGGCCTTGAGAAATCCAAAATTGATCAATACGCGACCAGCTATCATGAGGATGCGAGAAGTGTGTATATTCTCTATCATGCGGGTGAGCTAATCTCCAGATGTCCTTCAAACCCACGTCTTCTAATGTCACATCCCTATGGTCCGGCCTTCTGTCCACATCCCCTGTCCTCTCCTTCCCCCTCCTCCTGTCTTCAGCTGAGTCTGGAACTGTGTTAAAATCACCTCCTACTATGATGTTGGTCTCCCCATCTGCTAGTATGCTGGCCTTTATGCCATCATGAAATATGCTCTGTTGGGAGTTTGGACCGTAAACATTATAGATACTTAATTTACCCGCTGGACTAATGATTGTTAAATGCTGCCACCGTCCCTGGTCGTCTGCCTCGTGTGTCACTACTTCATGGCTGAGCTGTTTATGTATTAGAATCATTGTCCCCGCTTTCCTACCTTGTGCCTCTGCCCCATATACAGTACCCACCCAGTATTTCTTCATGCGGAAAAAGTCCTCCTTCCTCAAATGCGTTTCCTGTAATAATGCAATATCTGTTTTTAGTCTTTTCAGATGTCTTAGTATCATTGCTCGTTTGTTAGGAGATCTCAAGCCTTTCACATTCCATGTAGTTATTTGTACCATATTTGCCTTTGTATTTTGCTCTTACTACTTCCTCCCCTGTGGGCCCTGAACTCACAAGAGACGAGACAATTATTACCAGGTATAGAATTTGCCCCCCAGGCTTGATATATCTTTTCCCCACCTTGTATGTATAACAAATATAACAATAAACAAGTAACTGTAGAACAAGTTTTCCCTTCTGGGAAATTTTTGGCTCTTTTCGCCATGCTGATGACTTCCCCTTTTCCTAGCCAAACTGTTGCGCTCCCTAGTCACCCCCCTTAGAGTATACGTTCTAGCCCCGGATTCACATGAGTCACATGAACAAGCCTTAAATAATGGCAAAAATAGTACAGTATGACAAAAACTCTATAAGGACTTCAAGTCCAACTTAGCTCTATTTTCTGGTGGTCATCCCCGCACTCAGAGCAGACAGATCCACTTCATTTACGCCTGGAAGTCGTTCCTGGACAAAGGCGAGTGAAAGTAAGAATGAAAGTGAATCTGGAAGTGGAACTGAAAGTAAGCGTGAGACTGAATATGCGAGAGAAAAAGAGTGAGACAGAGCGCGTGAGGTACTGAAAGTGAGCGTGAGACTGAAAATGAAACTGAGTATGAGAGTGAGTGTGAAACTGAAAGTAAGCGTGAAACTGAAAATGAGACTGAATATGTGAGGGAGGGAGAAAAAAAAAAAAGTGTGAGAGTGTGAGACTGAACGTTAGGAGTAAGACTGAAAGTGAAACTGATAGCAAGCGTGAAAGCAAAACTGAACATGAGAGAGTGAAATCAAGAGAGTGAGAGAGTGCGAGAACAGGACCAGCAATATCTAGTTCAGTTCAGTTATCATGAACCATTTCCAACAGTTAGTCTCTGTGTTCCGAGCGAGGATTATTTTGTTGTTTTGGGCTCAATCTCCTTTCCTCTCTACTCTCCACCCGCGATTGCTCCTCAAAGCTTCTCGAGTCTTTCCCTGGGCCTCTTGGAGATCCTCCTCTGCTGGTCCCTTCTCCATTGTTTCCTCTTTTTTGTCCATCAGCCCGATTCTTATCTTGTTCTGCCATGAGAGTACGCTCTGCTTCTTTAAAGTCTTTGTAATATGCAAACGAGCCATTAAGATTTCTGACTTTCAGTGTGGCAGGGTATAGCAGTTGGCACTTGACTTTTTTGTTATACAGGAATGAACATACTTTGCTGAATTCTTTTCTCTTTCTGGAGACTTCTGCTGAATAATCGCCGAAAATTAGCAGTCTGTTGCCTTGGTAATGCAATGGTCGCTGTCTGTCTCTAAAGGCCCTCAGTATTTCCTCTTTATGTTTATAATCAAGATATTTGACTATCACTTGTCTAGCCCTCAGCGGGGCTTTCTTGTTTGGGTTTGGATCCTCTCCCCTATTCGCTTCTTGTTGTCTCAGTGGTCCCACTCTGTGCGCTCTTTCCACTCTGAATTTAGCCTTAATGCCCAGGGCCTGAGGTAACTCCTGTTCACATATGTTATCCAGCTGTCCCAAAGATACCGATTCTGGCAGCCCCACAATGCGCAGATTATTTCGCCTCGATCGGTTCTCTAAGTCTTCCGCTTTATCTCTCAAATAATCGTTAGATTTCACTAGAGCTGCTATTTGCTCTTGCATAGCCATTATTTTCTCCTCTGAGTCAGATATTCTCTGCTCTGTTTCTGCCAGTCTAGATGCATGTCCACTAATCTGCTTTTGCATAGCTGCTAGGGATGTTTGTATGGCTGTTTCAATGGCCACTTTAATCTCTTTTGATAGCTGTGATGTCACTTCGGCAGCCAATTTTTTATAATCAACATTGAGCTCTTGTGCATGCTTGTCTTGGCCTGCAGGTGGTGCTGGTTTCTTAGTTCTCTTATTCTGAGCTGGGGATTTTCCACCCTCCCCCATTTGTTTACAGTATTTAGATAATGGTGTGGCCGGCAGTTTCTTGTTTGCTTTAGAAGGAATGTTACTGTTTCTGACATGCAGCTTCTGCTGGCATTTATCATGATTAGACACCTTATATTGCATGTCTAAGTGATCAGTCCGGTCTCCTGCGTCTCTGGCCACTCTTTGCTTGCTGCACTCCTCCTCCTCCTCTCTTTCTTGTTCCTCCATGTCCCCTTCCTCTATCCATTGTGTTTCTCCCTCTGCAATCCCCTGCAGCGATTTCTCTCCTGCTCCATCCTCCCCCGACCCCCCGCTCTCATCTCCTTCACTTCTCCCTCTCCTGCCTTCCATTACCACATCTTGCACTGGGGACTCTGGCTCCTCCTCCATCAGGCTTGTCGGTGCCATGACAGTCTCCTCTTCTCCACGCCGGCAGTCAGGATCTCCACTCCTGCAGGGCCCCTCACCACCACCAGCACTCCTCAGTAAGTACCGCTCCATAGCTGTGTGCTTCCTGCTACCAGACGTGCTGCTCTCTGCTCGCTCACTTGCCCGGGTATGCTGTTTATCGTCGGTTTCTCAGAGGGGTGTCGGGAGCTTCTCCTCTATGCTGCCTCCTCAGCCAGGACCGGAACAGGAAGTCCTACATATTTACTTTTAATAATAATGTGAATGATCATTTTTCTTTCAAATATTTGATTGTGCTTTTATCAGTTGAAATTAGGCA
This sequence comes from Anomaloglossus baeobatrachus, assembly GCF_048569485.1. Taxonomy (NCBI): domain Eukaryota; kingdom Metazoa; phylum Chordata; class Amphibia; order Anura; family Aromobatidae; genus Anomaloglossus; species Anomaloglossus baeobatrachus. The sequence goes on along the minus strand of NC_134353.1, from coordinate 76,579,715 downwards.
GAAGCTTAAAATAAAATTAAAAAGCCTATACTCTCCTATCGGCACTGGTCAAGTGGTGTCCTGGGGCTCACATGACGTTGTTATACCAGCCTTTTGCCCAATCACTGATTGCTTCTGCCCCCCTGTCACGGGTGTGTCACAGATGACAGACAGTCATGTGGTTTCTGGCAATAGAAGGTCACAGCGTTTGGCTGCGCAAAATGCGCCCTGACTTTCTGTTGTTCTTGCTGTTAGTTTTCGTTGTACTAGGTAGCTTTCCTGCTGGATTTTCATCTATTCCCATTTAGGACCCAGGGGAGCACTCCTTCCATCCAGCTGTTGATCAGTATTCTCCATGTGCTTAAATACTCCCATCTTCCCTGGACTTGTGCTGGTGATATTATTCAGTTCATGAAAGCTTTGGTTGCAAGCAGGTGGCTTGTAAACATCTGTAGGATTGTTGCTGAAACTTTGCTGAACTTCTACCTGAGTCACCTGTAGATAAGTAGTTCATGTATTTTCCTCCAGTGTGTCCTCCTTGTCTCTTCCTTTAGTGCTTAGTGGGGTTGACGAAAAGTTCATCCCACCCGTTCCCTATTTAAGGCCTAGCACTAGAGATACCTAGGGTCAGGTATGTGGCTCAGTGCATAGGTGTGGAACCTATCTGGAGTGGTGAGGGACCTCAGGGACCAGCAGTAGGTTTGGTCAGGGGTAACTATCTCCCTGTTGCCTAGACGTAGGAGTCCCCTTCCCTTACGTTTCATCACTTGATTAGTACTTCCCAGTACCTAGAGTGACACCCCCCTTTGGACAAATGAGCACTGCGGCTGCTGTTCACTTCCTGTTGATTGTTTTCATTCACATTTGGCAGGAGCAATGAGGAAAGTAATAAAAAAAATGGGGACAACCAAAACCAAGATAAAAAAGAGGGGCTGGGGTAGATAATGGGGATGAGGGACGCAAGAGCCACATGAAAAATGAAGAAGAAGGTGTTATGAATGAGCACTACCACTCACACGATAATGAACAAACCAGTATAGATGTTAAACCTGCAATATCCAAGTCCTTATTCAGACTAGGAGAAGCCCTAAAGCTGACTCCGACGTGTCCCTACCCGTGGAGGTTGGTACCCTAACATTACACAATGGCGCCCCCAATCAATGTCTGCTGACCCTGAGGGTTCTTAACTGCACTGTCAAATATAAACAAAGTATAAAACAAAACAATAACTACAAAAATAGTTCACACATGAACAGGGGGAGACACAGGACTACAGACTTTGTCATACAGTCATAAACGGAAGATGGAGAAAATGGAAAAAACCCAAAAGACTTATGGAATATGTTGAAACCCTCCAAATCCTAAATGTAACAGAATGGAAAGAATGCTACGAAAGGAAACTCACAAATAAACCACAGGGAATAGCAATAGAGATAATGCAGCAAGATAATTCTTAACTGAAGAGCTGGGACATTAACACTAGAACTACTGAGGTAGTCATTTTGACTACTTTGCACTATGTATTTCTATATAGGTGTCACGAGTGCAGTAGTTCTAGTGTTAAACATCCTTGTATCTTGAAATATAGCCATCAATGAAGGCATGTTCATGGTGAGTCTAAAGAGCCCCTCCCAAGATGTGATAGGGTAAACAAAACTAGGAAGTGAATAGAAGTGAAACAGGCAAGCAAGGAAAAGGAAAAACAAAAGAACTATCAGATGTTGGACAAAGACAAAACAAGCTGTGGTCCAACAGAAAAAGGAAATTAACTACACAACCAGAGGTTATCGGATTGAGCCCCAGAGTTGAGCCGTAACAGTACCCCCCTTTCTACGAGGGGCCAATGGACCCTCAGAAACCATCATCCTCGAACGACTCTGATGGAATTCTTTTATCAGGTGATCTGGATGAAGATTCTCCAAATTAACCCAGGAGTTATCTTCAGGACCGTAACCCTTCCATTTTGCAAGATACTGGAAATGGTGACTGACCCACATGCATCCCACAATTCACTCTGCTGTATACTCCAGATTCACCTCAATAATGTCTTGTGGACCAGGTGTCCCTTCAAATTTCTTAAGAAGGAACTCTGTTAAGAAGGGAAAAATTGAAAGAATTGTTGATTTTCCAAGCTACAGGGAGCTGAAGATTACCGTAATCATCAAGGGATTCAAAATTTTAGTAATCCTATAAGGATCTACAAATTTGGGAACAAATTTCGTAGAAAGCACTTTAAAGGTCCAGTCACACTAAGCAACTTACCAGCGATCCCAACAACGATAGGGATCGCTGGTAAGTTGCTAGGAGGTTGCTGGTGAGATGTCACACTGTGACGCTCCAGCGATCCCACCAGCAACCTGACCTGGCAGGGATCGCTGGAGCGTCGCTACACAAGTTGCTGGTGAGCTCACCAGCAACCAGTGACCAGCCCCCAGCGCCGCGTGGAAGATGCTGCGCTTGGTAACTAAGGTAAATATCGGGTAACCAACCCGATATTTACCTTGGTTACCAGTGCACGCAGCTACACGTGCAGAGAGCAGGGAGCAGCGCACAATGCTTAGCGCTGGCTCCTTGCTCTCCTAGTTACAGCACACATCGGGTTAATTAACCCGATGTGTGCTGCAGCTAAATGTGCACAGAGCAGGGAGCAGCGCACAATGCTTAGCGCTGGCTCCTTGCTCTCCTAGTTACAGCACACATCGGGTTAATTAACCCGATGTGTGCTGCAGCTACATGTGCACAGAGCAGGAGCCGGCACTGACAGTGAGAGCGGAGGAGGCTGGTAACAAAGGTAAATATCGGGTAACCAAGGACAGGGCTTCTTGGTTACCCGATGTTTACATTGGTTACCAGCCTCCGCAGAAGCCGGCTCCTGCACATTTAGTTGTTGCTGTCTCGCTGTCACACACAGCGATCTGTGCTTCACAGCGGGACAGCAACAACTAAATAATGGCCCAGGACATTCAGCAACAACCAACGACCTCACAGCAGGGGCCAGGTTGTTGCTGGATGTCACACACAGCAACATCGCTAGCAACGTCACAAAAGTTGTTCGTTAGCAGCGATGTTGCTAGCGATGTTGCTTAGTGTGACGGGGCCTTAAGACATAAACTTTTTTGAGGACAACCACACAAACTCCCCCACCCTAAAAGACAAGAGAAATTCTGTATCTGCGGTTTGCTCCCTTTTTGGCCCAATCACAAGTGACCAAAAAACCCTTTTCCACATTCCTCCAGACTTTTATCAGTTGGGAAAAAAAAATTCTCCTCTGGCACGGAACACTGGAACAAATAAAACTTACCAAAAACTGGATGAAAACTCTTACCACAAAAGAGGCGATGTCCTTGTAGCCATGGAGGTATGGTTATTTAATGCAAATTCAGCAAGGGGCAGAAACTACACGAGTCTACCTGGTTAGATAAAACACAACACCTGAAACATTGCTCGATCTCTTGGTTTATCCTCTCAGTCTGTCCTTAAGTCTGGACCCCTATGTTGGAAAAAATGTTTTGGGGAACACCATGTAGTTTAACAATATGAGAAATGAATAATGTAGCTAAGCTCTTAGCAGTAGGCAACTTTAGAAGTGGAACTAAATGAACCATCTTGCTGAAATGGTCCACTACCATCCACACAATAGTATTACCACCAGAATTAGGTAAATCAGCAACAAAGTCAATGGACAAGTGGGTCCAGGGCTGTGAGAGAATCTCATTAGGCAGAAGATAACCTGCTGAGGAATGACGAAGCATCCTTAAGAGCATTCTGCCACCAAAAGGACTTGTAAAGAGATCTCCAAGTGACAGAAGAACCCTGATGCCGTACCCAAAACAGAAACCTGCCCCTCCTCAAGAAGACCCATGCGTCAAGAGGACATTACTTACAGTTTGTATACAGGCAAAACCTCTGTTGCGTTGTCCTGAGCATCCTGAATGCACTGTCTTAGATCTAACCCTAGAGCACCTGTGGCGCCCCTAAGGCTTCCGTCGCCACAGAGACATTGCACCTCAGCCAGAGGTGTGATGTCCCATTCTGGGTAAGGAAGGGAGTAAACGCCGGTACACAGGCAAATTCACACTACACTTATTGTTAGGCATATATTGGGACCGGGGATAGTGGCAGCTACCCCCTCCCCCATGCTGCATGCTGGGGGGGCCGTAAGACCCATCCCTTCTAGGTGGGGCCTAGCAACTGGGTAGGTGGGAGGAGCCAACAGCTAGATAGAGCAGAGACAGGAAGGTCAAGGTTAGTTGAAGTTGGGAAGGAGAGCTGAGAGGAGTTAGGCAGAGGAGTTGAAGAGAAGAGTTGGAAGAGAGAGAGAGGTTGATACCTCAGAACAGCAACAGAAAGTGAAGCTTCCTGGTGGAGACCATGGGGCCCAGCTAGGCCCAGGTGACACCACAGCAGTAAACTACAGAAAGGATTCCAGGGCCACTGAAAGGCTTTCAAGCTTGTGGCCTGTTCCACTAAGTCATCGGGTGGAGGGATCAGGCTGCATACAGGGAACGGTCCCTAGAAACTGGAGGACGAGAAGTCATTTTCCAAAAGTGAACACCGAGGCCCAGGGTGGTTGCAAGCGCCTAGGGCCACATCCCACTGTAGAACCCCTGGGAAGAGGGCAAAGTTCCATCCAGGCAAGACTTCTTGACCAGAACCTATAGTGGAGGCCAAGACAGGTTTATCCAGAGAAGTCGAGGCTTGGAAGACAGCCGAGGGAAGAGACACAACAAAAGGGTGCACCGGCATTTACTCCCCAAATTACCCGGATCGGCGGAGGTTCCTGACAGGGAATTCCAGCACACCAGTGGGCGACCCGTTCGCGACATCCATGAACCAGTGAGTAAAACCTTGAAACTGCACCCCCTGGTGTTGCCTCCATTATTTCGCCTGCACTGCACTGCACCAACTACAACACCAACATAGACTCTAATAAGCACCAACGGTTGCCCCGGGGTACCGCTCCACCTGTGGGGAGCAGAACCATCCCAGCTGCTAGTCCATCATCCCCAGAGGTCCCATTCAGCAGCGGCGGCTCCATAGCCGCATTCCACATGTGGCGTCACGAATATTCCATGAACTTTATTATTGATTACCATCCCCACCACTGCCATATTAGTTGACCCCGCCAGGGTCTCGGAGCCGGGCCCCGCCACCACTGACTACCCCCGGACTAGTCCGGCCCGGCACCGGGTGTCCCAAAGCCCTGGGGTGGGCGAGTCACACCCACTACCAACCCCTCACTAAGAATTTTAAAAGGATTTTCGTCCCTCAACTCTGGAACAAAACTTTAACATTTTTAGAGCTGGGAAGATAAGTCGGACAGAAATCGAACTGAGCAAAGAAAAGAGTCCACCGGGTCTCTCTGGTGTTTAGACACTTAATAGTATCAACATTCAAAAGGTGGTTATGATTGGTAAAGAGACAGTCCCCAAACAGTGTCTCCATTCCTCAAAGGATCTTTTAACCACAAAAAGCTCACAGTCATCTATATCATAGTTACACTCAGCTTGCGAGAACTTTTGGGAATAAAAAACAAACACGTATGAAGGTAACCATTCTTTTTTTTTGCAGAGAACAGCCCTATTCACATAGCAGGAGCATCTTCTAGTTCTACTATGAAAGGCAAATCAATATCAGGTTGACTGAGAACAAGAGCTTTAGAAAAGGCTGCAGTGAGGGCAGAAAAGGCATTTACTGACCATGAGAAAAAGTCTGTTGCCTTCTTGGTCATATAAGTCAAAGGCTTGGCTATGACTGAAAAGTTCTTATGAAGTTACAGTAATAATTTACAAAGCCTAGAAATCTGTGTGTTACAGTCGCTGAGTGGCGGCGAGCGTCTGGGGGTGGACCCACTGGGCCATGCACCGAACTCCCCCAAAAGGTGCAACCAGCAGCAAACCCCTAAACAGGGATTGTGAGGCGCACCAACAGAGGGCCTAAATGCATGCCTGCCAGGGACTGGGAGATAGGCTCTTATGGACTGATGAAGTCTATTAATCTAATAAACCACAAATACCACATCTTAACATCCATTAGACGGCATCATATCCATAAAAACCACTAAGTAACTCCTCAAGGAAATTACTAGAATGCCACAATGTCATAAAACAAGAATTTTTATTGATACACTTTTTTTTAAAAAAATGACAATTTTACCTTTGGCACAATAGGACAGTGAAAACCACAAATGAGTCCCTCCTAATAGAGGAGGGGTAGGTGCGGACACAGTGAGACCATCAGTACAGGTGAGATGTTATACAAAATAACCATATATATTATATTTATATTGCCTACCACGTGGTCTACGGATCCCCATAGACCAACCTCATATACCCATAGAGTATTCCTGAAATGCTCTCACACGGTCTAATTACAAGTGCCAAAATATAGTGACATGTGCTCAACCAGTGTAAGTGCATTCAGGGGGACTCCAAGCTATCAATTAGTAAATCAGAGGTTTGGTCAATAACTAAAGTTTATAACATTCCCTTTTGTGACAAATTCTGCCACTAAGGCATGAGTCAGGATGGGGCTGCGAGGGAGGGCACCGCTACTGCAATGGATCAAAAAGTGCATTGCCAAAATGGCATCACAGCAGCGGTATCCAGCCTCACAACTAGCCCATCAACTCCATGGACAACAAAGGTCCAAAACATGAATCCAGACCATAAAGTCGCATAGAAGGCAAGACCAAAACCAAGTATACAGACCTGACCGATGGACTGACAGCGTGCCCGCAACCACCACGCCTCGACGCGTTTCACTAACTGCTTCTTCGGGGCTAGTTGTGAGGCTGGATACCGCTGCTGTGATGCCATTTTGGCAATGCACTTTTTGATCCATTGCAGTAGCGGTGCCCTCCCTCGCAGCCCCATCCTGACTCATGCCTTAGTGGCAGAATTTGTCACAAAAGGGAATGTTATAAACTTTAGTTATTGACCAAACCTCTGATTTACTAATTGATAGCTTGGAGTCCCCGTGAATGCACTTACACTGGTTGAGCACATGTCACTATATTTTGGCACTTGTAATTAGACCGTGTGAGAGCATTTCAGGAATACTCTATGGGTATATGAGGTTGGTCTATGGGGATTCGTAGACCACGTGGTAGGCAATATAAATATAATATATATGGTTATTTTGTATAACATCTGACCTGTACTGATGGTCTCACTGTGTCCGCACCTACCCCTCCCCTGTTAAGAGGGACTCATTTGTGGTTTTCACTGTCCTATTGTGCCAAAGGTAAAATTGTCATTTTTTTAAAAAAAGTGCATCAATAAAAATTTTTGTTTTATGACATTGTGGCATTCTAGTAATTTCCTTGAGGAGTTACTTAGTGGTTTTTTGAAGTCTATTAATGTCTGGTGCAGGAGTGCTCAGGTGTGGCAGCATGGAGATGGCAACTTAGACTTGGTGGCTCAGAGGTGATGGCTCAGACGTGACAACACAGAGGTGGCTGAAACGTGGCAACACGGAGGTAGCGGCTCTGACGTCACGGCACGGAAGAAGTGGCTCTAGGACAAGACAGAGGTTAGGCACACGAGGCTGCTACTAGGACTAAATAGCAATAATAGGCACAGTAATGTACAGGGACCTGATAACTAGCAACACACTAAAAGGCAACATTGCTCAGGCCCCTCCTGTAAGGGGAGGCAGTCTTAAATACCTTTAGGGTAACAGGTGACCTAGGAATAGCTTCTGGGTAATGAGATGCCTGGCCCTTTAAGAAAGAGGGTGAGACCAGGCGCTCACAGCAGAATTGTGTGTGACCTAGAAGCAGGAGGAGACCGTGGTAGATCCTGGGACAGGAGAGGAGCAAGAAGAACTGCCGGGCAAGTGAGAGGGAAGGCACCCCTGCCGGGACCTGGGAGCAGGGACGCATGGCGATATCATGCTGGGATTGGGCAGGTGAGACAGAGGGTGCCCTTGCCGGGACCTGGGACGCATGGTGATACTATGCTAGGACCGGGTAGATGAGATGAAGGATGCCCCTACTGGGACCTGGGAGCAGAGATGCGTGGGGATACCAGGCTGGGACCAGGACCAGGTGCTACACTCTGCAATTCTTTAAGGTTACTCGGTTGCACCCAATCAAGGACGGTCTGTACTTTAACGTGATCCATCCAAAACCCTGAAGCACAAAACAGATGACCTAAGAATTGGACCTGCTGCACTTCAAAATTACATTTCTTCAGTTTATTAAATAAATGATTGTCACAAATAATCTAAAGGACCTGCTAGACATGCTCCCATGTTTCTCCTAAGAACGTGAATAAATTAATGTCATTCAGACAGATTACCACAAATCTACCCATCTAGAAAGCAAAAAATGTAATTTATGAAACTCTGAAAAACCGCTAGTGCGTTGGTCAACCCAGATAGCATCACAATATTGACTTTCAGACATGTTAAAAGCGTTTTTTCATTCATCATCCTGTCAAACATGTATAAGAGTATATGATCACCTCAAATCAAGTTTAGAAAACAATTTAGCTCCAAGCTAACTGATTAAACAGTTTAGGTATAAGGAGTAATGGATAGGGATGGTAGTAGTTGTCCCCCCGCTGAAGAAACCACATGTGGGGACACTCATTCCCTCAGGTGAAACGTGCGTTGGTGGGTGCAGGGGGAATCCTTGTCCTAGAGCAGTCATGGCGAACCTTTCACAGGCCGAGTGCCCAAACTGTAGCCCTAAACCCAATTTTTTTTCCACAGTGCCAACCAATCCTATTATGTAAATAATTGATTTTAACCTTACCTTTGCAGTCTTCTCTTCAGCAGGGGGCTTCACGCTCATGCATGCTTACCGCACATTGAAGCTGAGCCACTGCCCTTTTCAGACACAGAAGTTGCATTGATGTTTCTGGAAAAAATTGCAGCATATTAGACAGACAGAAATTTTAGCATGGAATGCAATCAGATTTCACCCTGTAATCCACATCTACATTTCAAAGTCTGAACATACTGAAAACCCATAAAGACGTACGAGTTGCTCCCCTCCCCCTTCATTATGTAGTTCTGTCCCCCTTCCTGGGCCACTTCCTGGTAAACATGTCCCCCATCCTGGTATATATTTCCTACATTTTGGTATTTTTGTCCCCATCATGGTCCCATCCTGGCAAATGTACCCCATCCCGACATATTCCCCATCCTGGTAAATGTTCCTCCATTCCGGCATGTACCCCATTTCTGGTAAATGTCCTCCATCCTGGTAAATGTACCCCATCCTGGTAAATGTACCCCATTATTGTAAATGTATCTCATCGCTGGCATGTTCCCCCATGCTGTTAAATGACCCCATCCTGGTAAATGTACCTCATCCTGGCATGTTCCCCCATCCTGGTAAATGTATCCCATTCTGGCATGTTCCCCCATCCTGGTAATGTACCCCATCCAGCTATGTTCCCTTATCCTGGTAAATGTCCCCTTTCCTGGTATGTTCCCCTTCCTGCTAAATGTTCCCCATCCTGGCATGTTCATGTACCCCCATCATGGCATGTTTTCCCCCATCATGGTAAATGTATCCCACATCCTGGTAAATGTATCCCATCCTGGTAAATTTCACCCTTCGTGGCATGTTCCCCTTCTTGCTAAATGTTCCCCATCCTGGCATGTTCATGTACCCCCATCCTGGCATGTTTTCCCCCATCCTGGTAAATTTATCCCCCATCCTGGTAAATGTATCCCATCCTGGTAAATATATCCCATTCTGGTAAATGTATCCCATCCTGGTAAATTTCACCCTTCGTGGCATGTTCCCCTTCTTGCTAAATGTTCCCCATCCTGGCATGTTCATGTACCCCCATCCTGGCATGTTTTCCCCCATCCTGGTAAATGTATCTCCCATCCTGGTAAATATATCCCATCCTGGTAAATATATCCCATCCTGGTAAATGTCACCCTTCGTAGCATGTTCCCCTTCCTGCTAAATGTACCCCATCCTGGCATGTTTCATCTCATCTTGGCATGTTTCCTCCCATCCTGGCATGTTTCCCCCCCATCCTTGCAGCCATGTTTCCCCCATCCTTGTAGTCATGTTTCCCCACCCTTGCATGTTTCCCCATCCTTGCATGTTTCCCCCCATCTTTGCATGTTTCCCCCCATCTTTGCATGTTTCCCTCCATCTTTGCATGCTTCCCCCATCCTTGCAGCTATGTTTCCACCTGTGCTGTCCATGTTTGCCCCGCGCTGTCCATGTTTGCCCCGCGCTGTCCATGTTTGCCACGCGCTGTCCATGTTTGCCCCGCGCTGTCCATGTTTGCCCCGCGCTGTCCATGTTTGCCCCGCGCTGTCCATGTTTGCCCCGCGCTGTCCATGTTTGCCCCGCGCTGTCCATGTTTGCCCCGCGCTGTCCATGTTTGCTCCGTACTGTCCATGTCCCCCCACACTTTGGCACAGCCGCACACAGTTTAAAAATTAAAAAAAAAAAACAACTCACGTTCCAGCACCCGCTCCACCGCTGCGCGCCACTGGGTCCTCAGTCAGTTCCCGCGCGGCCACAAGACGGCTGCGCCGCTTACTGACGCTCCGTCGTCTCCTAGGCAACAGGCCTGCAGCCTAGGAGAGGAGGAGTGTCAGAGAGTGGAGAAATGTCTCCTCTGCTCCAACACTATTTTGAACTGCCGGCGCGATCACACCGACAGTTCAAAGTGGCTGAATGTGGCGACAGCGCGTGTCGGCAGAAAGGGCTCTGCGTGCCCAGTCTGGCACGCGTGCCATAGGTTCGCCATCACTGTCCTAGGGGATACCGATACGGATTTAGATGGCAATTGCTGACCATTCTTTGGTATACATTATACTATTGTGTCATATGTACTCTCTTTCTTTGATGCTGCTTTTTGTTGCACTCTGGCACTTTATATAAGGAGGCAATTGATATTTATAATTCATATATATATTCAGGACGTATCCTCTCCCTTAAAGGGAACCTGTCAGGTAATTTATGTGTTCTAACCTAGTAGCAGTGTGATGTGTGGCCTAGTAACCCCTTCCTACCCAACCCTGTGTTGTAATAATGTGTAATGTGCATGTATAAAAAAGTTTTATTACTTACATGTCCCCTATGTAAATGAGCAGAGGCTCTAGCCCCATGGGCGTTTACATGCTTTTCGTAGTATCACGCTCCTGTGGGTGTGATACCATGGATTTACTTGAGTGACGTCACCGTCAGCTCCTTGAGATCCCGCGCATGTGCACTTATCATTCTCGCAGCGTTGTTATCTGGGTGTTTGCTTCTCGTCTTCAGACGCGCACTGCACATGACTGGAACCACACGAGTCTTCTGAGCATGCACAGAGCGCGTTTGAAGACATGAAGCAAGCACCCGGATAACAACGCTGCAGGAATGGTAAGTGCGCACGCACGGGATCTCAAGGAGCGACGGGACGTCGCTCAAGTAGATCCATGGTATCACACCCACAGGGGCTTGATACCAAGGAAAATATGTGATGCAACGCGAAGGGGACTAGACCCTCTGTTTACATAGGGAACATGTAAGTAATAAAACATATTTTTATACATTCATTTTACACATTATTACAACACAGGGATGGGTAGGAAGTGGGTACTAGGCCACACATCACACTGCTTCTAGGTTAAAACACAAATTACCTGACAGATTCCCTTTAAATATTATAGTGATATTTTCATGGTTTAACATTTGCCTCCTTTTGATGCTGCTCATTGTTTGCACTCTGGCACTTTTTCAGTAGTTTTGAGATGTATATTTACACCTCTTTAGTATACTTACCATTTTTTGCCTTGCCTTATTATACGCCTATATGGCTTTCGGTACCCCTATATATTGTTTTTTACGATCCATTCACTGTTTTTAGATGTGTGTGTCATCATCTTTCTCAGTTAATAAAATTATATTGTTACTATTTAAAAAAAATATTTAAAAATAAATTATCTGATCACATATACCGTAACTCCTTTTGTTCTCCTGTGTTGTACTCTCCCTATGGAGTTTGTGCTGGTGGTAGGGTGATTATTTTGTCACCCTGCCCCATGAACGTTATAGATATGGTTAGAAGGAGATTTGTTTCTTCTGCCGGCAGAAAAAGGACATGTCACTGTGTGGAGCACCTGGACACATGGTTCATGTCATGATTTTTTAAACAATGCTGAAGTTGGTTTCTTATTCGGCAGTTTCTTATTCGGCTATTATTTATTTTCAGGTTTTTTACAGGTTTCTCAACAAAAATAAACCATCCAAAGTATATAATACCATGCAGTCATATGCCCTGTTGTGAATACACTTAAAAACACCTAAAAAAATATATAAAACTGGCACAAACATGGGCATCAAAGTGGGCACTGAGGTATGTTATTGAAGGGGTTAAATGGCTTTGGGCCACTGATCTCACACTACAATTACATACCTAGTGATGCCCCACATCAAATTCCTGTCACTCCAGCCTGGCCCAAATGGGTTCTGGGCATCAGAACTGGCATCAAAGTGGGCAGAAACACAATTTTCACAGATTTGAATAAGTAATAGGTGTTTTTAAGGGGTTAAATGGCTTTGGGCCACTGATATCACACTACAGTGTACAGTTACATACCCATTTGGGACAGGCTGGACTGACATGTATTTGATGTGGGGCATCACTAGGTATGTATATATGGTGAGATATCAGTGGCCCAAAGCCATTTAACCCCTTAAAAACAGCTGTTACTTATTACTGTGAAAATTGGCACTTTGCTCACTTTGATGCCAGTTCTGATGCCCAGAACCCATTTCGGCCAGGCTGGAGTGACATGAATTTGATGTGGGGCATCACTAGGTATGTAATTGTAGTGTGGGATCAGTGGCCCAAAGCCATTTAACCCCTTCAATAACATACCTCCGTGACCATTTTGATCCCATTTTTGTACTAGACTTATAATTTTTTTTAGGTGTTTTTAAGTGTATTCAAAACAGGTCACATGACTGCATGGTATTATATACAGGTCACATGACTGCATGGTATTATATACAGGTCACATGACTGCATGGTATTATATACAGGTCACATGACTGCATGGTATTATATACAGGTCACATGACTGCATGGATTATATACAGGTCACATGACTGCATGGCATTATATACAGGTCACATGACTGCATGGTATTATATACAGGTCACATGACTGCATGGTATTATATACAGGTCACATGACTGCATGGTATTATATACAGGTCACATGACTGCATGGTATTATATACAGGTCACATGACTGCATGGCATTATATACAGGTCACATGACTGCATGGTATTATATACAGGTCACATGACTGCATGGTATTATATACAGGTCACATGACTGCATGGCATTATATACAGGTCACATGACTGCATGGTATTATATACAGGTCACATGACTGCATGGTATTATATACAGGTCACATGACTGCATGGTATTATATACAGGTCACATGACTGCATGGTATTATATACAGGTCACATGACTGCATGGTATTATATACAGGTCACATGACTGCATGGCATTATATACAGGTCACATGACTGCATGGTATTATATACAGGTCACATGACTGCATGGTATTATATACAGGTCACATGACTGCATGGTATTATATACAGGTCACATGACTGCATGGTATTATATACAGGTCACATGACTGCATGGCATTATATACAGGTCACATGACTGCATGGTATTATATACAGGTCACATGACTGCATGGTATTATATACAGGTCACATGACTGCATGGCATTATATACAGGTCACATGACTGCATGGTATTATATACAGGTCACATGACTGCATGGTATTATATACAGGTCACATGACTGCATGGTATTATATACAGGTCACATGACTGCATGGTATTATATACAGGTCACATGACTGCATGGTATTATATACTGGGGATGTTTTATTTTTGTTGAGAAACCTGTAAAAAAACCCCAGAAAATAAATCATATAGCGGAATAAGAAACTGCCGAATAAGAAACCAACTTCAGCATTGTATTTTTTAATGTGTATACGTGTGTCCATATCTCAGCACGTGTGAAGACAGACGTCAGACGTACCAGAGCCACAGATGTGTGAAGGAGGCCTAAATCTGTTTTATGTATATGAAATTTGACCTTTTCTAGGACTAATTTGCAATAAAGTATTATATACATATAATTGCTTTCCATTATAAACATGCACCTGATAAACATATGCTATTCCGCTTAGTAATGACTCTTCTTGAAGTATAATGGTAGGATCCTTATTTCCAGCCTCACAGTACAAGAGGAACGCGTTTGTATATTTTGCCTGCTCTGGCTTGCCGTAGACTGGGTTTCCTCCTGTGATCCAGTGTTGCACGGCCGGTTCCTGGTTCTCTCTGCTCCATGTCACCGCTGCTGTTTCTCGTCTTCCTCTCCCTGTGCGGAGCCGGCTCCTCTGCTCACCCCATTCGGGTGTTTGTCATCCCCCACAGTCACATGGACGTCGGCTGGGTGTACACAGTGCAGGTACAGCCATAGTCTGTGTATATAGTATATAGGGAAGTCAGCTGACACCAAGTTTGCATCACGTGAAGATGCTGGTTTCACTTTCTTCACACAGTATATATTATTACAGTCTGCCATAAGCAGCAGCAGCATATATGTAGCACCAATGCCTGCTGGGAGTTGTATTTCTTAGGTACCAGGAAGTTAACCAAGAATAAAGGAGTTGTCCAGGACATTTATATTTATAGGCTATTCTTGAGATAGGTCATTAACATCTGGTCAGTGGGGGTGCGACACCGGTCACCCCAACCTCACAGCTCCATCAACGGTATAGAGACTGCGAACAGGTACTGCACATCTGTCCCTTAAAGGGAATCTGTCACCAGGTTTTTGCTTCCCCCATCTGAGAGCAGCATAATATAGAGACAGAGATCCTGATTCCAGTGATATGCGACTTACTGAGCTGCTTGCTGTAGTTTTGATAAAATCACTGTTTTCTCTGCTACAGATCTAGCAGTTATACAGAGCTCATGATTATGCTGGACTACCTGCAGCACACCAAGTAGTCCTGTAATGATTATCTACTGCTAATTAATCAGTGATTTTATCAAAACTATACTATGCAGCTCAGTAAGTGACACACTGCTGGAATCAGGATCTCTGTCCCTACATTATGCTGCTCTCATATTAAGTGGCACAAACCTAGTCACAGATTCCCTTTTAAAGAGATCATCCAATCTAAAATGACAAGTCTGCAGTCAGTCTCTGTGACACTATGTGACTGCAGACTTGCGGAGCCTTACATTGTATGCAGTGAAGAGTCTCCAATTTCAGACCCGTGAACGGTGGTCATGCGACCACAAATATGTGATATGCAGAATCCGACTAGATGGTCTCGGGCTCGCTCACTTCAATAGAGTGAGGCCTCACCCCTCTAGTCGGATTTTGGCCTGGAGTGTGGATATCACATACTCGTGCAGTTTCCGACTTTGACACCAGCGTGTCCTCACCGTGCACCTGATGTAAGGAAATACAAGTCTGCAGTCACATAGAGTAACTGCAGACTTGTAATTTTAGTCCGGGCAACCCCTTTAATAATTCAAACAAGGGGAGATCTGTAGTACCCGGCCTTGCCCAAATAACTATTGATGGAGCTGGAGTTTATGGCTATTCAATCCATTGCCATAAACTGCTGATCAGCCGGGCACCGGGTGCCGCACACTCATTAGTAACATATTGATGACCTATCCTAAAATCTGGCAATCAATGTGTAAAGGGGGCTTTACACGCTGCGACATCGCTAATACCGAGTCGTTGGGGTCACAGAATTTGTGACGCACATCCAGCCGCATTAGCGATGTTGCTGCGTGTGACACCGATGAGCGATTTTGCATCGTTGCAAAAACGTGCAAAATCGCTCATCGGTGACATGGGGGTCCATTCTCGAATATCGTTACTGCAGCAGTAACGATGTAGTTCGTCGCTCCTGCGGCAGCACACATCACTCCGTGTGACGCCGCAGGAACGAGGAACCTCTCCTTACCTGCCTCCCAGCCGCTATGAGGAAGGAAGGAGGTGGGCGGGATGTTCCGGCCACTCATCTCCGCCCCTCCGCTTCTATTGGGCGGCCGCTCAGTGACGTCGCTGTGATGCCGCACGGACCGCCCCCTTAGAAAGGAGGCGGTTCACCGGTCACAGCGACGTCGCCGGGCAGGTAAGTACGTGTGATGGGTCTGCGCGATGTTGTGCGGCACTGGCAGCGATTTGCCCGTGTCGCACAACAGATGGGGGCGGGTACCCACGCTAGCGATATCGGGACCGATATCGCAGCGTGTAAAGTAGCCTTAAGTCCTGGACAACCCTTTTAAGGGTTCTTTTCCACTTACGTACTGCTTCGGATGCAAGAGCATCAGAAGCGATATGCTAATGACCCTCTGATGCGGGTGTCAGCCAAGAGTCATGCGAATGTATCACAGCATCAGAGAAGAGGGAGGGAGCACTTTCTCCCCATCTCCTCCGCTGACTGTCTCTGCGTATATCACACTGCAGTCGCATAACATACGAGTGCAGTGTGATGTTTCACACGCTCCCATAGGCTTGTGTAGGGGTGTGTGAGCTGAGACTCCCTGCAAAACACAGCATACTGTGATTGCACCGAGAGCACGATTCGTGTGGAGAAATAAAAGGACAGAGGACACTGCCTCACTGGTTAACACTGGTGCGAGTGCGATCCAATGTTCCATCGGATCGCACTCGCACTTGAAAATCGCAAGTGAAAAAGAGCCCTAAGGGTGAGTTCCTGGTATGAGCACCCGGTGCACTTTTTCTGTTGTGTAATTCTTTGAGCAAAAACTATAGCACATTCTAGTTCCAGCAAAGTGGTTTGAATCTACAGTATAAACACGTCACGCCCACTGTAGTTTTTTTGTTTGTTTTTTAAAGCTTCAGAGCGTTTTTTGAAATTTGCAACGGGTCAGCTAATTTTGTAAAATGAAATTGGTGAATTTTCCCCGTAAACGTGAATGAAATGTGGGAAATGTGGAAAATCTTTAGATAAGAAAAAACGCACCTACGTTTTTATTCGTTTGCACACTAGAAACGCATGTAACCCATACGTGATTTTGTTTCTACAGTTTTATCAAAAGCAGGTAACTTGGCAAACGGGAGGTTTTTGAAACACATTTGGTTTATTTAAAATTACCTGCTATAAATAAAAATTGCAGCGAAAAAAATGTAAAAACACGTAAAAAAAAAAAAAAAGTTTAAAGATCAGTGTGGGTCTCAGCGGATGGACCCCCCACCAATCAGGTTATCACCTGTCACGCAGTTATCTGATACCTTGTTTTTATCCCTTGCCTTTTGCTAAGCTATTAAGAAGGGGTTCTTCAGTATTAGGCAACCCCCTCTTCACCCATTACATAGTTCCCCGTGGCTGATGTCTTCCCACTGAGTTGACCTTTGTTGTCCGGACTATTTATATTTTCTTGGATTTCATATTTTCTTGTTTTAATAATACAGAATGGTATATTTTCAGGAGAGCATGCATGCCTATGCTGCCAATGTGTACACAACTGTAGTGGACGAGCTAATGAAGGACGGGAATCGCAAGTTCATTGTGGTCGAACAGGAATTTTTCCGCTTATGGTGGGACGTGGTGGCAGGAGACGTCCAAAAGCAGCAGGTAAGCCAAGGGATGAAACTAATACCAATAGCTGGGTCTACTTTACTCATCTATGAAAACTTATGGGTTTTTTCTCTTTTTTTCCAAACTCTTTCCCAAGGATGCAGGGCTGCCACCAGGAATTTCAGGGCCCCATACTGCCAAAATTTCTGGGCCTGCTTGAGACTCCCCCTCCACCCCTCAAACCTTCCACAGTGCCACCATCACTCTTAGAAAATCTCTAATTCTGCAAACAGTCCCCACCAATCAAACATTAACCGCTAGTCGTCATTTTGACAGCCTGAAAAAAGCTGCATTTACCATTTTTCGGGTTTTCTCAAAATGAGACTAGCCCCAAACAGAATCGTCGGTCATATGTGTGTGTGTATATATATATATATATATATATATATATATATATATATATATATATATATATATAATGTATGTAAGATACATACAAGCTACATAATAAAATATAGAGGATGCTGGTCGCGTATACAAAATATGGAGTCTGGGGGCTGCATATAGTGTATTATAGTGTATACACGGCACCATACTGTACACACACATCCACACTATATACACATATAGTATACATAGACATAATACAGACTATAGTGTGCACTGGTATATACAGTATGGTGCTGTGTATGAGCCGCAAAGAGGAGCCGAAAAAAAGACACACACAGATTATACTCATGAGCCGTGGGCTGCTCCCATGTTGAAGACACAAGGCTCAAATAGAGACCTGGTGCTCGGCAGTGATTGGAGGATCCTCTCTCCTCGCGGTGACATCCTTCATCTTCCGGGAGGGTCCTGTTTTTATTGCGCATAGCAGCCTCTTTAACACATGCACAGTACAAATTTCACAATGAACAGAGGAGCAAAGGGCGGCCGGCAGCATCAAACGTCGCTGATGATGTCACAAACGGCCGGCCCCCTCTTCAGCGGCCATACCTTAGTGGCTATGACTGGGGCCCCGGGGCTTAATAAAGCTAAGTACCATAGTTTTTGGACTACAAGATGCTCTTTACCATAAGACACACCCCAGGTCTACACAGCAGAAACAGAATAAACATTTTTCCTATTAAAACTTCCCTGATGGTGAATTACTAATTTTAATGTACTAAGGTAGTGTCTCTCTGCAGTCTGTACAGTATATTGTACATACACGGCTCTGCTACATGCAACTACATGCACATATACACACAAATACAGCTCTGCTATATATATATATATATATATATATATATATATATATATATATATATATATATATATATTATATATATATACACACACAGCTCTGCTACATGCACCTATAGGAACACACAGCTCTGCTACATGCATGCAAAATGCACCTAGGCACACACAGCTCTGCTACATGCACCTATAGACACACACAGCTCTGCTACATGCAGACTACATGCACATATACACACACATAGCTCTGCTTCACACAGAGTACATATACATACATAGCTCTGCTACACACAGACTGCATATACACACACATAGTTTTGCTACACGCAGACTACATGCACATATACCCACATAGCTCTGCTACACGCAAAATACATGCACATATACACAGCTCTGTTACACGCAGAATACATGCACACATACAAACACAGTTCTGCTACACGCAGACTACATGCACATGTACACACACATAGCTTTGCTGCACGCAGAATACATGCATATATACACACACAGCCCTACAACAGGCACAAGCATTAATATACACTATTCATTACCTCATCTTGTAGTTCCTGATCGGTGCAGAGCAGGAGAGGAGCCGCTGTGACTTGCACAGAGGCTGCAGTAGTTAAACAGCTACAGCAACTTCCATTTCTGGTCATGTGATCAGGCACATGATTAGTCAGATGACCTGAAAGGTCCTGAAGTTGCTGGGGCAGAATGTCCTTCATTTTCTCAGCTCCTCCGTTCTGGTCCGATAAGTTTCCTGTCCTGCTCTTCATCGATCACAAAGATAAGTGCAGAGTAGAAAGAGAGAGGGCAGCTCTCTATTAGCGGCATGGGCCTTCCTCATTTCCCTGATTGTGGCTCCGCCTCCTGGGGCCTGGTGAGCTGAGGGATGAAAGGGGAGGTGCCCGGGCTGTGAGCTGCCGGCCCCCCTCCTGACTTCTGCTCACAGGGCCCCATACAGTAGTCACGGTTGTAATGCCCTGATGGCGGCCCTGCATGGAGGACAAATGGAAATTGATTTATATACCTTCCATAGAACTATTCCATATCAAATCATTCAAGCTTCTAAGTTACAGTCTGCAATATTGCTTCCTTCATTCATTTTCAATCCCCCTGCTATGCAGTCTGCACAGCCTTATTGTCATGGGTGTGTCCCACTCTGGGAAGACCTCTGGCAAGTCTGGAACCAGAAGGTCACAACACCTTTATTATGCACGGGTCTGCAGCTTGTATTTGAGGGAATCTACTTTCTTATTTGCTATAGGATTTAAGCAATTTTTCTTATCTGGCTATCCTTTGTAGCCTTAATCTCAGGTGCAACTGTTTGTGACCACTCCCCTTTGCTATTAAGTCACGTTTTACCATCTGATGCCGGTTATAGAATCTCATCCTTATGCTGACCACTTTAGAAATAGCTAGTCTGGAAGAAGCTGGGGTGTCATGACTATTGCTGTGGTGGTGTTTTCCTGCATTGATTTCCCGCCCCCCCCTCCTCTGTCTGTCTTCCTTACCTTGTGTTCTAATATTATTGTGGTTAGACTAATGCTCTTGCTGGTCTTCTTACTAGCCAAGGTGAGCTCGGGTCAAGCAAGGGCCTTGACATGTGATGGCAACGGGTGGAATGACTCGTATAGGGACATTAGGGAGCTTATGGACAGACTCAGGTGAGTTGCAGGAGGTCTCCGCTTTCCTATCACCAGGGACTTCCTTTTATACTATCCCTTTGTTACCCCTGTATTGTGCAGCACTTAACTATTGCTATCCTGCAGCCCATCCTCATATTTCTTCTGGTGTTCACAGGTGCATCAGTTGGTACAAGACGGACGATTAGAGTTCATCATCGGTGGACAAGTGATGCACGATGAAGCCGTTACTGCAGTAGATGATCAGATATTACAGCTCACAGGTGCCTGCTCCATACTCTAATGGACCGACTTACCAAAACCTGTTAATTACCTGCCCATTATTTGATTCTCCAAAGTGTCTTTAAGAAATGAGTTTGAAATCTGATCGGTTACCAGTGGCCTAGTTCAGATTTCCTGGGCTGCAATGCAAAAACCATAACTGGGTCATCTCTTACTATGTGCCACTTATAATGGTATCTCCATATGTAGCACAAGGCCTTCTGTATGACTGCTCCTCTATAAACCCTCCTGTTAGTTGCTATGATAAATTTCTCTCCTATTACTTACACCAAATTTTACACAGCCCTTAGTCTATCTTCTCTTTTCACATTGCTGTTCACTAGTGTTACACATGATTCAGTAATAATTGTCATATTTTTAATGTATGCATTACACATCATATTTTAGGAGAGCGAAATATAGATCCTGCAAAAAGCACAACTGGTCAGTGGGGGTCTGGGTCCTGAGACCCCCATTGATACCATAAAATATTGGTCTGCAGTATGCAGCTCTTTTTTACAGTACAAAGTGCTGTATGGACTTAATAGTAAGTCTACGGGTCTGTACACTCTATCCCTCTGAGCAATGTACGGACACATATGCTTACTATGGGCCTGTATATTGCTTTTTGTGTGCACTGCATTCAAGAACTGAGCACTTTAGAGCGGTATTATGTGTTATCAGTGCTTGTGTATATAATATATATATATATATATATATATAATATATATATATATTTTGCTGGTTTTGCAAGTTTTCCCACCTACAAAGAATGGACAGTGCTGTAAGTTTTATTGTTGGTATTCTTCAAATGTGACAGACAGAATCCCCCCCAAAATCTAGAAAATCACATTGTATGTTTTTTAAATAATTAATTTGCATTTTATTGCATGAAATACGTATTTTATCACCTACCGACCAGCAAGAATTCTGTCTCTCACAGACCTGTTATTTTTACTTTTAAGAAGCTCCTACTCTGCTCTCATTACCTGTATTAATTCAATCTGTTTGAACTTGTTGTTTAAAAGACACCTGTCCATCCACTCCAACCTCTTCCACCATGGCCAAGACCAAAGCACTGTCTAAGGACACCAGGGACGAAATTGTAGACCTGCACACGGCTGGGATGGGCTACAGGGTAATAGGCAAGCAACTTGATGAGAAGGCAACAACTGTTGGCTCAATTATTAGAAAATGGAAGAAACACAAGTTGAATGTCAGTCTTAGTGTGCCATGCAAGATCTCGCCTCGTGGGGTAAAGATGATTCTGAGAAAGGTCAAGAATCAGCCCACACCTACATGGGAGGACCTGGTTAATGACCTGAAGAGAGCAGGGACCACAGTTTCAAAGATTGCCGTTAGTAACACACTATGCTGTCATAGATTAAAATCCTGCAGAGCACAAGGTCCAAGGTCCTCCTGCACACGCCAGCACATGCCCAGGCCCGTTTGATGTTCGCCAATGACAATCTGGATGATTCAAAGGAGGCATGGGAGAAGGTGATTTGGTCAGATGAGACCAAAATACAACTTTTTGGTATCGACTCCACTCGCTGTGTTTGGAAGAAGGATGAACAATCTCCTTCCCTCAGTAAGAGCATTGAAGATGGTTTATGGCTGGATCTTCTAGCATGAAAATCGCCCAAAATGCACAACCAGGGCAACTAAGGAGCGGCTGTGTAAGAAACATTTCAAGGTACTGGAGTGGCCGAGCCAGTCTCCCGACCTGAACCCAATAGAAAATCTTTGGAGGGAGCTGAAACTCAATGTTGTCCAGTGACAGCCCCAAATCCTGAAAGATCTGGAGAAGGTCTGTATGGAGGAGTGGGACAAAATCCCTGCTGCTGTGTGTGCAAACCTGGTCTAGAACTAGAGGAAATGTCTGACCTCTGTAATTTCAAACAAAGGTTCTTTTCCAAATATTAAGTTTTGTTTTACTATTGTATCAAATACCAAAATTACAGACCTCTTCATTGTTTGTAGGTGGGAAAATGTGCAAAATCGTGTGTGTGTGTATATAATATATATATTTTGGCTTTATTTTTTATTACGCATTATAATTATGCAGAATTTGCTATTTGCCGTGCTGAGGGTCCACCTTAAAGTATGACAGCTATATCACACACAGTGAAGTAGCTCCTTCCATCCATAGTGGGAGAACATCACTTAGCCTAGTCCAAATCTAGGCCTGTCCAGTTCTACTTCCGCATTTATACAGTCAGGCAATGTAGAGTTGATTGGATACCAATAGAAATTGTGCAATACTTCTTTCTCTATACAGAGGGCCACGGCTTTTTGTATGAAACATTTGGAGTAAGACCCCAGTTTTCTTGGCATGTGGATCCCTTCGGAGCTTCTTCCACCTCGCCTACCATATTTGCCATGTCTGGATTTAATGCCCACGTTATTGCCCGCATTGATTTTGACAGTAAAGCTGCAATGCAGGATTCCAAGGTATGAACATACTGGCATAATAAACTGCTTATTTGTTATTCTAACACGTGTGTGTGTGTGTGTGTGTGTGTGTGTGTGTGTGTGTGTGTGTGTGTGTGTATGTATATATATATATATATATATATATATATATATATATATATATTATATATATATATATTATATATATATATATATATATATATATATATATATATATATATATATATATATATATATAGTCAGGGCCAGAAATATTTGGACAGTGACACAAGTTTTGTTATTTTAGCTGTTTACAAAAACATGTTCAGAAATACAATTATATATATAATATGGGCTGAACGTGCACACTCCCAGCTGCAATATGAGAGTTTTCACATCCAAATCGGAGAAAGGGTTTAGGAATCATAGCTCTGTAATGCATAGCCTCCTCTTTTTCAAGGGACCAAAAGTAATTGGACAAGGGACTCTAAGGGCTGCAATTAACTCTGAAGGCGTCTCCCTCGTTAACCTGTAATCAATGAAGTAGTTAAGAGGTCTGGGGTTGATTACAGGTGTGTGGTTTTGCATTTGGAAGCTGTTTCTGTGACCAGACAACATGTGGTCTAAGGAACTCTCAATTGAGGTGAAGCAGAACATCCTGAGGCTGAAAAAAAAAGAAAAAATCCATCAGAGAGATAGCAGACATGCTTGGAGTAGCAAAATCAACAGTCGGGTACATTCTGAGAAAAAAGGAATTGACTGGTGAGCTTGGGAACTCAAAAAGGCCTGGGCGTCCACGGATGACAACAGTGGTGGATGATCGCCGCATACTTTGGTGAAGAAGAACCCGTTCACAACATCAACTGAAGTCCAGAACACTCTCAGTGAAGTAGGTGTATCTGTCTCTAAGTCAACAGTAAAGAGAAGACTCCATGAAAGTAAATACAAAGGGTTCACATCTAGATGCAAACCATTCATCAATTCCAAAAATAGACAGGCCAGAGTTACATTTGCTGAAAAACACCTCATGAAGCCAGCTCAGTTCTGGAAAAGTATTCTATGGACAGATGAGACAAAGATCAACCTGTACCAGAATGATGGGAAGAAAAAAGTTTGGAGAAGAAAGGGAACGGCACATGAGCCAAGGCACACCACATCCTCTGTAAAACATGGTGGAGGCAACGTGATGGCATGGGCATGCATGGCTTTCAATGGCACTGGGTCACTTGTGTTTATTGATGACATAACAGCAGACAAGAGTAGCCGGATGAATTCTGAAGTGTACAGGGATATACTTTCAGCCCAGATTCAGCCAAATGCCGCAAAGTTGATCGGACGGCGCTTCATAGTACAGATGGACAATGACCCCAAGCATACAGCCAAAGCTACCCAGGAGTTCATGAGTGCAAAAAAGGGGAACATTCTGCAATGGCCAAGTCAATCACCAGATCTTAACCCAATTGAGCATGCATTTCACTTGCTCAAATCCAGACTTAAGACGGAAAGACCCACAAACAAGCAAGACCTGAAGGCTGCGGCTGTAAAGGCCTGGCAAAGCATTAAGAAGGAGGAAACCCAGCGTTTGGTGATGTCCATGGGTTCCATACTTAAGGCAGTGATTGCCTCCAAAGGATTCGCAACAAAATATTGAAATTAAAAATATTTTGTTTGGGTTTGGTTTATTTGTCCAATTACTTTTGACCTCCTAAAATGTGGAGTGTTTGTAAAGAAATGTGTACAATTCCTACAATTTCTATCAGATATTTTTGTTCAAACCTTCAAATTAAACGTTACAATCTGCACTTGAATTCTGTTGTAGAGGTTTCATTTCAAATCCAATGTGGTGGCATGCAGAGCCCAACTCGCGACAATTGTGTCACTGTCCAAATATTTCTGGACCTAACATATATATATATATATATATATATATATATATATATATATATATATATATATATATATATATATATATATATATATATATATATATATATATATATATATATATATATATATATATATATATATATATATATAACCTGCAGAAATAGAAATAAGCTGCAATAATAGAACAATAATAGAAATTCCCTAATACGCTTTTGAAAATGCATTGAGAAGGTGCAGCGATGGGGTAGCAGCGTGTTCCTCGTCATTGTCTTTTCCCCATTCAAATGAATAACGCTGACTTCTGCTTCTTGCCATGTGCACAGCTGTGAAGGGGAAATCATCAGAATTGCAGCCCCTCCTTTCTGTGTGTGGGTGGGATTATCAGAATTCAGACTCCCACCCATCATAAAGCAATGGAATACCGGAGCGATATATTATAGCTTTATAAGTTTGAAAACCACCTCTTCATTACATGATGCAAAAAATTTTTTTTATTTATTAGAGATGAGCAGTTTTGATTTCTGATGCCCTTGTCTCTTAGTCCAGTCTGCTCTTTTGGTGGCCAATCTTTACTTCACCCGCCATCCTGTCACGCTAGGTACAGGGAAGTACTAAGTGAGTGGCGAAAGGTAAGGGAAGGGGTAGAGAGTAACCCCTGACCAAACCTACTGCTGGCCCCTGGGGTCCTTCACCACCTTAGATAGGTTTTGCAACTATGCATATGAATACCTGAGCCTAGGTATCCCTAGTGATGGGACTTAAATAGGGAACGGCTGGGATGAGCTCTTCATCAACTCCATTAAACGCTAAAGTAGGACACATAGGGAAAAAAGCATGAACTACTTACCCACCAATGACTAGGTAAATGTTCAGCAACAATACTACAGATGAGAGCAAACCACCTGCTTGCAACCAGAGCAAGAATGAACTGAATAATATCACCACCAGAAGTCCAGGAGTATTTAAGTACCAAGAGAATATTGATGATCAGCAGCTGGATGGAAGGAGAGCTCCTGCTGGGTCCAAAAGTAGGAGAGATGAAAATCCAGCAGGAAAGCTACCTATACTAGTGAATACTGACAGCAGGAACAATAGAAAGTCCGGGAGCATTCTGCGCAGCCAAATTCTGTGACTTTCAATCGCCAGAAACCATATGACTGTCTGTCACCCGTGACACCTCCTTTGCACCTTACTAAGCCCAGAGATGTATGTCATGATGTTATGGCCAAAGTGCCAGGTAAGGCGCGTGCAGAAGTGAAGACCGGCCGTCACAGAGGACCAGACTGGACAAGGTTTGAGAACCTTGGGGGTTGTCCTCTGCCATTTTTGCTCTACTTTACCATCGTCTGATAGGAAGTTCATTACTGAATACTACTGCACTCAGTAATTTGGTGTTCCTGCAGTATTTTCTTGAGTAAATCTACCCAAACTCTAACACAATTGTAGTCTCTGGATTTCTATAATTTCTATTTATATTATGATTTTTCATTTTTTTTTTTTCCAGCTGCAATTGTGCTAAATGATATACTGTAATAATATTATACTATTACATTGTACATTATGTGCAGTCTGATATGAATGATATTCGGTAATACAGGTGCATTGCACATAATATTTCTTATACATGTGTAAATCTATGAGGCAGCTGGAGAGGATTCCTCTCCACTCTCCGTATTTTGGATGTAACATCATGTACCCCTGTGCGGGTCTCTGGGGGGTTCCTGGGCGAGGGGCCAGACTTTCCTTTTGAACTAGTATTGTTTCTCGTAAAGAAAACAAGTGCTTCATTACTTGTTTGTTGTAATTGCCAGGAATGAGTCCTCACCACAATCCCAGAGTCTCTGGAGGTACGCCGCATGGTTTAGGGGTACTTCTCACATAGCAAGATCGCTAGCGAGATCGCTGCTGAGTCACAGTTTTTGTGACGCAGCAGTGACCTCATTAGCGATTTCGCTGTGTGTGACGCTGAACAGTGATCTGGCCCCTGCTGTGAAATCGCTGCTCGTTACACACAGTGCTGGTTCATTTTTTTGGACGTTGCTCTCCCGCTGTGAAGCACACATCACTGTGTTTGACAGCGAGAGAGCAACGATCTGAATGTGCAGGGAGCAGGGAGCCGGCGTCTGGAAGCTGCGGACGCTGGTAACCAAGGTACACATTGGGTAACTAAGAGAAGCGCTTAGCTTGGTTACCCGATATTTACCTTGGTTACCAGCATCCGCAGCTTCCAGACACCGGCTCCCTGCACACGTAGCCAGAGTACACATCGGGTAAATAAGCGAAGCGCTTTGCTTATTAACCCAATGTGTACCCTGGCTACGAGTGCAGGGAGCCAGCGCTAAGCGGTGTGCACTGGTAACCAAGGTAAATATCGGGTAACCAAGCATTTTGCTTAGTTACCTGATATTTACCTTAGTTACCAAGCGCAGCATCGCTTCCACGTGTGTCTGGGGGCTGGTCACTGGTAGCTGGTGAGATCTGCCTGAGTGACAGCTCACCAGCGACCTTGTAGCAATGCACCAGCGATCCTGACCAGGTCATATCGTGGTCGAAATCGCTGGTACGTCGTTTAGTGAGACTGTACCCTTAAGGTGGTGTCACACACAGCGACGACGACAACGACGTCGCTGCTACGTTACCATTTTCTGTGACGTTGCAGCGACGTCCCGTCGCTGTGTGTGACATCCAGCAACGAGCTGGCCCCTGCTGTGAGGTCGTTGCTCGTTGCTGAATGTCCAGCTTCATTTTTTCGTCGTCGCTCTCCCGCTGTGACGCACACATCGCTGTGTGTGACAGCGAGAGAGCGACGAAATGAAGCGAGCAAGGAGCAGGAGCCGGCGTCTGGCAGCTGCGGAAAGCTGTAACCAAGGTAAACATCGGGTAACCAAGGGAAGACCTTTCCCTGGTTACCCGATATTTACCTTCGTTACCAGCCTCCGCCGCTCTTGCTGCTAGTGCCGGCTCCTGCTCTGTGCACATGTAGCTGCAGTACACATCGGGTTAATTAACCCAATGTGTACTGTAGCTAGGAGAGCAGGGAGCCAGCGCTAAGCAGTGTGCGCGGCTCCCTGCTCTCTGCACATGTAGCGACGTTATGATCGCTGCTGCGTCGCTGTGTTTGACAGCTAAGCAGCGATCATAACAGCGACTTACAAGGTCGCTGTTACGTCACAGAAAATGGTGACGTAACAGCGACGTCGTTGTCGCTGTCGTTTAGTGTGACCCCAGCTTTACTCATGGCTATCCCTATCTTTTCTCTTTTGTAGAAGCTGCAGTTTGTTTGGCGAGGGTCTCGCTCCTTATCTGAGAAGCAGGAGATCTTTACACACGTCATGGACGAGTTCAGATACTGTACCCCTTCTTACTTGCCCTTTACCAACAGGTACATTAGTATAAAGGAATGGGCAAAAGTGTGTACGTCCCTGACTCCCAGCACCCTGGAGATCCACAGCCCGGCTCCAGCACAGGAGGTCTGTGCTGACTTTGGAAGTCCCAGCCAATTACCGGCCGCAGCAATCATGTCACTAGTAGAGTGCATCGTTAGATATTTCTCCGATCATGTGCTCTCCTAGACATCTAACCACTGCAGCCAATCACAACCTGCAGCAGTGCTGTGACTCCCAAATGGCGCAAACCTCCAGATCCACTTAGGCAATAGAAGATTAATCAGACAATCCCTTTAAGTGACGATTAGTAGGACCTTGTGATCTGTGCATGAAGAGGGCAGAAACCATATCTGTACAGACATGCAATGGATTCTATTGAGAGGGGTTTCCTATCATTAACTGTAAAAAGGCCATAAATGCAATCCTCTAACACCTCTGCCCCCTCCAACGTCATCCAGGGGAATGGCAGAGAGGGTCGTGCATATGCAGTAGCTATGGAAGGTACATGCTCGCGTTATGTGACCTATGGCTCCTCTCTTCTATATAGATCGGGATTTTACTGGAATGGCGTCGCTCTGTTTCCTGATCCGCCAAAAGATGGGATTTATCCCAACATGAGTCTGCCAGTTACAAGTGACTCCGTTCACCAGTATGCAGAAACCATGGTGAAGAACATAAAGACCCGAGCAGCCTGGTTTAGAAGTAATGATGTCCTGTGGCCATGGGTAAATACGACTTCTGTCTTACTCCATAGTGTTTTATGCTTCATATTAGATGTTACTGCAAATACACTGTATGAATAAAGTGCAAAGACTCCCACATAATAGAGGAAGCTCCATGAGAAAAGTGTGTGTGTGTGTGTGTGTGTGTGTGTGTATACTGTATATATACAGGGTGGTCCAAACGTAGGTGGAACATATGTGTAATGGGGTTATCAAACATGGTGTAAAGTGAAACTGACTCAGTTGCCCTTAGCAACCAATCAGATTCCACCTTTCATTTTCCAAAGAGTCTGGGGAAA
Organism: Anomaloglossus baeobatrachus; assembly: GCF_048569485.1. Classification (NCBI taxonomy): domain Eukaryota; kingdom Metazoa; phylum Chordata; class Amphibia; order Anura; family Aromobatidae; genus Anomaloglossus; species Anomaloglossus baeobatrachus. The sequence goes on along the minus strand of NC_134353.1, from coordinate 76,550,291 downwards.
AAAATGTGGATTGTGATTGGTTGCTAAGGGCAACTGAATCAGTTTCACTTTACACCATGTTTGATAACCCTAAGGCTAAGTTCACATTTCCGTTGATTTGTATCAGTCACATGCGTCGCTTGACGCATGTGACTGATGCGCTGTTCAACGCTGTACAACGGATGACAAAGAACAGAATTCTTTGTCGGATTCCGTTGTGTGCGGGGGGCGGAGTTCGGGGGCAGAGCCGAGCGGGGGGCGGGGCCAGGCGCTGAGGATGTCAGTGGAAGTGCTGCGGCCTGCATGGCTGGGGACAGGTGAGTGTATCTGTGAGTGAGTGAGTGTGTGTATGTGCATGTATGTATGTATGTATGTGTGTGCACATGCAAAGTGCGGGAGGGGGCGGAGCCGAGCGGGGGGCGGGGCCAGGCTCTGAGGATGTCAGTGGAAGTGCTGCGGCCTGCATGGCTGGGGACAGGTGAGTGTATCTGTGAGTGAGTGAGTGTGTGTATGTGCATGTATGTATGTATGTATGTGTGTGCACATGCAAAGTGCGGGAGGGGGCGGAGCCGAGCGGGGGGCGGGGCCAGGCGCTGAGGATGTCAGTAGAAGTGCTGCGGTCTGCATGGCTGGGGACAGGTGAGTGTATGTGTGAGTGAGTGTGTATGTGCATGTATGTATGTATGTGTGTGTGTGCACATGCAAAGTGCGGGAGGGGGCGGAGCCGAGCAGGGGGCGGGGCCAGACGAGGGTGTCAGTGCTTGTCTGCATGGCTGGGGACAGGTGTGTGTGTGTGTGTGTGTGTGTGTGTGTGTGTACATACATGTGCGGAGTGCGGGAGGGGGCGGGGCCGAGCGGGGAGGTGTCGGCCTCCCTGCACACGTAACCAGCCTAAATATCGGGTAACAGCAAAGCACCCGATGTTTACCTTGGTTACCCGATATTTACCTTGGTTACGGGCCTACACCGCTTAGCGCTGGCTCCTTGCACCGTAACCAGGGTAAATATCGGGTAACCAACCAAAGCTGGTGACGTGTGCAGGGAGCCAGAGAGCATGCGCAGCGAAATCCGACGGATCTCGCTGCTCAAAAAACGTTACATGCTGCGTTCTCCCCGCCCGGCGGTCAGTCGTTCCACGACTGATCAGTCGGGCGGAGGGTGCAACGCAGCATCATCAGTCACAATCCGCTGCTCATACAAGTCTATGGGAGCAGCGGAATCCGCTAAACGGATTCCGCTGTTTACAAGAGCAGCGGATTGTGACTGATAGATTTTAGCGGAAATGTGAACTTAGCCTAATACACATTTACATATATAAAAGTTATAAGATACCTGTCCTCTCACATAAAACCTATAGAGAAGTATGGTCTTGCTGCATTCAACTCCTGCAATGCCTTTTCACGTACAAACCAGTAACTGTCCTAATTATCATACTCTTTTTAATTTGTCATCTAATTTTGAGTGTAGTTGGTCTTCAATAGCATTCTGCCAGCACTATAGGTGTTAGTACTTCCTTTCCCGTCCTCCCAGCATGATTTCTTCCTGCCATTATCCAGTGGCTTCCAGCCCTAAACTGAAATCTCGCCTCTCTGGTATGCCCGTGTGCATTTTGACAGACAGACCTGGAGCAAAATGATAATGCTCCCACCACCCTCTTCCTGTAATCTGTCAGTGTCTCTGCTGCTGGAGAAGGATTCCACTTGAAAACAGGCAGTGGACAGCAAGTTACACAGAAGGGAAACGCCTAGTGGACAGTTCATTTTTGTAGTGATTTTTCGGGTTGAAAATGTAATTTCTTTTCTTCGGCGCTCCATTGGGAGACCCAGACGATTGGGTGTATAGCTACTGCCTCCGGAGGCCACACAAAGCATTACACTAAAAAGTGTAAGGCCCCTCCCCTTCTGGCTATACACCCCCAGTGGGATCACTGGCTCACCAGTTTTCTGCTTTGTGCGAAGGAGGTCAGACATCCACGCATAGCTCCACTGTTTTTAGTCAGCAGCAGCTGCTGACTATGTCGGATGGAAGAAAAGAGGGCCCATACTAGGGCCCCCAGCATGCTCCCTTCTCACCCCACTTTTGTCGGGTGTTTGTTAAGGTTGAGGTACCCATTGCGGGTACGGAGGCTGGAGCCCACATGCTGTTTTCCTTCCCCATCCCCCCTCAGGGCTCTGGGTGAAGTGGGATCTTACAGGTCTCCAGGCACTGAGACCGGGCTCCATCCACAGACCCAGAGAACCTGCTGGATATGGAGCTGAGTATCGTCAGGGACAGGCCCTGCTACATTAAGGTACTCTGTGTCCCCGGGCAAGCGCGCACACACACACCAGCATTGCTGGGAGTGTTAGTGCGCCGGGGGCAACAGCGCGGAGCGCTCGTGCTATTATTCACTACAGCTTTGCTGAGTGACTTTATGTATTGGGAACTGCCGCGCCGGCCGCTGCTGGGTGTTTTTTACATTGTGGCGCGGCTGGGACTTGTGGTGCGCCGGGGACTTCCGCGCTGGCCGTGCACATGGTCGGCCGCGCTTATTACTCGAGTCCCCGGCTTTGCGGCCTAGTTTTCGTTTCGTTCCCGCCTCCAGCCCTGCCAGTCAGGGGTGAGGCGGGACGCTGTACAGACAGTCAGCGCCGAGGGCTGGAGTCTGCTTTGCATTCTCCAGCCCCCTTCACTGGACACAGTGGGACGCCAGTTTCCCGCTCTTGTCTGGGGCACGCCCACGGCCCGCCCCTCGTCACACGAGCTGGAGAAGGACGCCGGCAGCCATTCCTGCACGCAGTCCGAGCTGGGGAACGGAGACATGCTCTGGGCAACCACTCACAGGGCTCTGGCGACCACACACCCGCGTTATAGGCGGGCGGTAAGCAGCACCTGAAGTGCTGACCCCACTAAATACCGAAGTGTCCATTTGTAGTTTATGCTTGTATGCTATACACTGCACTGTACGGTCGCTATCTTTGGCTATATGCCCATCCTAGATGGCGAGATAACAGCAGCAAAAAAGCATGGGCGCCAAGGCACAGGTTTTCTAGGCTGCTTGTATTGCATGTGCTGAAGTGTTCATTTGTACTTATGCTTGTATGCTATACATTGCACTGTACGGTCGCTACTCTTGGCTATATTCTCCTAGAGGGCTGGACAGCAGCAGCAAAAAAGCATGGGCGCCAAGGCACAGGCTTTATAGGCTGCTTGTATTGCATGTGCTGAAGTGTTTATGCTTGTATGCTATACATTGCATAGATGGCTAGAATACAGCAGCAAAAAAGCAACACAGGCTTTCTATGCTGCTTTTCCTGCATGTGATACTGTTCCACCGGCAGGTTCCACTGACCCCCATTGTGTGCAATGCTCCCCTGTAGCACTTGGTCAGCCGGGGTCTCTACTAGAGGTGGCCAAAGGAACCACCTGTGAACCCTGTCCAGGGACAGGGACGGAGTTGCAGTTTCGGCTGATAGATTGTCATGGGATAGAGACTTTGCAGTCCAGACAGGCCATGGGCAATCTTGATTAATGCTCCCTGGCCACCCTCATTTGGAAGAAGGCTCTGACACGGACGGCAGTCCCAGACAGCCTAAGGCTATGTGCGCACTAGGCGTTTTTGCCGCGTTTTTAGCGGCGTTTTTTACCGCGTTTTTGTGCTGAAAACGCAGTGACATTGCTTCCCCAGCAATGTCAATGGGTTTTCAGAAGTGCTGTCCTCACACAGCGTTTTTTTTTAGCTGCGTTTTTGTGGTGACCACAAAAACGCAGCATGTCAATTATTTCTGCGTTTTCCACTGCGTTTTTCACTCATTGAATTCAATGAGATGTTAAAAACGCAATGAATAACGCATATAGCCGCGTTTCTATGACTAAAAACGCAGCTATAAACGCAAGGGGTGGGTACTACAGTGACGTGTACAGGAAGAGGATTCCTTCTGTTGCTAAACACAGAAGCAGGAATCCTCCCGGTACCGTCACCGCTGCCTCCACCTCCCGTCCTGTGCATGTCAGCTCCGTGCGGCGCCATGTCTGGGCGGGAGGTGGAGGCAGCGGCGAAAACCAAAGTGAACAGTAGAAAAAAAAAAATGTCATATACTCACCTGTCCGCAGGGTCCCGGTGCCATGCCCGCTCCCAGCTCCTCCCGGTCCCGCCGCTCTGGCTGTGTGCAGTCTCCCCGGGGCAGGACCTTGCTTGCAGGACCTGGCGCTGATCACCTGATGCAGTCACCTGACGCATCAGCTGATCGCGGTGACGGGGGCGCCCGGCCGGCTATCAGCTGATCCTGCCGTCAGGGGACTTCATCAGCTGATTACCGGCAGCTCCGGCAGCGATCGTATAGGATCAGACTCCTGTCCAATCGATCGCTCCAGGAGCTGCCGGTAATCACCACAGCACATAAGTGAGTATTATTTTTTTTTTTTTTTTCTACTGATGCATCAGCTGATTGTATAATCGGCTTTTATACAATCAGCTGATGTGTGATGTGATTCAGGCACTTGATCCTGACACATCATCTGATCGCTTTGCCTTCCAGCAAACCGATCAGATGATATTGGATCCGGATTGGACGGCGCGGGACCCTGACCCAGGATTACTGCGGAGGGGGGTTTATTTCAATAAAGATGGAGTCACTAATTGTGTTGTGTTTTATTTCTAATAAAAATATTTTTCTGTGTTGTGTTTTTTTTTAATCATTACTAGAAATTCATGGTGGCCATGTCTAATATTGGCGTGACACCATGAATTTCGGGCTTAGGGCCAGCTATACAGCTAGCCCTAACCCCATTATTACCTAGCTCGCCACCCGGCTTCAGGGCAGCTAGAAGAGTTGGATACAGCGCCAGAAGATGGCGCTTCTATGAAAGCGCCATTTTCTGGGGTGGCTGCGGACTGCAATTCGCAGTGGGGGTGCCCAGAAAGCATGGGCACCCTGCACTGTGGATTCCAATCCCCAGCTGCCTAGTTGTACCCGGCTGGACTCAAAAATTAGGCGAAGCCCACGTCATTTTTTTTTTAATTATTTCATGAAATAATTAAAAAAAAAGGGCTTCTCTATATTTTTGGTTCCCAGCCGGGTACAAATAGGCAGCTGGGGGTTGGGGGCAGCCCGTACCTGCCTGCTGTACCCGGCTAGCATACAAAAATATGGCGAAGCCCACGTCATTTTTTTTTTCTTTTTGGGCAAAAAACTGCATACAGCCCTGGATGGAGGATGCTGAGACTTGTAGTTCTGCAGCTGCTGTCTGCTCTCCTGCATACACTAGTGAATGGAGGATGCTGAGACTTGTAGTTCTGCAGCTGCTGTCTGCTCTCCTGCATACACTAGTGAATGGAGGATGCTGAGACTTGTAGTTCTGCAGCTGCTGTCTGCTCTCCTGCATACACTAGTGAATGGAGGATGCTGAGACTTGTAGTTCTGCAGCTGCTGTCTGCTCTCCTGCATACACTAGTGAATGGAGGATGCTGAGACTTGTAGTTCTGCAGCTGCTGTCTGCTCTCCTGCATACACTAGTGAATGGAGGATGCTGAGACTTGTAGTTCTGCAGCTGCTGTCTGCTCTCCTCCATACACTAGTGAATGGAGGATGCTGAGACTTGTAGTTCTGCAGCTGCTGTCTGCTCTCCTGCATACACTAGTTCTGCAGCTGTCTGCTCTCCTGCATACAATGAACATTTTGAAGAAGGAAATGACATCAGACCTTTTTTTTTTTTTTTTTTCATCAACAATCTTTAATGGCATTGTGCACTGATTAAAAACGCAGTGAGCAAAAACGCAGCAAAAAACGCACCAAATCGCGGCAAAAACGCATGCGTTTTTGCCGCGTTTTTTTTAGCCGCGGGTGCGTTTTTTAGACAAAAACGCACATAAAAACGCAGCGTGAAAAAAACGCCTAGTGCGCACATAGCCTAAGCTAGCTCGCTGGGTGCGGCACTCGGCTTCATCACTGGTCAAGGTCCCAGCGGGAGGACTCTCTGTATGATGAGGCAGACGTAGCTGATCAGGGCTTTGGTCCTGACATCGCTCTCAATCCGGATACACCGGATGGTGACGCCATAGTGAATGATCCTATAGCGTCCATCAATGGAATGTTGGATATTGCTCCCTCAGCTCCCCCAGGGGAGGAGTCAGCTTTACAGCAGGAGAAATCCTTTTTCAGTATCTCATGCGTATATTGAGTACTTTTCTGGCCACGCTGACTTCAGAGAAGCAGTTCAGAAACACCACGCTTACCAGATAAGCGTTTTCTCCAAACGTATTAAGGATACACGTTATCCCTTCCCCCTGACGTGGTAAAGCGCTGGACCCAGGGTCCAAAGGTGGATCCTCCAATCTCCAGGCTTGCGGCTAGATCCATAGTTGCAGCGGAGATGGGACGTCACTTAAAGATGCCATTGACAGACAGATGGACCTCTGGTTGAAATCTGTCTGTGAAGCTATCAGCGTGTCGGTTGCTCCGGCATTCGCAGCCGCATGGGCACTCTAAGCTTTTTCAGCTGGTCTTGCGCAGCTGGTCTTGAGCACATGTACATCTGTGCCGCAGGTGGTGTCCTTAACCTCGCAATGTCTGCATTGCGACTTACCCTAGTAATGCTGTCCTGGGGGGACAGTCGAGGTTTCGGTCCTTCCCAGGCTCAGACAGGTCCCAATTGTCCTCGTCCAAAAGGGCTCAAAATGCTCAGAGGGGCTCAAATTCCGGCCGGGCTCAATCACGCCCAAGGAAGGCTGCAGGAGGAACCGCTACCAAGGCGGTCTCCTCATGTCTTCAGCTCTCTCTCTCTCCGCATCCGCGGTTGGTGGCAGACTCTCCCGCTTGGCGACATTTAGCTGCCGCTGGTCACAGACCGGTGGGAGAGAGACATTGTGTCTCACGTGTACAGGACATCCCCCCCCCCCCCCCAACCGAGCCGAGGCTCTTCTGCAGGCAGAAGGAGTGGTAATCCCTGTTCCTCTTCAGGAACAAGACACGTTTTTTTCCTCCAATCTGATTGGGGTGCCAAAAAAGGGTGGCTCTTTCCGTTCCGTTCTGGAACTAAAACTGCTCACCAAGCACGTGAAGGCCAGGCGGTTCCGGATGTAACCCTCCGCTCCGTCATTGCCTCAATGTCTCAAAGAGATTTCCTAGCATCAATAGATATCAGGATGCTTATCTCCACGTGCCGATTGCTCCAGAGCACTAGCGTTTGCTACGTTTCGTTATTGAAGACGAGCATCTTCAGTGCGTAGCCCTGCCCTTCGGTCTGGCGACAGCCCTACGGGTTTTCACCAAGTTCAGGGCAGCAGTGGGAGCAGTCCTGCACTCTCAGGGTCACTCTGTGATCCTTACTGGGACGATCCACTTGTCAAGGCACCCTCTCAAGAGGCATGCCAACACAGCCTGAACGGGGCGCTGGAGACTCTCCAGAGTTTCGGGTGGATCATCAACTTTTCAAGGTTACATCGGGCACCGACCCAATCGCTGACATATCTGGGCATGGAGTTTCACACTCCCTCAGCGATAGTGAAGCTTCCGCTGGACAAGCAGCGTTCACTACAGACGGGGGTGCAGTCTCTCCTTCAAGGCCAGTCACACCCCTTAAGACGCCTCATGCAGAGGCAGTCACTTTCGCGCAGTTTCATCTGCGTCCACTTCAATGGGACATGCTTTGCCAATGGGTTGGGGAGTCGACGTCCCTAGACAGGAACGTTCCCTTCTCAGACGGTCAAGGACTCTCTTCACAGGAGTCCATCCTTCGGATCAATGTTCTGGAAATCTGGGCAGTGTATCTTGCCCTGCAAGCCTTCCAGCAGTGGCTGGAAGGAAAACGGATCCGAATTCAGTCGGACAATTCCACAGCGGTGGCAGACATCGCCCACCAAGGCGGAACACGCATCGCCAAGCCTACCAGGCAATCCGGCGGATTCTGACGTGGGTGGGGGACAGAGCATCCACCATATCCGCAGTTCACATCCCGGGCGTAGAAAATTGGGAAGCAGACTTCCTCAGTCGCCTGGGCATGGACGCAGGGGAATGGCCTCTGCACCCAGAATGGTGTCAGGAAATCTGTAGCCGCTGGGGGATGCCGGACGTCGACCTAATGGCGTCTCGGCACAACAACAAGGTCCCGATTTTCATGGCGCGGTCTCACGAGCAAAGAGCTCTGGCGGCGGGCGCCCTAGTTCATGATTGGTCGCAGTTCCAGCTACCCTATGTGTTTCCATCTCTGGCACTGTTGCCCAGAGTGCTACGCAAGCTCATCTCCGCTTGCCACCGCGCCATCCTCGTCGTCCCAGACTGGCCGAGGAGGTCGTGGTTCCCGGATCTGTGGCATCTCACGGTCGGCCAACCGTGGGCACTCTCAGACCGGCCAGACTTACTGTCCCAAGGGCCGTTTTTTCCACTGAATTCTACGGCCCTGATCCTGACTGTATGGCCATCGAGTCCGAGATCCTGGCGTCTTCAGGATTATCTCAAGACGTCATTGCCACCATGAGACGGGCTAGGAAGCCGACGTCTGCCAAGATCTACCACAAGACGTGGAAAATATTCTTATCTTGGTGCTCTGCTTCGGGAGTGTCTCCCTGGCCATTTGCATTGTCTCCTTTTTCCTCCCTTCCTGCATCTGGATTGGGAAAAGGTTTGTCGCTCGGCTCCCTTAAAGGACAAGTCGCAGCGCTGTCGGTATTCTTTCAGAAGCGCCTAGTATGACTTCCTCAGGTACGCACGTTCCTGCAGGGGGGTTATCACATTGTCCCTCCGTACAGGAGGCCGTTAGACCCATGGGATCTGCACAGGGTATTAATTGCTCTCCAGGAGCCGCCCTTCGAGCCTCTGAGGGATGTTTTCACTTTCTCGACTTTCACAGAAAGTGGCCTTTCTGGTAGCGGTCACGTCTCTTCGGAGAGTGTCCGAACTAGCAGCGCGGTCATCCAAAGCTCCCTTCCTGGTGTTCACCAAGATAAGGTAGTGCTGCGTCCGATCCCAGAGTTTCTCCCTAAGGTGGTATCCCCTTTTTATCACAATCAGGATATCTCCTTACCTTCCTGCTATCCATTTCATCGATATGTAATGGCTTGCATTGTTGGATCTGGTGTAGAGCACCCAGAATCTACATTCCCGCACGGCGCCCCTGCGCCGCTCGGATGCACTCTTTGTCCTTGTCACTGGTCAGCGCAAGGGATCGCAGGCTGCAAAATCCACCCTGGCTCGATGGATCAAGGAACCAATTCTGGAAGCCTACCGTTCTGCGGGGCTTCCGGTTCCATCAGGGCTGAAGGCCCATTCTACCAGAGCCGTGGGTGCGTCCTGGGCATTACGACACCAGGCTACGGCTCAACAGGTGTGCCAGGTAGCTACCTGGTCGAGTCTGCACACTTTCACCAAACATTATCAGGTGCATACCTATGCTTCGGCGGACGCCAGCCTAGGTAGAAGAGTCCTGCAGGCGGCAGTTGCCTCCCCGTAGGGGAGGGCTGTCTTTGCAGCTCTAACATGAGGTATTTCTTTACCCACCCAGGGACAGCTTTTGGACGTCCCAATCGTCTGGGTCTCCCAATGGAGCGCCGAAGAAGAAGGGAATTTTGTTACTTACCGTAAATTCCTTTTCTTCTAGCTCCTATTGGGAGACCCAGCACCCGCCCTGTTGTCCTTCGGGATTTTTGGTTGTTTTTCGGGTACACATGTTGTTCATGTTGAATGGTTTTCAGTTCTCCGATGTTACTTCGGAGTGAATTTGTTTAAACCAGTTATTGGCTTTCCTCCTTCTTGCTTTTGCACTAAAACTGGTGAGCCAGTGATCCCACTGGGGGTGTATAGCCAGAAGGGGAGGGGCCTTACACTTTTTAGTGTAATGCTTTGTGTGGCCTCCGGAGGCAGTAGCTATACACCCAATCGTCTGGGTCTCCCAATAGGAGCTAGAAGAAAAGGAATTTACGGTAAGTAACAAAATTCCCTTCTTTCGCTCCTAATTGGGAGACCCAGACAATTGGGTGTATAGCTACTGCCTCCGGAGGCCGCACAAAGTACTACACTTAAAAGTGTAAGGCCCCTCCCCTTCTGGCTATACACCCCCCCGTGGGAGCACGGGTCCCTCAGTTTTTTGCTTTGTGCGAAGGAGGTCAGACACGCACGCATAGCTCCACTGTTTAGTCAGCAGCAGCTGCTGACTATGTCGGATAGAAGAAAAGAGGGCCCATACAAGGGTCCCCAGCATGCTCCCTTCTCACCCCACTTTCTGTCGGTGGTGCTTGTTAAGGTTGAGGTACCCATTGCGGGTACGGAGGCTGGAGCCCACATGCTGATTCCTTCCCCATCCCCATTAGGGCTCTGGGCGAAGTGGGATTTTACCGGTCTCCAGGCACTGAGACCGTGCTCCATCCGCAGCCCCTGGAGAAGCCGCTGGATATGGAGCTGAGTATCGTCAGGGACATGGCCCTGCTCCGTCAAGGTACTCTGTGTCCCCGTGCATACGCGCGCACACCGCAGCATTGCTGGGTGTGTTAGTGCGCCGGGGACAACAGCGCTGCTGCGCTTGTGCCATTTCCCCACTTCAGCTTAGCTGAGTGGGTAGACTCAGGGAGAACGGTCGCGCCGGCCGCTGGGACTGCGACGCGGCTGGGACTTGTGGTGCGCCGGGGACTTCCGCGCTGGCCGTGCATATATCACGGCCGCGCTTATTACTACAGTCCCTGGCTTATTGCGGCCTAGTTCGTTCGTTCCCGCCTCCGCACCTGCCAGTCAGGAGGAGGGCGGGACGCTGTACAGAGCATCAGCGCTGAGGGCTGGAGTCTTTTTTACATACTCCAGCCCTCACACCAGGCACAGTAGGACGCAGTTTCCCGCTCTTTGTTTGTGGCACGCCCACGGTCCGCCCCTCTTCACAGAACGCCGGCAGCCATTCCTGCCTGCACGCTGAGCTGCAGAGGGGAGACGGGGAGACCCAGACACGGGATTCTACGGCCTCATACCCGCTGTTCAGCGGGCGGTAAGCAGCCTCAAGGGCTCACCCCCACTTGTGCCGTTTGTATACTGAGTATTTTGTGTTTGCAAATACTTTGTACTGTACGGTCGCTGGTGATTCTCGGCTATACCCCCTCCTAGATTACAAGGAGGCAACAGCATGTCGTCCGCAAAACGCAAGGGTGCCAAGGCACAGACATTATATGCTGCCTGTACCGCATGTGGGGCTGCTCTACCGGCAGGTTCCACTGACCCCCATTGTGTGCAGTGCTCGGCTCCTGTGCAACTTGCACAGCCGGGGCCTCTGCTGGACGTGACCCAGGGTGTACCACCTGTGAATGCTGTCCAGGTGACAGGAACGGAGTTTGCAGCTTTTGCTGACAGATTGTCTATGACCATGTCAAAGATTCTTGAAACATTGCAGTCTAGACCAGTAACTCAGACCATGGACACTGTGGCATCATTGCTCCCTGGTCCCCCTCAGCTGGAACACTTCCAAGCTCCGGGGGTGTCACATGCACCCCAGGGTGACGATTCTGACTCGGACGACAGTCCCAGACAACCTAAGCGGGCTCGTTATGAGGGGCCCTCAACTTCGTCTCACTGGTCAGGATCCCAGCGGGACGAATCTATGGGTGATGAGGCGGATATAAATGATCAAGATTCTGATCCTGGGTCCGCTCTCAATCTGGATACACCGGATGGTGACGCCATAGTGAATGATCTTATAGCGTCCATCAATAGGATGGTAGATATTTCTCCGCCAGCTCCTACTGAGGAGGAGGCAGCTTCACAGCAGGAGAAATTCCATTTCAGATATCCCAAGCGTAAATTAAGCACTTTTCTGGACCACTCTGACTTTAGAGATGCAATCCAGAAACACCACGCTTATCCTGAGAAGCGGTTTTCTAAACGGCTTAAAGATACACGCTATCCTTTTCCCCCTGACGTGGTCAAGGGTTGGACCCAGTGTCCCAAGGTGGACCCTCCAATCTCCAGGCTTGCAGCTAGATCCTTAGTTGCAGTAGAAGATGGAGCGGCACTTAAGGACGCCACTGACAGGCAGATGGAGCTCTGGCTGAAATCCATCTATGAAGCTATTGGAGCGTCGTTGGCGCCAGCTTTCGCAGCCGTATGGGCACTCCAAGCTATTTCAGCTGGGCTTATACAAGTCGACTCGGTCACACGTACATCTGCCCCGCAGGTGGCACCATTGACCTCTCAAATGTCTGCATTCGCGTCTTACGCGATTAATGCTGTCCTGGACTCTACGAGCCGTACGGCGGTGGCGTCAGCCAACTCCGTGGTTTTGCGCAGAGCCCTGTGGTTGAGAGAATGGAAAGCAGATTCTGCTTCCAAGAAGTGCTTAACCAGTTTGCCTTTTTCTCGTGACCGATTGTTTGGGGAGCGTTTGGATGAAATCATTAAACACTCCAAGGGTAAGGACTCATCCTTACCTCAACACAGACAAAACAAGCCCCAACAAAGGAGGGGTCAGTCTGGTTTTCGGTCCTTTCGAGGCTCAGGCAGGTCCCAATTCTCCTCGTCCAAAAGGACTCAAAAGGATCAGAGAGGCTCAGATTCTTGGCGGACTCAGTCACGCCCAAAGAAGACAGCAGGAAGAACCGTTACCAAGACGGCTTCCTCATGACTTTCAGCCTCCTCTCTCCGCATCCTCGGTCGGTGGCAGGCTCTCCCGCTTTGGCGGCATTTGGCTGTCACAGGTCAAAGACCGTTGGGTGACGGACATTCTGTCTCACGGGTACAGGATAGAGTTCAGCTCTCGTCCTCCAACTCGTTTCTTCAGAACTTCCCCACCGCCCGACCGAGCCGATGCTCTGCTGCAGGCGGTGGCCGCTCTAAAGGCGGAAGGAGTGGTGACTTCCGTTCCTCTTCAGGAACAAGGTCACGGTTTTTACTCCAATCTGTTTGTGGTGCCAAAGAAGGACGGGTCCTTTCGGCCCGTCCTGGATCTAAAGTTGCTCAACAAACACGTAAAAACCAGGAGGTTCCGGATGGAATCTCTACGCTCCGTCATAGCCTCAATGTCTCAAGGAGATTTCTTAGCATCAATAGACATCAAAGATGCTTATCTTCACGTGCCGATTGCGCCAGAGCATCAGCGTTTTCTACGCTTCGTTATAGAAAGCGAACACCTGCAGTTCGTAGCGTTACCTTTCGGGCTGGCAACAGCCCCTCGGGTCTTCACCAAGGTCATGGCAGCAGTAGTAGCTGTCCTGCACTCGCAGGGTCACTCCGTGATCCCGTATTTGGACGATCTACTTATAAAGGCACCCTCTCAAGAGGCATGCCAACACAGTCTGAACGTGGCACTGAAGACTCTCCAGAGTTTCGGGTGGATTATCAACTTTCCAAAGTCAAATCTAACCCCGACCCAATCACTAACATATCTTGGCATGGAGTTTCATACTCTCTCAGCGATAGTGAAGCTTCCACTGGACAAGCAGTGCTCTCTGCAGACAGGGGTGCAATCTCTCCTGCAGAACCAGTCCCACTCCTTGAGGCGCCTCATGCATTTCCTAGGGAAGATGGTGGCAGCAATGGAAGCAGTCCCTTTCGCGCAGTTTCATCTGCGCCCTCTACAATGGGACATTCTCCGCCAATGGGACGGGAAGTCGACGTCCCTCGACAGGGATGTCTCCCTCTCTCAGGCAACCAAGGACTCTCTCCGATGGTGGCTTCTTCCCACCTCATTGTCAAAAGGAAAGTCGTTCCTACCCCCATCCTGGGCGGTGGTCACGACAGATGCGAGCCTATCAGGGTGGGGAGCAGTGTTTCTTCACCACAGGGCTCAGGGTACGTGGACTCAGAGACAGTCCACCCTTCAGATCAATGTTCTGGAAATCAGAGCAGTCTATCTTGCTCTGCGAGCCTTCCAACAGTGGCTGGAGGGCAAGCAGATCCGGATTCAGTCGGACAATTCCACAGCGGTGGCGTACATCAACCACCAAGGGGGAACACGCAGTCGACAAGCCTTTCAAGAAGTCCGGCGGATTCTGACGTGGGTGGAAAACACAGCATCCACCATATCCGCAGTTCACATCCCAGGCGTGGAAAACTGGGAAGCAGACTTTCTCAGTCGCCAGGGCATGGACGCAGGGGAATGGTCCCTTCACCCGGACGTGTTTCAGGAGATCTGTCGCCGCTGGGGGATGCCGGACGTCGACCTGATGGCGTCACGGCACAACAACAAGGTCCCGGTTTTCATGGCACGGTCTCACGATCACCGAGCTCTGGCGGCAGACGCCTTAGTTCAGGATTGGTCGCAGTTCCGACTACCTTATGTGTTCCCACCTCTGGCATTGTTGCCCAGAGTGCTCCGCAAAATCAGGTCCGACTGCCGTTGCGCCATTCTCGTCGCTCCAGACTGGCCAAGGAGGTCGTGGTACCCGGATCTGTGGCATCTCACGGTAGGACAACCGTGGGCGCTACCAGGCCGTCCAGACTTGCTGTCTCAAGGGCCGTTTTTCCATCTGAATTCTGCGGCCCTGAACCTGACTGTGTGGCCATTGAGTCCTGGATCCTAGGGACCTCAGGTTTATCTCATAATGTTGTTGCCACCATGAGACAGGCTAGGAAACCATCCTCCGCCAAGATCTACCACAGAACGTGGAAGATATTCTTATCTTGGTGCTCTGCTCAGGGAGTTTCTCCCTGGCCATTTGCATTGCCGATTTTTCTTTCCTTCCTGCAGTCTGGGTTGGAAAAAGGTCTGTCGCTTAGCTCCCTTAAAGGACAAGTCTCTGCGCTATCCGTATTCTTTCAGAAGCGCCTGGCGCGACTTCCTAAGGTACGCACGTTCCTGCAAGGGGTTTGTCATATCGTTCCCCCTTACAAGCAGCCGTTGGAACCCTGGGATCTGAACAAGGTTCTAATTGCTCTCCAGAAGCCACCTTTCGAGCCTATGAAGGAGATTTCCTTTTCTCGGCTTTCACAGAAAGTGGCTTTTCTAGTGGCGGTCACGTCTCTTCGGAGAGTGTCAGAGCTGGCGGCGTTATCTTGCAGATCTCCATTCCTGGTGTTTCACCAAGACAAGGTAGTACTGCGTCCAATTCCAGAGTTTCTTCCCAAGGTGGTATCTTCCTTTCATCTCAATCAGGATATCACTTTACCATCTTTGTGTCCGCATCCAGTTCACCAATTTGAAAAGGGTTTGCATCTGTTGGACCTGGTGAGAGCACTCAGGATTTACATTTCCCGCACGGCGCCTCTGCGCCGTTCAGATGCACTCTTTATCCTGGTCGCTGGTCAGCATAAAGGTTCGCAAGCTTCCAAATCCACCCTTGCGCGGTGGATCAAGGAACCAATTCTTCACGCCTACCGTTCTGCTGGGCTTCCGACTCCTTCTGGACTGAAGGCCCATTCTACCAGAGCCGTGGGTGCGTCCTGGGCATTACGGCATCAGGCTACGGCTCAGCAGGTGTGCCAGGCGGCTACCTGGTCGAGTCTGCACACTTTCACCAAGCATTATCAGGTGCATACCTACGCTTCGGCGGATGCCAGCCTAGGTAGACAAGTCCTGCAGGCGGCGGTGGCCCACCTGTAAGAAAGGGCTGCCTGACAGCCCGATCGTGAGGTATTCTTTTACCCACCCAGGGACTGCTTTTGGACGTCCCAATTGTCTGGGTCTCCCAATTAGGAGCGAAAAAGAAGAAGGGAATTTTGTTTACTTACCGTAAATTCCTTTTCTTCTAGCTCCAATTGGGAGACCCAGCACCCGCCCTGTTTTTTCTGAGGGTATTTGTTTTTCGGGTGCACATGTTGTTCATGATGATAAGTTACGTTCTCCGATATTGTTTATCGGATTGAATTGTTTTTGAAACAGTTATTGGCTTTCCTCCTTCTTGCTTTTGCACTAAAACTGAGGGACCCGTGCTCCCACGGGGGGGTGTATAGCCAGAAGGGGAGGGGCCTTACACTTTTAAGTGTAGTACTTTGTGCGGCCTCCGGAGGCAGTAGCTATACACCCAATTGTCTGGGTCTCCCAATTGGAGCTAGAAGAAAAGGAATTTACGGTAAGTAAACAAAATTCCCTTCTTATCATTGCATTGCTCATCAAGTGAGTCTAAAAGGGAACCTGACAGCTGATGTGCGGGCAGCCTGTATTAGACACTGGCTGTATGATTGCAGCCAAATACCGTGTTTGCCTGAAAATAAGACCCTGTCTTTTATGTTTTTTGTTTGTTTTTTTCCCCCCCCCCCGAAAAATGTGCTAGGGCTTGTTTTTGGAGAACCACAGTAAATTTACCACCCTAAAAAAATACAGCCTCCCCCCCTCCAGGAGAATCGCACCTACCAAACCCCGGGCGTCTGTGTCGCTCTCAGGTCCTCCTGCGATCCCAGTCGCCTCTCACAGCAGGTCCCCGTGTCTTCCACAGATTTGCAGTAACATCACACACATCCAGGGATACGGTGTCTCCCCCAGAAGACCTCTGGTGTTATGGTGGTGGGTCCATGCGATGTGGCCATACCAGGCGTGTGCGACAGGCTTTTGTGATGGGGTTTAAAATAATATTAAAAAGGGGAAGACAAAATTAAATAAATAGAGAGTTTGTGCCGCCAGTTGGGATGTTCGGCTGTGGTATGGCCGGGTACTGCTGGAGGTGCCCAGGAGTTAGGTGGTGGTGCGCAGTGCCGGAGGGTGGTCCCCCTCACCCCCCATCTGGGGCTGGTTCCTGGGGATGGTGAGGAAAGGATGGCGCAGCAGAGAATCATTCAGCCAGAGACAGGACAGGGAGCTCTTACTGTATCTCTGCAGAACAGTGCGGAACATTCCCCACAGCCTTCACAATGATGGTGGTCTGACCTGCCCCAATGAGAGTGTGGCTTCTCTGCTGTGTGGTGGTCGTGTCCTCCTGCCGCTACTTCCCTACCTGGGAATAGGCGTCTTGACCTTGGATTTTCAAGACAAGAAAACTCTGGATGTTTAATCCCTTCAGACGAGCAGACGACTTGAATCCTGAGGGAAAACTCCCTGTTTCTTCTAGAAGTTTCCAGACCCGTTCACGTCGCTGAGCTCCCGGGCAATTTCACTGCTCCTTATGAAAAGGCTAATAGCAGTCTCCCAGTTTGCCACTGAGCTTGAAAGTCCTGGTGGCATATGTACTCATTCCCTGCCTATGTGTAGCCGCCCCTTCAGAGGTTTCAACAGTTACCTCAGGACAGGACGTCTCCATGTTACACTCCTCTCTTCACCTCACGCCGACTTCAACTGCCACTGTCTGAATTTACCTCACACACAAGCTCCTCCCCTTTCTGCTTCTAGGGAACACACAAGCTCCTCCCCTTTCTCCTTCTAGGGCACACAAGCTCCTCCCCTTTCTCCTTCTAGGGCGCACACACGAGCTCTGCTATCAGCTCAGGTGAACAGCCCCAGTAAGGGAGTGTGGGCGATTGTGTGTATGTGGTGAACAAGAGAGAAAACCATATCTCATTTAAAGCTGGCAATACATGTTATATATACAGGGTGGGCCATAAGTATGGATACACCCTGATAAAATGGAAGTGGTTGCTGATATCATCTTACCGTTTGTGACATATTAGTACATGGGAGGGGCCAAACATTCGAGGCCGGGTGACGCCCATGGCAGCCATCTTCAAAGCCGCCATTTTGAATTTAACTACTTTTTTGTCAATGGGAAGGGAGTCATGTGACACATCAAACACATAGAAAATTGCACAAGAAAAACAATGGTGTGCTCATTTTTCATGTAGCTTTCTTCATTATCGAGTTATTGACATGTTTGTGACATGGAGCAACGACAGTAACCCACTAAAGGATGTGCTCAAAGTGCTGCCCATTGTGTTGAATTGTCAAGGCAATTCTCTTCTCCCACTCCTGACACACCGAGAGCAATACCGCAGAATAAATGATACCACCGGCCTCCTGTATCCGATGTTTCAGGTGCCCCACATCCTGGATCCTGGATCTGCGGTATTGCTCTCGGTGTGTCAGGAGTGCGAGAAAAGAATCACATTGTGTTTTATTGTCAATGGGCAGCACTTTGAGCACATCGTTTAGTGGGTTACTGTCATTGCTCCATGTCATAAACTTGTCAATAACTCGATAATGAATAAAGCTGCGTTAAAAGTGAGCACACCATTGTTTTTCTTGTGCTATTTTCTATGTGTTTGATGTGTCACATGACCCCCCCTTCCCATTGAAAAAAGTAAAGTTGAATTCAAAATGGCGGCTTTGGAGATGGCTGCCATGGGCGTCACCCGGCCTCAAATGTTTGGCCCCTCTCATGTACTAATATACCACAAATGGTAAAGTGATATCTGCAACCACTTCCATTTTACTTATGGCCCACCCTGTATATTGAAATACACATGCAGCCATTCTTTGTGGCTACTTAAGCACAGGGCACCACAATACCGTACTGCTTCAGGCCACAGGTGAACCCGAGTCGTGAGGAACTGCGGTGGACTGCATAGAGGACCTGCGGCGGAACGCATCGGGGAACTGCTCCTTTAAGAGTTAATCATACCTGCCTGAAACCATTCAGCCAGTGGCTAATAAATGCTCCCTGTGGATCAGGCAGCATGTCTCAGCTGTCAGCTTCCCTTTAAGTTTATTGACATGACGCTGACCAATTAATAATAAGACTTGCAGACATAGCACCAGCAGATTGATACATTACATTTTCTTTGTCGCTCCATTGGGAGACCCAGACAATTGGGTGTATAGGCTATGCCTCCGGAGGCCGCACAAAGTATTACACTTAAAAGTGTTAAGCCCCTCCCCTTCTGCCTATACACCCCCCGTGCTCCCACGGGCTCCTCAGTTTTTTGCTTTGTGCGAAGGAGGTCAGACACGCACGCACAGCTCCACAGATTGGTCAGCAGCAGCTGCTGACCATGTCAGATGGAAGAAAAGTGGGCCCATATAGAGCCCCCAGCATGCTCCCTTCTCACCCCACTCTTGTCGGTGGTGTTGTAAGGTTGAGGTATCCATTGCGGGTACGGAGGCTGGAGCCCACATGCTGTTTTTCCTTCCCCATCCCCCTTAGGGCTCTGGTGGAAGTGGGATCCTATCGGTCTCCAGGCACTGAGACCGCGCTTCATCCACAACTCCTGTGGAGCCTGCTGGATAGGAGCCGGGTATCGTTCAGGGACATGGCCCTGCTACTTGGAGGTACTCTGTATCCCGGTGGGGACCGCGCACAGCAACACTCCAGTTTTGCTGGGTGTGCTAGTGCACCGGGGACCACGGCGCTGACCGGGTTAATATGTGCCATTACACACTCAGCGTTGCTGAGTGTGTTTATGTATAGGGACTGCCGCACTGACCGCCGCGGCCATGGAAACACTGCGGCGCGGCTGGGACTTGTAGTGCGCCGGGGACTTTCACGCCGGCCGCGCTTTTACGGCGGCCGCGTTTATTACTAGAGTCCCCGGCTTTTTGCGACCTAGTTTCCTTTCCTCCCGCCCACAGCCCTGACAGGCAGGGGAAGGGCGGGACGCTGCACAGAACGAGCAGCACTGAGGGCTGGAGCATGCTTTGCATACTCCACCCCCCTCACTGTGCACAGTGCGGGCACCAGTTCCCGCACTTTCTGAGTCACGCCCACGGCTCCCTCCTCTCCTCAGGACGCCGGCAGCCATTCCTGTCAGCTCCTCGGACGCAGCAGAGGGGGACAAAGTCTGGGAGACCCAGGCAGGGACTCTGGTGGCCTCACAACCGCTTTAGGCGGGTGGTAAGCAGCACCTGTGGTGCTAGCCCCATTGTGCAGTAGTGTAACATTATATGTTTATGGTATATATGTTTTACACTGTATGGTGCACAGTTGATTTCTGGCTATATACCCTATTGTGTTACTCAGGGAAGATAATAGCATGGCGCCCACGAAAGGCAGGGGTGCCAAAACACAGGCTTATTATGTTGCCTGCGCCGCATGTACGACCCCGCTACCGGCAGGTTCCACTGACCCTCATTGTGTGCACTGTTCGGCCCCTGTGGCACTTACTCAGCCGGAGCCTCTGCTAAGAGGGGCCCAGGGGGAGCCACCTGCTAACACTGTTCAGGTGACGGGGACAGAGTTTGCAAAACTCTCTGAGACTATGGCTAAGATACTAGAAGCCTTGCAGTCCAGGCCGGTATCTCAGCACAGGGACTCTGTTGAATCTTTGTTCCCTGGCCCACCTCAGCTGGACCAACAATGTCCTCCCGGGGTATCTCATGGATCCCAGGCTGAGGGTTCTGACACAGACCCCAGCCCCAGACCGACTAAGCGAGCTCGCTTAGATTTTCCCTCGACATCATCATATTGTGCAGGGTCTCAGAGGGGGGAATCTCTGGTTGATGATGCGGAGACAGCTGATCAGGATTCTGATCCTGAGGCCGCTCTCAATCTTGATACTCCGGACGGGGACGCCATAGTGAACGACCTTATTGCGTCCATCAATCGTATGTTGGATATTTCTCCCTCAGCTCATCCGGTGGAGGAGTCAGCTTCTCAGCAGGAGAAATTCCGTTTCAGGTTTCCCAAGCGTACACCGAGTATGTTTCTGGACCACTCTGATTTCAGAGAGGCAGTCCAGAATCACCATGCTTGTCCAGATAAGCGTTTTTCTAAGCGCCTTAAGGATACACGTTATCCTTTTCCCCCTGACGTGGTCAAAAGTTCTGCTCAGTGTCCCAAAGTGGATCCTCCAATCTCCAGACTGGCAGCTAGATCCATACTTGCAGTGGAAGATGGGGCTTCACTCAAAGATGCCACTGACAGGCAGATGGAGCTCTGGTTGAAATCCATCTATGAAGCTATCGGCGCTTCTTTTACCCCAGCGTTCGCAGCCGTATGGGCGCTACAAGCTATCTCAGCAGGTCAAGCGCAAATTGACGCAGCCACACGCACGTCCGCGCCACAGGTGGCGTCCATAACCACTCAGACGTCGGCATTTGCGTCTTACGCTATTAATGCTGTCCTGGACTCTGCGAGCCGTACGGCGGTTGCAGCCGCCAATTCGGTGGTACTCCGCAGGGCCTTGTGGCTACGGGAATGGAAGGCAGATTCTGTTTCCAAAAAGCGCTTAACCAGTTTGCCAATTTCTGGCGACCGATTGTTTGGCGAGCGTTTGGATGAAATCATCAAACAATCCAAGGGAAAGGATACATCCTTACCCCAGCCCAAACCGAACATACCCCAACAGAGGAAGGGGCAGTCGAGGTTTCGGTCCTTTCGGGGCGCGGGCAGGTCCCAATTCTCCTCGTCCAAAAGGCCTCAGAAAGATCAAAGGAACTCTGACGCATGGCGGTCTAAGTCACGTCCTAAAAAGGCCACCGGAGGTGCCGCTACCAAAGCGGCTTCCTCATGACTTTCGGCCTCCTCACTCCGCATCTTCGGTCGGTGGCAGGCTCTCCCGCTTTTGCGACGCCTGGCTGCCACGGGTAAAAGACCGTTGGGTGAGAGACATTCTGTCTCACGGTTACAAGATAGAGTTCACCTCTCGTCCCCCGACTCGATTCTTCAGGTCATCCCCGCCTCCCGAGCGAGCCGAGGCTCTTCTGCAGGCGCTGGGCACTCTGAAGGCAGAAGGAGTGGTGGTCCCTGTTCCTCTTCAGCAACAGGGCCACGGTTTTTACTCCAACTTGTTTGTGGTCCCAAAGAAGGACGGGTCTTTCCGTCCTGTCCTGGACCTGAAACTTCTCAACAAACACGTAAAGACCAGGCGGTTCCGGATGGAATCCCTCCGCTCCGTCATCGCCTCAATGTCCCAAGGAGATTTCCTTGCATCGATCGATATCAAAGATGCTTATCTCCACGTACCGATTGCTCCAGAGCACCAGCGCTTCTTGCGCTTCGCCATAGAAAACGAACACCTGCAGTTCGTGGCACTGCCGTTCGGCCTGGCAACAGCCCCACGGGTTTTCACCAAGGTTATGGCTACTGTAGTAGCGGTCCTCCACTCTCAGGGTCACTCGGTGATCCCTTACTTGGACGATCTCCTGATCAAGGCACCCTCTCAAGAGGCATGCCAACACAGCCTCGACGCTACCCTGGAGACTCTCCAGAGTTTCGGGTGGATCATCAATTTTCCAAAGTCAAATCTGACACCGGCCCAATCGCTCACATACCTTGGCATGGAGTTTCATACCCTCTCAGCGATAGTGAAGCTTCCGCTGATCAAGCAGCGGTCACTACAGACAGGGGTACAATCTCTCCTTCAAGGCCAGTCACACCCCTTGAGGCGCCTCATGCACTTCCTGGGGAAGATGGTGGCAGCAATGGAGGCAGTTCCTTTCGCGCAGTTTCACCTGCGTCCTCTTCAATGGGACATCCTACGCAAATGGGACAGGAAGCCGACGTCCCTCGACAGGAACGTCTCCCTCTCTCAGGCGACCAAAGCTTCCCTTCGGTGGTGGCTTCTTCCCACTTCATTATCGAAGGGGAAATCCTTCCTACCCCCATCCTGGGAGGTGGTCACGACGGACGCGAGTCTGTCAGGGTGGGGAGCGTTTTTTTCTCCACCACAGGGCTCAGGGTACGTGGACCCAGCAAGAGTCCTCGCTTCAGATCAATGTTCTGGAAATACGGGCAGTGTATCTTGCCCTGAAAGCGTTCCAGCAGTGGCTGGAAGGCAAGCAGATCAGAATTCAGTCGGACAATTCCACAGCGGTGGCATACATCAACCACCAAGGCGGCACACGCAGTCGGCAAGTCTTCCAGGAAGTCCGGCGGATTTTGATGTGGGTGGAAGCCACGGCCTCCACCATCTCTGCAGTTCACATTCCAGGCGTGGAAAACTGGGAAGCAGATTATCTCAGTCGCCAGGGCATGGACGCAGGGGAATGGTCCCTTCACCCGGACGTGTTTCAGGAGATCTGTTGCCGCTGGGGGGTGCCGGACGTCGACCTCATGGCGTCCCGGCACAACAACAAGGTACCGACGTTCATGGCACGGTCCCAAGATCCCAGAGCTCTGGCGGCAGACGCCTTAGTTCAGGATTGGTCGCAGTTTCAGCTCCCTTATGTGTTTCCTCCGCTGGCACTGTTGCCCAGAGTGTTACGCAAGATCAGGGCCGACTGCCGCCGCGTCATCCTCGTCGCTCCAGACTGGCCGAGGCGGTCGTGGTACCCGGATCTGTGGCATCTCACGGTCGGCCAACCGTGGGCACTACCAGACCGACCAGACTTGCTATCTCAAGGGCCGTTTTTCCATCTGAATTCTGCGGCCCTCAACCTGACTGTGTGGCCATTGAGTCCTGGATCCTAGCGTCTTCAGGGTTATCTCGAGACGTCATTGCCACTATGAGACAGGCTAGGAAACCAACGTCCGCCAAGATCTACCACAGGACGTGGAAAATTTTCCTGTCGTGGTGCTCTGCTCAGGGTTTTTCTCCCTGGCCTTTTGCCTTGCCCACTTTTCTGTCCTTCCTTCAATCTGGACTGGAAAAGGGTTTGTCGCTCGGCTCCCTTAAGGGACAAGTCTCAGCGCTCTCTGTGTTTTTCCAGAAGCGCCTAGCCAGACTTCCACAGGTACGCACGTTCCTGCAGGGGGTTTGTCACATCGTTCCTCCTTACAAGCGGCCGTTAGAACCCTGGGATCTGAACAGGGTGCTGATGGTTCTTCAGAAACCACCATTCGAGCCAATGAGAGATATTTCTCTCTCACGCCTTTCGCAGAAAGTGGTTTTTCTAGTAGCAGTCACTTCACTTCGGAGAGTGTCTGAGCTAGCAATGTTGTCGTGCAAAGCCCCTTTCCTGGTTTTTCACCAGGACAAGGTGGTTCTGCGTCCGGTTCCGGAATTTCTCCCTAAGGTGGTATCCCCCTTTCATCTCAATCAGGATATCTCCTTACCTTCTTTTTGTCCTCATCCAGTTCACCAATGTGAAAAGGATTTGCACTTGTTAGATCTGGTGAGAGCACTCAGACTCTACATTTCTCGTACGGCGCCCCGGCGCCGCTCGGATGCACTCTTTGTCCTTGTCGCTGGCCAGCGTAAAGGGTCACAGGCTTCCAAATCAACCTTGGCTCGGTGGATCAAGGAGCCAATTCTCGAAGCCTACCGTTCGGCTGGGCTTCCGGTTCCCTCAGGGCTGAAGGCCCATTCTACCAGAGCCGTGGGCGCGTCCTGGGCTTTGAGGCACCAGGCTACGGCTCAGCAGGTGTGTCAGGCGGCTACCTGGTCGAGCCTGCACACTTTCACGAAACACTATCAGGTGCATACCTATGCTTCGGCGGATGCCAGCCTAGGTAGACGAGTCCTTCAGGCGGCGGTTGCCCACCTGTAGGAAGAGGCCGTTTTACGGCTCTCTTACGAGGTATTATTTTACCCACCCAGGGACTGCTTTTGGACGTCCCAATTGTCTGGGTCTCCCAATGGAGCGACAAAGAAGAAGGGCATTTTGTTTACTTACCGTAAATTCCTTTTCTTCTAGCTCCAATTGGGAGACCCAGCGCCCGCCCCTGTTTTTTGTGTACACATGTTGTTCATGTTGAATGGTTTCAGTTCTCCGATATTCCTTCGGATTGAAGTTACTTTAAACCAGTTTATAATTCTTTTTCCTCCTTCTTGCTTTTGCACCAAAACTGAGGAGCCCGTGGGAGCACGGGGGGTGTATAGGCAGAAGGGGAGGGGCTTAACACTTTTAAGTGTAATACTTTGTGCGGCCTCCGGAGGCATAGCCTATACACCCAATTGTCTGGGTCTCCCAATTGGAGCTAGAAGAAAAGGAATTTACGGTAAGTAAACAAAATTCCCTTCTTTCTGTATATCGCCACCTGAGCACATCAGACTTATGTTAGCAGATTTATTGTTTGCAGCGTAGAGCACTAGTAATTTGCAGCTCTACCATTACATTCATATGCCTAAGCCAAGGTCTTGGTGTCTTTTTTTTTTTTTTTTATTGATTTTTCCTGATTACCATTGCAGGGGTGCGACAAGCAATTCTTCAACTCTTCTGTCCAGTTTAGTAACATGGATCTGCTGCTGGAATATATAAACAGTCACACAGAGTTCGGCGTGAGCGTGCAATATTCTACACTTGGCGAATACTTCAAGGCTCTATATGATAGGAATATGACCTGGGAAGTGCGAGGCAGCCAGGATTTCCTTCCTTATTCTTCAGGTGTGTTGCAAAACTTTCAACTTTAGGCTATGTGCGCACGCTGCGTTTTTTTGACGCTGCGTTTTTGTGCGTTTTTGGCCAATAAAAACGCACCCGCGTCGAAAAAACGCGTCAAAAAACGCATGCGTTTTTACAGCGATTTGGTGCGTTTTTGGCTGCGTTTTCTTGCGTTTTTGATCTCTGCGTTTTGCTGCGTTTTTCCAATGCATTGCATGGGCGGAAAACGCAGAAAAACGCAGGAAAGAATTGACATGCCCATTTTTTTTTTTTTTTTTTCAAGCTCAAAAACGCAGCTTAAAAAAAAAGTTGTGTGCGGACAGCAAAAATGAAAACTCATAGAATTTGCTGGGGAAGCAAAGTCATGCAGTTTTGAGGCCAAAAACGCACCCGAAAAACGCGCAAAAACGCCACGAAAAACGCACTGTGCGCACACAGCCTTACTCATTAGATTGTAATTAGATGAATGTCTGATGACCCTTCTGTTTTGTGGTGGGAACGGCTAACCATCTAACATGTTTGGGTGTGACTGTCCCTTAGCAAAGATATCGGGGGACAGAAGTACCAGACAATTGGACTTCAGATGTCTTGGTGATATTACTTACATATATTGTAGATTGTACATATAATATGATTGTTTTAACTTCTAGATGAATTTCAAGCTTGGACTGGATTTTTTGCATCCCGAAATGTCCTAAAAGGTGTAGCACGGAGTGCGAGCTCACTGCTGTATGCGGGGGAGTCTGCATTTACTCAGTATCTGATGAAATATCCGTCTGGTGCCGTGTGTAAAATGTGGGCACTGGAGCAACTGCAAGCTCTGCGATGGGCCGTCTCCGAGGTAAATCTGATGTTAAAGGGTTTACCCGTGACTTTGGTTATCTTTTTCATATGGGGCGATTCTTTTGCATCATGTTACCTCACGTCAACAGAGCAGCTCCTTCTCTTCCACTGGTGGGACAGCCGATGTCGTGCTGATTGACAACCAGTTCCCTGCAGATAGGCGGCAGGTAGCCAGCTGTCAATCAGTATGAGATTGACAGCAAGGAAGAGAAAAAGCCACTGACGACGTGTCGGCACCAGAAGCAGCAGAATTTCCGTCCGGAGCGCTGTGAGCCAGCAGAGATCGTTGCCGCGCAGAACAGGCAGGTACTTGGCAACTACTTGTCAGTAGGTTGTTAACCCCACACGAAATAACCACATTTTGGCATACCCCTTTTACAGGAAACATCTTGAAGCTTCATCACCGACAAAGGGTTTTGTACGAAGTATTAAATACATTTCAGTAAATACTTTTTCCCTTTATTTTGCTCATTATTACACATCACTAAATTTCTTGATGACATCTATGGTTTGATTTCTTTGCTTGTGTGGATTGGATAGGTTGTTACTGATATCTGGCAAGAATTTCATGTCAATAACACTTTAAAAATATATTCACTTATACATTTTTCTGTAACCAATGCCATCAGTATGTTTGCAACAATAAGGTTGGGAAGGTCGTGAGACAGCTCACTGGTTTTACCCATCATGAGATGTTTCTTGTGTGGCACTTTAGTAGTGAGACACTTTGATTGGCCATCAGTTGAATCAGCTGATATTATTTCTCACTAAGTGGCGGGATTACTTTCTGATTACTGGTAGATTTCAGCATGAATCATCCTGGCTTTTTGCACCTCTTCTTTTCCTTTTTTTTTTTTTTTTCCTTTTATGTGTTTTATACTTTTTTTTACTATTTTTCAATTTTCATTATTACACATAACTTAATTTATGGACATCTAAGGGTATGTGCGCACTAGGCGTTTTTTTCACGCTGCGTTTTTATGTGCGTTTTTGTCTAAAAAACGCACCCGCGGCTAAAAAAACGCGGCAAAAACGCATGCGTTTTTGCCGCGATTTGGTGCGTTTTTTTGCTGCGTTTTTGCTCACTGCGTTTTTAATCAGTGCACAATGCCATTAAAGATTGTTGATGAAAAAAAAAAAAAAAAGGTCTGATGTCATTTCCTTCTTCAAAATGTTCATTGTATGCAGGAGAGCAGACAGCTGCAGAACTAGTGTATGCAGGAGAGCAGACAGCAGCTGCAGAACTACAAGTCTCAGCATCCTCCATTCACTAGTGTATGCAGGAGAGCAGACAGCAGCTGCAGAACTACAAGTCTCAGCATCCTCCATTCACTAGTGTATGCAGGAGAGCAGACAGCAGCTGCAGAACTACAAGTCTCAGCATCCTCCATTCACTAGTGTATGCAGGAGAGCAGACAGCAGCTGCAGAACTACAAGTCTCAGCATCCTCCATTCACTAGTGTATGCAGGAGAGCAGACAGCAGCTGCAGAACTACAAGTCTCAGCATCCTCCATCCAGGACTGTATGCAGTTTTTTGCCCAAAAAGAAAAAAAAATGACATGGGCTTCGCCATATTTTTGTATGCTAGCCGGGTACAGCAGGCAGGTACGGGCTGCCCCCAACCCCCAGCTGCCTATTTGTACCCGGCTGGGAACCAAAAATATAGAGAAGCCCTTTTTTTTTAATTATTTCATGAAATAATTAAAAAAAAAAAATGACGTGGGCTTCGCCTAATTTTTGAGTCCAGCCGGGTACAACTAGGCAGCTGGGGATTGGAATCCACAGTGCAGGGTGCCCATGCTTTCTGGGCACCCCCACTGCGAATTGCAGTCCGCAGCCACCCCAGAAAATGGCGCTTTCATAGAAGCGCCATCTTCTGGCGCTGTATCCAACTCTTCCAGCTGCCCTGAAGCCGGGTGGCTAGCTAGGTAATAATGGAGTTAGGGCTAACTGTATATTATCAGCTAGCCCTAAGCCCGAAATTCATGGTGTCACGCCAATATTAGACATGGCCACCATGAATTTCTAGTAATGATAAAAAAAAAAAACACAACACACAGAAAAATATTTTTATTAGAAATAAAACACAACACAATTAGTGACTCCATCTTTATTGAAATAAACCCCCCTCCGCAGTAATCCTGGGTCAGGGTCCCGCGCCGTCCAATCCGGATCCAATATCATCTGATCGGTTTGCTGGAAGGCAAAGCGATCAGATGATGTGTCAGGTTAAAGGATGTGAATCACATCACGCATCAGCTGATTGTATAAAAGCCGATTATACAATCAGCTGATGCATCAGTGCAAAAAAAAAAAAAATAATACTCACTTATGTGCTGTGCTTATGACCG
This sequence comes from Anomaloglossus baeobatrachus, assembly GCF_048569485.1. NCBI lineage: Eukaryota > Metazoa > Chordata > Amphibia > Anura > Aromobatidae > Anomaloglossus > Anomaloglossus baeobatrachus. Next base: position 76,522,109 of record NC_134353.1, on the reverse strand, counting down.
GCAGCTCCTGGAGCGATCGATTGGACAGGAGTCTGATCCCGTCCGATCGCTGCAGCAGCTGCCAGTAATCACCTGATGAAGTCCCCTGACGGCAGGATCAGCTGATAGCCGGCCGGGCGCGAAAAAGCCGGCGACACCGCGATCAGCTGATGCGTCAGGTGACTGCATCAGGTGATCCACCGCCAGGTTTTGCAAGCAAGGTCCTGCCCCGGGGAGACTGCACACAGCCAGAGCGGCGGTACCGGGAGGAGATGGGAGCGGGCATGGCACCGGGACCCTGCAGACAGGTGAGTATATATGACATTTTTTTTTTTTCTACTGTTCACTTTGGTTTTCGCCGCTGCCTCCACCTCCCGCCCAGACATGGCGCCGCACGGAGCTGACATGCACAGGACGGGAGGTGGACGCAGCGGTGACGGTACCGGGAGGATTCATGCTTCTGTGTTTACCAACAGAAGGAATCCTCTTCCTGTACACGTCACTGTAGTGCCCACCCCTTGCGTTTATAGCTGCGTTTTTAGTCATAGAAACGCGGCTATATGCGTTTTTCATTGCGTTTTTAACATCTCATTAAATTCAATGAGTGAAAAACGCAGTGGAAAACGCAGAAATAATTGACATGCTGCGTTTTTGTGGTCACCACAAAAACGCAGCTAAAAAAAAACGCTGTGTGCGGACAGCACTTATGAAAACCCATTGACATTGCTGGGGAAGCAATGTCACTGCGTTTTCAGCACCAAAACGCGGTAAAAAACGCTGCTAAAAACGCGGCAAAAACGCCTAGTGCGCACAAGGCCTTAAGTTTAATTTCTTTGCCTGTGAGGATTAGGTGGGTTGTTACCGACATCTGGAGAGAATTTCATGTCAATAGCACCTTAAGAAGTATGTTTCGTTAGACAATTGGTGAGGTGTTGAATATTTATTTCATCCGCTGTATATGACATTACTTATTCCTTTATTTACATTTGGAGTCTTTATTATACTCCAGAGCAGCATTCATAATTCTGCTATTCGCTTTTATTTTTATTTGCACTTTTTTACTTAGTGATATGTATATTTATAAATTGATAATTATATATACATATTTGGGCTCTGATTTAAAGGTCCAGCATCATGATGGCATCACTGGGACCGAATCTCCAAAGGTCAGAGATATGTATATGGCACATTTGCATCAAGGAATGACTGGCGTTCGAAAATTGATGGAAGCCATTGTTATGGACCAATTAGAATATGAGAGAACTGGAACTCCAGAAGGTAGTTTAATTCTGTTTGTAATGTTAAACTAATTTATTTTCAATGCTTCTGCGTGAAAGATGAGTTGTAGAGCGAGCACAGGGTGTTGTATCGCAGAGTGGTAGAAGGGTAATTAAACTTAAAGTGGTTGTCCACTACTATTACATTAATGGCCTATCCTTAGGACAGGTCATCAATGTCTGATTGACCGGAGTCTGACACCCCGCGCCTCCGCCAATCAGCTGTTCTCGGTCCCGGCGGCGCCAGTAGAGGGCTGGAAATGTTGCGTTTTGCAGCTGGTCCATCTTCCGATAGCAGTCGCGGCCCAATAATGTATATCCACCTCCTATTGATTATAATAGGAAGCAGACATGCAGTACCCGACCGCGGACGCTATCAGAAAAGATTGCAGCTCCAGAGCTAAGCATTTCTGGCTGCCTGCTACCACTGTCGGGACCGAGAACAGCTGATCGGCTGTGTTGCTGGGTGTCAGACCCTTGCCGATCAGACATAAATGACCTGTCCTAAGGATAAGCCATCAATGTAAAACTAGTGGTCAACCTCTTTTACATTTTTAATCAATCCTTGAAACAAAGGTGCAAAATCGCTCCTCTTATCTTAGAGTGTGAACAGCCTTATTGGGCCTTCGTTTCAGTGATCAGTGGGTTCTCGATTCCCCGCACCCCCACCAATCAGAACATCAAACATGGAGCCATATCAGATCTGAAGACTTTAGGTTCTGTGCCCACGATCAGTGTTTGCAGCGTTTTGGTTGTAGAGTGTTTTCTCTGCATCCAAAATGCTGCGTTGTACAGTACAAGCACAGTGGATGGATTTCTAGAAATCCTGTGCCCACTGTGCTTGTTTTTTCTGCAGCAAACACTGACCTGCGGTGCGGCTTTCCAGGCTGCAGCATGTCAATTGTTTGCTGTGGATTTGCATGCGTCCTCCATAGGGAGAACACAAGTGAGAGACCGCAGTGCACTGAACCCTGATCATGAGTACAAGGAGCTGCGGTCTCCTGCAGAGGAAACTCGCGGACCCGCAGGTCAGGACCCGCTGCGTCCAGGACACAGGGAGTCCTGATCGTGGGCACATACCCTAATAAAAGTTTCCTTCCCTTCACTTTAATGTGTAGAGTCTATCTTTTTATACTAACTTCAAAACATTTCAGATTCCACCAGGCTTTTTTTTTTTTTTTTTTTGACATTGTGAAGAATAAATTACAGTATCACGAATGACCTATAGCGTGCAGAACGCCCCAGTACAGCAAATGTATGCTGGAAATCATCTATTACATCTTTTTGCAGTTTCTCAGTACTTTGATGGTTTTCTCACCCCGGCCACTTTTGTGGTCAGGAGGGGCTCCCCACTGTATTCTGAGAATTTATTTGCAGGTTATCCATTTGATGTGCCACAAAAAGTCTTCAGAATTTGTAGAACACTCTCCGTATATACTACAGTATATACACACAGCTTGTCCATTACTATAGAATGCAAGGTATGGGGGGAAAATAGTAATAACACACAATATTCACACTGCTGCTTGTACTAGAGAAATACTAAAAAAATGTAGAAAGATCGCATTTGTTAAATAGATTGTGCTTCTATAGCTTCTTTTTTGTCCTACAGGTCTCCTATATATCACTGTGTATAACCCACTGGCATGGAACATCACCACGTATATCAGCATGGCACTGAATACCTCAGTCACAGCAGTGTATGATGACCTTGGCCAAACTGTGCCAGCGCAGGTACCGACTCTACATATACTGAGAATAAGCAAGATTACATATATAATAGCTAGACCGGGGTTATAGAGGAACTACACATCCAGACAGCCGTTATAGGTGGGCTCCAGACTACGCATCCAGATTGCTATTGTGGGGAAGGGGGGGGGCTCCAGACTACACATCCAGACTGCCCAGACTTCTCTTATAGGTGGGTGTCACAGGGTCCGAGAGATGAGTGAGCAATCTAAAGATCCTTTAGTAAATGCAATCCAGAAGGTTCATAAAAAATGTTACCCTTTTACAGAGGGTAAAATAGTCCAGGGACATGGCTACAGTCCAGTAAGGGATAAATGTCCAGGTCTCTCTGGGGAGCCTCGGCTTCTCCCACAGAAGATAAATCAGTAACAATCCTCCAGCAGTCCTTTTCCAGGGAAATCTGGGTTTCTCAACAGCTCTCTGGGGTGCTGCCTGTAGCCGCAGCTTTAAACCCAGAGAATGAATCTTCCTGCTTCTCTCTTCTCCTTCTCAGACTGAATAATCTCCCAGGTAAGCAGAGCGTTTGGTGGATCACAGGCTCCCCTCCCCCATAGGGATAAAAGCCCGGCAGGAGGTAATTAACCTGCATACAGGACAATATACACAGAATGGACAGAGCACCTCGCCCAAAATTCAAACCTACACAAAATAATACACAACCCCCCCATTTTTCACCATCACAGGGCAGCTCCAGACTTCACATCCAGACTCCTGTTATAGGGGGGCTCCAGACTACACATCCAGACTGTTTTGGAGAAGGGGGTTGGGGCTCCAGGCTTCACATCCAGACTGCTGTTGTAGGGGGCTCCAAATTGCTGTTATAGAGGTCACTCCAGTCTATATAGCTTTATTGCATTTAAGATCAAGATCTCTGTTTAAAGGTTTGTCCAGGACTCCGATATTTAAGATATCTTCTTATGATGCCAAGTATAAGACCCACTGATGAGCTGTTTGCAAATCCTGTGACTGCCTGAATTCCTCAGCTTCTCCACAATAAGTATAATGAGAGCTGAGCTGAATTACCCGAGGACAAACGGTATATGGAGTATGGAGCTGTCATCTCTCTGCACACTGCTGATTGCTGTGAGTGCCTAGTGCTGGGCCCCTGTCGGTCTGATGCTGATGACCAATCTTAAGGGGCACTTTGCACACTACGACATCGCAAGCCGATGCTGCGATGCCATGCGCGATAGTACCCGCCCCCGTCGCAGCTGCGATATCATGGTGATAGCTGCCGTAGCGAACATTATCGCTACGGCAGCTTCACATGCACTCACCTGCCCTGCGACGTCGCTCTGGCCGGCGACCCGCCTCCTTATTAAGGAGGAACGCGCAGGAACGAGGAACAACATCGTAACATCGGTATTTCCAAATTCATGGAAATGACCGTGGCTACACCAATGATACCATTACGACGCTTTTGCGCTCGTTAATCATATAATAAAGGATTTAGACACTACGATATCGACAGCGACGCCGGATGTGCGGCACTTTCAATTTGACCCCAACGGGATCGCACGTGCGATGTTGCAGCGTGCAAAGTGCCCCTAAGAATAGGACATCAGTATCTAAGTTCTAGATGCCCCCGTACATTGGAGTCCCCATTTGTGAATGTCTGTTAATAATATTGTTTGCATGTTTTATTCTGGATGTGTTGCAGACTCCGCACTGATCACACATTGGTCACATCATGTCGGGGATGGCTTCCAACTTCCTACCACATAAATCTACTTCCTTCTGTGAATGTCACACTTCTGTATTTAGGGCTAACAGTCTGCAGCTCCCTATTTCCAGGTCTGCTAGTGTTTATCAGCAGAATTTGTCATTTTAGCTTTTACAGACCTTCCTCCACCTTCTGTGGAGGAAGGTCTGTAATAAATCTATCGATGGCCGTAATAGTCAGCTACTCTTTTGGGTCAGAACTGTATTGGGTGTGTATTCAAAACTTGGTTTTGGTGTTTCTAAATGGGATCTGTCAGATTTCAGAATAAAAACTGCAGACCTATAAAACGCTCATTGTAATAGCAGACTGGAAATTTTTCAAAAATGATTTTTCAGACATTCCGAGGTTTTTTTTTTATAGTTTGTAAACTGTCCTCAACATGTCGAGAGTTGTATCCAGTAATGAATAGTGAAATCTAATTATAGAGAGACTTTATAGACGTTAATGAGATAAAACGTTACCAAAAGTACCAATAAAAAAAAAACAATAATTTTTAGCATGGCCACCTGGGCTGCTTTCTTAGGGCAAACTACTTTATAACCACCTTGCCCCCAAAGCCATGCTTAAAAAAGTAACCATTTTAAAATGTATTTTTCATAAATCAATACTATAAATGAAAATAGGCATCTTTGTATTATATCTTATCAGTGAAATATGCTCTTTCTTTATCGTTCCGTTGGGAGACCCATACCATGGGTGTTTAGCTTCTGCCTCCGGAGGACACACAAAGTACTACACTTAAAAGTGTAGCTCCTCCCTCTGAGCTTATACACCCCCTGGTAGCCAGTCCCAGCCAGTTTATTGCTTTGTGTCAGGAGGCATACATCCACACATGCATTCTCATCTGATTTGTTTGACTTTTGGAAAGAGTTTGAAGAAAAGCGGGTCCATGTCTGGACTCCCGGCATGTCCCTTCTCACCCCACTGTGTCGGCGGTGTTGTTAAGGTTGATTTACAAGGCTGCAGCCTTACATGCCGCGCTCCTTCACCATCCCTTCTGGGCTCTGGCTTGAAGTGGGAGCCAGCACGGTCTCCATGCCTGGCAGGAGTCCGGTCTCCATCCACAGCCCCTTGAGGATTCTGTTGGGCCGGAGCACTCATCCCCAGGGACATGGCCCTGCGTCTCAGCAGCTAAGTACCTGAGACGTTTATGTTGGGGGTCCCGGTTCTTTATTGTAAGGGGAGAGTATGCTGTATGTGATTGTTTTAACTTTTCCGGCGGATTCTCTAGCTTTTGCCTGAGAACCGCGCCGATGGTGCCTGCTTGTCGGCCTCACCGCTTAAATTTAGGCCCCGGCTTCACCGGAGGCCTAGTTTCATTTTCCTGCCCTCGCTTGTCACTCATGCAGAGGGACAGGTTCGGCTCGGCCGTTCTACACAGGGGAGGGACACTCCCCACTGCTGGGGCGTCCCTCCTTCCCTGCAGGTCTCTATAGCCCTCCAGTTCCCGCTCTTTTATAGGAACGCCCCCTAGTCATTTCTCAGGCAGAGTTCACTCTGCTCTGGGACATCCTGCATTCTGCATCTCTGCTGAGGTGCTGCGACTGGGGGACCGGGCTTCGGGATCTGGAGGGCACACAACACCGCGCTCAGCGGTCTGGTAAGCCACAGCCGGTCTCCGGTTGTGGACCTCTGTATACCAGCAGCATGTCTCACACAAGGAGCAAGGCCCAGTGGTCTCTCAGGCTGCTGCTGCACCTGTGATTGAACCCCCAGCCTGGGTAGAGTCCTTTTCTAGGTCCATATCCCAGTCATTTGCTGAGTCCATGGGACTTTTGTCCAGGACTTTGATGAATATGCATCAGCCCCCCTCACAGGGTGCCTCTAATACTCTTGACAGAGGACTCCTATCCTCTGACCTCCGTCCATCAGAGCTCACGGAGGATTCATCATCTGATCCCAGACCCCGTCCTTCTAAGAGAAGGCGCAGGGTTTCCTCCCCCTCCCCATCCCACGGCTCTGTCTCAAGAGCTGACTCTCAAGATGAGGAGGATGCCCTCACTGGGGGCTCGGAGGCTATGTATCCCATCGATTTCTCTGAGGATGACTCAGATCTTAGTGATTTGATTGCTTCTATTAAACATCAGTTTACTTCGCCTAAGAGAGTGAAGAGTGTGTTCTTTAACCACTCCAGTTTTCAGACCGCTGTGACCAAACCCAGGGCCTGCCCTGACAAACGCTTTCCAAAGCGTGGTTCTGATGACCGGTTTCCATTTCTACCTGAGGTGGTCAAGGAGTGGTCTCACTCCCCAAAGGTAGACCCTCCGGTGTCTAGGCTATCAGCCCGGACCGTTGTGTCGGTGGCTGACGGCACCTCACCTAAGGATTCCACTGACCGTCAGATTGACCTTCTGGCCAAATCTGTGTATGAAGCTGCGGGGGCCGCGTTTTCCCCGTCTTTTGCAGCAGTGTGGGCTCTCAAAGCCATCTCTGCTTCTCTAGAGGAGATGCATTCCCTCACCAAGGAATCTATGCCTGAGATGGTTACCTTAACTGCTCAGGCTTCAGCCTTTTCATCTTATGCCATGTCTGCCATGCTAGAGGCTGCTCACCGCACTGCGGTGGCTTCAGCTAATTCTCTTGTTATTCCTCCAACTGGTCATCCTCTAAGCCTTCCGCCTCGTCCGCTAACTCAGCCAAGGATCAGAAATCCAACTGGCGCCCAAAAGCGCGTCCGCAGAAGACCGCAGGAGGTTTTGCCACTAAAGCAGCTTCCTCATGACTCTCGGCCAGCTCCAGCCACGTCCTTAGTCGGTGGCAGGCTCTCCCACTTTGGCGACGCTTGGTTAAAGCAAGTCTCCGATCAGTGGGTGAGAGAGACACGGCTACAGGATAGAATTCTCTTCCAGCCCTCCAAACAGATTTTTTCTCTCAACTCCCCCCTGCTCCAAGGCCGTCGCCTTCTCGCAGGCCATGGCGTCCTTGCAGGCAAACGGAGTGATTGTCCCAGTTCCCGCTCAGGAACGGTTCAGAGGTTTTTACTCAAATCTCTTCCTAGTTCCAAAAAAGGACGGTACCTTCCAGCCCATCCTGGATCTCAAGCTTCTCAACAAGCATGTCCGGGTGCGGCATTTTCGCATGGAGTCTCTGCGATCAGTCATTGCCTCTATGACCCAAGGGGAGTTCCTGGCGTCCATCGACATCAGAGATGCCTATCTACATGTGCCAATCGCAGTGTCACATCAGCGTTGGTTACGTTTTGCGATAGGAGAGGATCATTTCCAATTCGTGGCTCACCCCTCCGGGTTAGCCACGGCCCCTCGGGTATTCACCAAGGTCATGGCGGCAGTGATTGCGGTCCTGCACCTCCAGGGGTTAGCAGTGCTTCCTTATCTGGACGACCTTCTGGTCAAGGGTACATCCAGCGTAGACTGTCAGCGGAGTGTTTCGCTCACTCTCGCCACCCTAGCCCAATTCGGGTGGATTGTCAATCTTCCCAAATCCACTCTGACTCCGACCCAGAGTCTCACGTACCTAGGGATGCAGTTCGAGACTTTGCCGGCACTTGTGAAGTTGCCCTTAATCAAACAGCAGTCTCTCCGGCTAGAGGTGCGCTCTCTCCTGAGGCCCCGCCGTTATTCCCTCAGGCGCCTGATGCAGGTGCTGGGTCAAATGGTGGCCTCTATGGAGGCGGTTCCCTTTGCCCAGTTCCATCTGCGTCCTCTGCAGCTGGACATTCTCCGCTGTTGGGACAAGCGGCCTTCCTCCTTACAGAGGTTAGTGGCTCTGTCGCCACGGACCAGGAGCTCTCTTCAGTGGTGGCTTCGACCCCACTCCCTGTCCCAAGGGCGCTCCTTCCTGACTCCGTCCTGGGTGATTCTCACCACGGATGCCAGCCTTTCCGGCTGGGGAGCGGTACATCTCCACCACAGGGCACTTGGACTCCGTCCGAGTCAGCCCTTTCAATCAATGTGCTGGAAACCAGAGCTGTGCTTCTAGCTCTCCTAGCCTTTCACCACCTGTTGGCGGGCAGGCACATTCGAGTCCAGTCAGACAACGCGACAGCGGTTGCCTACATCAATCACCAAGGCGGGACACGCAGCCGCCTGGCAATGTTGGAGGTCCAACGCATTCTTGGTGGAGGACTCCAAATCCACCATATCCGCAGTCCACATCCCTGGCGTAGAAAACTGGGGGGCAGATTATATCAGCCGTCAATCCGTGGACGGTGGCGAGTGGTCCCTGCACCCGGCAGTGTTTCAGTCAATCTGCCGCAAGTGGGGCACTCCGGACGTGGACCTAATGGCATCCCGTCACAACAACAAGGTTCCGGTTTACATGGCTCGCTCCCACGATCCTCAGGCCTTCGCCGCGGACGCTCTGGTTCAAGACTGGTCCCAGTTTCGTCTGTCCTACGTGTTTCCCCCTCTAGCTCTCTTGCCCAGAGTCCTGCGCAAGATCAGAATGGAGGGCCGTCGAGTCATCCTCCTTGCACCGGACTGGCCCAGGCGAGCTTGGTATCCGGACCTGCTCCAACTGTCCGTGGAGATGCCGTGGCATCTTCCGGACCGTCCAGACCTGCTCTCGCAAGGTCCGTTTTTCCGCCCGAATTCTGCGGCACTCAAATTGACGGCGTGGCTCTTGAGTCCTGGATTTTGACGGCTTCTGGTATTCCTCCTGAAGTCATCTCCACTATGACTCGGGCCCGTAAGTCTTCCTCCGTCAAGATCTATCACAGGACTTGGAAAATTTTCCTGTCCTGGTGTCGCTCTTCCGGCCATTCTCCTTGGCCATTCTCGTTGCCGACCCTTCTGTCTTTTTTACAGTCCGGTCTGCAGCTAGGACTGTCCCTCAACTCTCTCAAGGGACAAGTCTCAGCTCTATCAGTGCTGTTTCAGCGGCGTCTCGCCCGGCTGGCTCAGGTCCGCACCTTCATGCAAGGTGCGTCTCACATCATTCCGCCTTATCGGCGGCCCTTGGATCCCTGGGACCTTAACTTGGTCCTCACGGTATTGCAGAAACCCCCTTTCGAGCCCCTTAGGGAGGTTTCTTTGTATCGTCTTTCTCAAAAGGTGGCCTTTCTAGTTGCCATAACTTCTCTCAGGAGAGTCTCTGATTTGGCTGTGCTCTCCTCGAAGTCACCTTTTTTTGGTTTTTCACCAAGACAAGGTAGTTCTCGGTCCGACCCCGGACTTTCTTCCTAAGGTGGTCTCTCCCTTTTTTTTTTTTTTTTCTCCCTTCCACCTTAACCAGGATATTTCCTTGCCTTCCTTCTGTCCGGCCCCTGTTCATCGCTTTGAGAAAGCGCTGCATACTCTAGATCTGGTGCGTGCTCTCCGGATTTATGTGTCTCGCACCGCTGCGCTTAGGCGGTGCACCTCTCTTTTTGTGCTAACCACAGGGCGGCGCAAGGGTCTCTCTGCTTCTAAGCCGACCTTGGCCCGTTGGATTAGATCGACCATTTCGGACGCCTACCAGAGTACTCAGGTGCCTCCCCTGCCGGGGATCAAAGCACACTCGACCAGAGCTGTCGGTGCCTCTTGGGCTTTTAGGCACCAGGCTACGGCTCAACAAGTCTGTCAGGCTGCCACTTGGACTAGCCTGCATACCTTTTCGAAGCACTACCAAGTGCATGCTCATGCTTCGGCAGATGCGAGCTTGGGCAGACGCATCCTTCAGGCGGCTGTCGCCCACTTGTGAAGTTAGGCTCCGCCTACTTCTTAGTTTTTCTGTTTATTCCCACCCAGGGACAGCTTTGGAACGTCCCATGGTATGGGTCTCCCTACGGAACGATAAAGAAAGAGAATTTCTTTTTCGCTCCTAATTGGGAGACCCAGACAGTGGGTGTATAGCTACTGCCTCTGGAGGCCGCACAAAGAACTACACTTAAAAGTGTAAGGCCCCTCCCCTTCTGGCTATACACCCTCCCGTAGGAGTACGGATTCCTCAGTTTTAGCTTTGTGCGAAGGAGGTCAGACACGCACGCATAGCTCCATTGTTTTTAGTCAGCAGCAGCTGCTGACTATGTCGGATGGAAGAAAAGAGGGCCCATACAGGGCTCCCAGCATGCTCCCTTCTCACCCCACTGTATGTCGGAGGTGTTTGTAAGGTTGAGGTACCCATTGCGGGTACGGCGGCTGGAGCCCACATGCTGATTCCTTCCCCATCCCTTTTTACAGGGCTCTGGGTGAAGTGGGATTTACTGGTCTCCAGGCACTGAGACCGTGCTCCATCTACAGCCCCTGGAGAAGATGCTGGATGGAGCGGAGTACATCAGGGACATGGCCCTGCTTCCTCAAGGTACTCTGTGTCCCCGTGCGTTTGGCGCTCACACCGCAGCATGCTGGGTGTTGTAGTGCGCCGGGGACATCAGCGCTGCGGCGCTTGTGCCATGGCCTCATTCAGCTTCGCTGAAGCAGGCACACTTTTGGGAAACGGTCGCGCCGGCCGCTGGGACTGCGGCGCGGCTGGCACTTGTGGTGCACCGGGGACTTCAGCGCGGGCCGCGCTTTTACGGCGGCCGCGCTGATAACTCGAGTCCCCGGCTTTTGCGGCCTAGTTCCGTTCGTTCCCGCCCCCAGACCTGCCAGTCAGGAGAGGGGCGGGACGCTGGTCAGTGCATCAGCGCTGAGGGCTGGAGTCGTTTTTACATACTCCAGCCCTCACAATAGGCACAGAGGGGACACTGTTTCCCGCACTTTTGTTTGGGAACTCCCACGGACCGCCCCTCTCCACAGACGCCGGCAGCCATTCCTGCTGACACGCTGAGCTGCAGAGGGGAGCCAGGGAGACCCAGACAAGGAATTCTGCGCCTCTTACCCGCTATTCAGCGGGCGGTAAGCAGCCCTCAGGGCTCACCCCCTCTTGTGCCAGTAGTAATCTTAGTATTTTGTTCCTGCAAATACTTTGTACTGCATAGCGCTGGTCGCCCTTTGGCTATAGACTCTCTCACATTGCAGAGAGCCAACAGCATGTCGTCCACAAAACGCAAGGGTGCCAAGGCACAGACATTATATGCTTCCTGTACCGCATGTGGGACTTTTCTACCGGCAGGCTCCACTGACCCCCATTGTGTGCAGTGCTCGGCCCCTGCGGCACTTGCACAGTCGGGACCTCTGCTGGACGTGACCCAGGGTGTACCACCTGTGAATGCTGTCCAGGTGACAGGAACTGAGTTTACAGCTTTTGCTGACAGAATGTCTCTCACTATGTCACAAATTCTTGACACATTGCGAGCTAGGCCTGTACTTCAGGCCACGGACACTGTGCAATCATTGCCCCCTGGTCCCCCTCAGCTGAATTACCTCCAAGCTCCGGGACGGGCACATACACCTCAGGGTGAAGACTCTGACTCGGACGATGGCCCCAGGCAACCTAAGCGGGCTCGCTATGAGGGGCCTTCACATTCATCTCAATGGTCAGGATCCCAGCGAGATGAATCTATGGGTGATGAGGCGGACGTAACTGATCAGGATTCTGATCCTGGGACCCCTCTCAATCTAGATACACCAGATGGTGACGCCATAGTTAATGATCTTATAGCGTCCATCAATAAGATGTTAAATATTTCCCCACCAGCTCCTCTTGTAGAGGAGTCAGCTTCGCAGCACGAGAGAATCCATTTCAGATATCCTAAGCGTACATTAAGCACTTTTCTGGACCACGCTGACTTTAGAGACGCAATCCAGAAACCCCACGCTTATCCGGAAAGGCGTTTTTCTAAACGGCTTAAAGATACACGCTATCCTTTTCCCCCTGAGGTGGTCAAGGGTTGGACCCAGTGTCCAAAAGTGGATCCTCCAATTTCCAGGCTTGCAGCTAGATCCTTGGTTGCAGTTGAAGATGGAGCGGCACTTAAAGATGCCACTGACAGGCAGATGGAGCTCTGGCTGAAATCCATCTATGAAGCGATTGGAGCGTCGTTAGCGCCATCTTTTGCTGCCGTATGGGCACTCCAAGCTATCTCAGCCGGGCTTGTGCAAGTCGACTCAGTCACACGTGCATTTGCCCCGCAGGTAGCACCATTGACCTCGCAAATGGCGGCATTCGCGTCGTACGCAATTAATGCTGTTCTTGACGCTACAAGCCGCACGGCAGTGGCGTCAGCCAACTCCGTTGTTTTGCGTAGGGCCCTGTGGTTGAGACATTGGAAGGCAGATTCTCATTCCAAGAAGTGCTTAACCAATTTGCCTTTTTCTCGTGACCGATTGTTTGGAGAGCGTTTGGATGAAATCATCAAACACTCCAAGGGTAAGGACTCATCCTTACCGCAACACAGACAAAACAAACCCCAACAGAGGAAGGGTCAGTCTGGTTATCGGTCCTTTCGAGGACCGGGCAGGTCCCAATTCGCCTCGTCAAAAAAGACTCAAAAAGACCAGAGACGCTCAGATTCTTGGAGGTCTCAGTCACGCCCAAAAAGGACAGCCGGAGGAACCGTTGCCAAGACGGCGTCCTCCTGACTTGCAGTCTCCGATTCCCACACCCTCGGTCGGTGGGAGGCTTTCCCACTTTGGCGACATTTGGCTGTCACGCGTCAAAGACCGTTGGGTGAGGGATATTCTGTCTCACGGGTACAGGATAGAGTTCAGTTCTCGTCCGCCAACTCGTTTCTTCAGAACTTCTCCACCACCAGACCGAGCCGATGCTCTGTTGCAGGCGGTGGCCGCTCTAAAGGCGGAAGGAGTGGTGACCTCCGTCCCTCTTCAGGAACAAGGTCACGGTTTTTACTCCAATCTGTTTGTGGTCCCAAAAAAGGACGGATCGTATCGACCCGTCCTGGATCTAAAGTTGCTCAACAGACACGTAAAAGTCAGGAGGTTCCGGATGGAATCCCTACGCTCCGTCATAGCCTCAATGTCTCAAGGAGATTTTCTAGCATCAATAGATATCAAAGATGCGTATCTCCACGTGCCGATTGCGCCAGAGCATCAGCGTTTCCTACGCTTCGTCATACACGACGAACACCTGCAGTTCGTAGCGTTACCTTTCGGTCTGGCAACAGCCCCCCGGGTCTTCACCAAGGTCATGGCAGCAGTAGTAGCTGTTCTGCACTCGCAAGGTCACTCGGTCATCCCGTATCTAGACGACCTGCTTATAAAGGCACCCTCTCAAGAGGCATGCCAACACAGTCTGAAGGTGGCACTAGACACTCTCCAGAGTTTCGGGTGGATTATCAACTTTCCAAAGTCTCATCTAACCCCGACCCAATCTCTGACTTATCTTGGCATGGAGTTTCATACTCTCTCAGCGATAGTGAAGCTTCCACTGGACAAGCAGTGTTCGCTACGGACAGGAGTGCAATCTCTCCTTCAGAGCCAGTCGCACTCACTGAGGCGCCTCATGCATTTCCTAGGAAAGATGGTAGCAGCAATGGAGGCGGTCCCGTTCGCGCAGTTTCATCTGCGCCCTCTACAATGGGACATTCTACGCCAATGGGATGGGAAATCGACGTCCCTCGACAGGACTGTCTCCCTCTCTCAGACTGCCAAGGACTCTCTGCGTTGGTGGCTTCTCCCCACCTCATTGTCACAGGGAAAGTCGTTCCTTCCCCCGTCCTGGGCAGTGGTCACGACGGATGCGAGCCTATCAGGGTGGGGAGCGGTGTTTCTCCACCACAGGGCTCAGGGGACGTGGACTCAGGAAGAGTCCACCCTGCAGATCAATGTTCTGGAAATCAGAGCAATCTATCTTGCTCTGCGAGCCTTCCAACAATGGCTGGAAGGCAAGCAGATTCGGATTCAGTCGGACAATTCCACGGCGGTGGCGTACATCAACCACCAAGGGGGAACACGCAGTCGCCAAGCCTTTCAGGAAGTCCGGCGGATTTTGACGTGGGTGGAAAGCAAAGCGTCCACCATATCCGCAGTTCACATCCCAGGCGTGGAAAACTGGGAAGCAGACTTTCTCAGTCGCCAGGGCATGGACGCAGGAGAATGGTCCCTTCACCCGGACGTGTTTCAGCAGATCTGTTGCCGCTGGGGGACGCCGGACGTCGATCTGATGGCGTCACGGCACAACAACAAGGTCCCAGTTTTCATGGCACGGTCTCACGATCACCGAGCGCTGGCGGCAGACGCCTTGGTTCAGGATTGGTCGCAATTCCGACTCCCCTATGTGTTCCCACCTCTAGCATTGTTACCCAGAGTTCTCCGGAAAATCAGGTCCGACTGCCATCGAGCCATTCTCGTCGCTCCAGACTGGCCAAGAAGGTCGTGGTACCCGGATCTGTGGCATCTCACGGTAGGCCAACCGTGGGCACTACCAGACCGTCCAGATTTGCTGTCTCAAGGGCCGTTTTTCCATCTGAATTCTGCGGCCCTGAACCTGACTGTGTGGCCATTGAGTCCTGGATCCTAGCGGCCTCAGGTTTATCTCATGAAGTTGTTGCCACAATGAGACAGGCTAGAAAACCATCCTCAGCTAAGATCTATCACAGGACGTGGAAGATATTCTTAGCTTGGTGCTTGGCTCAAGGGTTTTCTCCCTGGCCATTTGCATTGCCAATTTTTCTTTCCTTCCTGCAGTCTGGGTTGGAAAAAGGTTTGTCGCTTAGCTCTCTTAAGGGTCAAGTCTCCGCGCTATCCGTATTCTTTCAGAAGCGCTTGGCACGGCTTTCTAAAGTACGCACGTTTCTCCAAGGAGTTTGTCATATCGTTCCTCCTTACAGACGGCCATTGGAACCCTGGGATCTAAACAAGGTTCTCATTGCTCTCCAGAAGCCGCCTTTCGAGCCTTTGAAAGAGGTTTCCCTTTCTCGGCTTTCACAAAAAGTAGTTTTTCTTGTGGCGGTCACGTCTCTTCGAAGAGTGTCCGAGCTAGCGGCGTTATCTTGCAAATCTCCCTTCCTGGTGTTTCACCAAGACAAGGTAGTACTGCGTCCAATTCCAGAGTTTTCTCCCAAGGTGGTTTCTTCCTTTCATCTCAATCAGGATATCACTTTGCCATCTTTGTGTCCGCATCCAGTTCACCAATTTGAAAAAGGTTTACATCTGTTGGACCTGGTGAGAGCACTCAGGATTTACATTTCTCGCACGGCGTCTCTACGCCGTTCTGATGCGCTCTTTGTCCTAGTCGCTGGTCAGCATAAGGGATCGCAAGCTTCCAAATCCACCCTGGCGCGGTGGATCAAGGAACCAATTCTTCACACATACCGTTCTGCTGGGCTTCCGATTCCATCTGGACTGAAGGCCCATTCTACCAGAGCCGTGGGTGCGTCCTGGGCATTGCGGCATCAGGCTACGGCTCAGCAGGTGTGCCAGGCGGCTACCTGGTCGAGTCTGCACACGTTTACCAAACACTATCAAGTGCATACCTACGCTTCGGCAGATGCCAGCCTCGGTAGACAGGTCCTTCAGGCGGCGGTGGCCCACCTGTAGGAAAGGGCTGTCTGACAGCCCGTTCATGTGGTATCTTTTTACCCACCCAGGGACTGCTTTTGGACGTCCCACTGTCTGGGTCTCCCAATTAGGAGCGAAAAAGAAGAAGGGAATTTTGTTTACTTACCGTAAATTCCTTTTCTTCTAGCTCCAATTGGGAGACCCAGCACCCGCCCTATTTGTTCTTAGGGTTTCGTTTTTCGGGTGCACATGTTGTTCATGTTGTTTCTTAAGTTCTCCGATCTTGTTATCGGATTGAATTTGTTTTTGAAACTGTTATTGGCTTTCCTCCTTCTTGCTTTGGTACTAAAACTGAGGAATCCGTACTCCTACGGGAGGGTGTATAGCCAGAAGGGGAGGGGCCTTACACTTTTAAGTGTAGTTCTTTGTGCGGCCTCCAGAGGCAGTAGCTATACACCCACTGTCTGGGTCTCCCAATTGGAGCTAGAAGAAAAGGAATTTACGGTAAGTAAACAAAATTCCCTTCTTTGTTACTTACCGTAAATTCTTTTTCTTATAGTTCCGTATTGGGAGACCCAGCTCCCTCCCTGTTGCCTATTGGCAATTTTCTTGTTCCGTGTGTTATCACCGGCTGTTGTCGTGGACAGAGTCTCCGGTTGTTCCGGTTCTTACTCGGTTCTACTTGTGGGTGGCTATTCTCCTTCAGCTTTTGCACTAAACTGGCTAGGACTGCCTACCAGGGGGTGTATAAGCTCAGAGGGAGGAGCTACACTTTTAAGTGTAGTACTTTGTGTGTCCTCCGGAGGCAGAAGCTAAACAGCCATGGTATGGGTCTCCCAATACGGAACTATAAGAAAAAGAATTTACGGTAAGTAACAAAATTCTCTTTTTTCTCTTCCTGGACTGATCTTTCACTCTCAATTCATGCGTAAAATCTGTATAGTGAAGACAGATTTTTCCATTACTGAGATAGATGACCATTGCTGCTCATATAATTCTATGGAGAAGGGAGGTTAAAGCAGGAGGGAGAAGCTGGAGTCAGACAATACACATTGTGCTGCATGTTGTCCTGAGACGCACACTCTGCTGCCTGTTGTGCTGAGACGCACACTCTGCTGCCTGTTGTGCTGAGACGCACACTCTGCTGCCTGTTGTGCTGAGACGCACACTCTGCTGCCTGTTGTGCTGAGACGCACACTCTGCTGCCTGTTGTGCTGAGACGCACACTCTGCTGCCTGTTGTGCTGAGACGCACACTCTGCTGCCTGTTGTGCTGAGACGCACACTCTGCTGCCTGTTGTGCTGAGACGCACACTCTGCTGCCTGTTGTGCTGAGACGCACACTCTGCTGCCTGTTGTGCTGAGACGCACACTCTGCTGCCTGTTGTGCTGAGACGCACACTCTGCTGCAAGTTGTCCTGAGACGCACACTCTGCTGCCTGTTGTGCTGAGCCGCACACTCTGCTGCCTGTTGTCCTGAGGCGCACACTCTGCTGCCTGTTGTCCTGAGACGCACACTCTGCTGCCTGTTGTGCTGAGACGCACACTCTGCTGCCTGTTGTGCTGAGACGCACACTCTGCTGCCTGTTGTGCTGAGACGCACACTCTGCTGCCTGTTGTGCTGAGACGCACACTCTGCTGCCTGTTGTGCTGAGACGCACACTCTGCTGCCTGTTGTGCTGAGACGCACACTCTGCTGCCTGTTGTGCTGAGACGCACACTCTGCTGCCTGTTGTGCTGAGACGCACACTCTGCTGCCTGTTGTGCTGAGACGCACACTCTGCTGCCTGTTGTGCTGAGACGCACACTCTGCTGCCTGTTGTGCTGAGACGCACACTCTGCTGCCTGTTGTGCTGAGACGCACACTCTGCTGCCTGTTGTGCTGAGACGCACACTCTGCTGCCTGTTGTGCTGAGACGCACACTCTGCTGCCTGTTGTGCTGAGACGCACACTCTGCTGCCTGTTGTGCTGAGACGCACACTCTGCTGCCTGTTGTGCTGAGACGCACACTCTGCTGCCTGTTGTGCTGAGACGCACACTCTGCTGCCTGTTGTGCTGAGAAGCACACTCTGCTGCCTGTTGTGCTGAGACGCACACTCTGCTGCAAGTTGTCCTGAGGCGCACACTCTGCTGCCTGTTGTCCTGAGGCGCACACTCTGCTGCCTGTTGTGCTGAGACGCACACTCTGCTGCCTGTTGTCCTGAGACGCACACTCTGCTGCCTGTTGTCCTGAGACGCACACTCTGCTGCCTGTTGTCCTGAGACGCACACTCTGCTGCCTGTTGTCCTGAGACGCACACTCTGCTGCCTGTTGTGCTGAGAAGCACACTCTGCTGCCTGTTGTGCTGAGACGCACACTCTGCTGCAAGTTGTCCTGAGGCGCACACTCTGCTGCCTGTTGTCCTGAGACGCACACTCTGCTGCCTGTTGTCCTGAGACGCACACTCTGCTGCCTGTTGTGCTGAGACGCACACTCTGCTGCCTGTTGTCCTGAGACGCACACTCTGCTGCCTGTTGTCCTGAGACGCACACTCTGCTGCCTGTTGTCCTGAGACGCACACTCTGCTGCCTGTTGTGCTGAGACGCACACTCTGCTGCCTGTTGTGCTGAGACGCACACTCTGCTGCAAGTTGTCCTGAGACGCACACTCTGCTGCCTGTTGTGCTGAGACGCACACTCTGCTGCCTGTTGTGCTGAGACGCACACTCTGCTGCCTGTTGTGCTGAGACGCACACTCTGCTGCCTGTTGTGCTGAGACGCACACTCTGCTGCCTGTTGTGCTGAGACGCACACTCTGCTGCCTGTTGTCCTGAGACGCACACTCTGCTGCCTGTTGTCCTGAGACGCACACTCTGCTGCATTTTTTTGGATGACTGTATCTAAAGTCGTTTTTAAAATCAGATATTAAATTTTAATAGCATGAAAGGCTATAGTTGGTGATCTGTAGGAGTACTTGGGTACTGTATTATATCCCAAATGATGGCTGTTTCTTATGCTTTTATCAGTAGCTAATGGAGAGTGAAAATGATCCTGAATTAAGAGCTTTGGTACATAAAAACATTTCTCTCATAGTCTTCATTGGGGGACACCGAAACCATGGGACATAGAACCCATGGTTCCTGTGTCCACACCTCCCACCTCCCCAATGAGCCAACCAAGAAAATACTTTTCTCGATTATCGTGTTTTAGATTTCATTTTGCCTCATATATTTTTTATTTTACTTCTATCAGATACAGAATTCCAGTGATCCCGGATATGCCTTTGACTTGTATATACTTGTTACCCTGCCGGGTCTTGGCTACAGGCGGTATTCTATAAAGACCGAGCATGCAGAGCGCGGGAAGGAAACTCTGAATGTGGGACGACAGGGGAAGTTTTCTAGAAAGTCATGGGCTAGCACTAAAAACACCAAAAAGAAAATAATGCCTGTATCCAACGACTGCTACACTCTGTGGATCGATCTGAACACTAACATGCTCATTGGCATAACAGATAGGTAAGAGGTGTCATATATAGGCCTAATTTTAAGGCAATTGTTCAAAATGTAAAAATAAAGACACTTAAATTGTCAAAACAGTCTTCTAACAAGTCTACCAACTCCAGCCTGAAAAATAAATCTCCTTCTGCAGCGCCACTACAGGCAAAGGTAGGAATTACACAGTACTTAAATCAGTGGTTTGCATGTGTGATCCAGGGGCAGGAGATGAGGATCCTAAATAGAGAACACCCTGGCATTCACCAGTGTGATCCATCACTGCACAGAACACGTCTCCTCTAGAGTCCAGTGGTGACGGCTTTACACCGCTCTATCCGAGACTTAGCATTGTGCTTGGTGATGTATGGCTGCAGCTGTAAGGTTACACTCACTCCAAAGGTAGACATAACATGTTATGCAAGTTTTGTATTGCTCAGGACACATGTACTGAACCCATTCATAGGCTCTGATTATCTCCAAACTTGACATAAGTTCTCAGGTCCCTGAATTTATACAATTATTGCAATGTAAATGATTCTTTAACATAAAAGTTGGTAACTGCAAATTTATGGCATAAAGCTACAGACTTTGGGCTTTCCATTAGTTATGTCAGTCAAGAGATATTCCTGGCACAAGTCCGGAACATGAATCAAAGTCAAGATTTATGAATGAGTCTCATGTACATGTGATGTTCTGCTGCCATCTTGAATGAAATTATTTATTTATATATATATAATATATATATTATTATATAGATAGATAGAGATAATATTTTTGGTTTATGTGTCTTGCAGACAGTTAGACGGTTGCTAACTTTTTGAATTTCTCCTTTATTATTTATTTTTATTGATTGCAGGGAGAGAAATGTCACCGTCCAGACCACCCAGGAGTTTTTGGAATACCATGCGAATGGGGATACTGGTGCTGGGCCAATATCTGATAACTACATGTTTTTTTCTAATGGAAATGCTGTTCCTGCATCAAAGTCTGTAGGTCTGGAGATTGTGACCGGGAAACTAGTGACAGAAGTGCGACAGTATTTTTACAGGTAAATACTTTGCGACTGTTTATGTAAATGGAGGCCTCATTACCCGTCATCTTTATGTCAGATTGCGCAAGAGGACAAGCTTTAAAAAAACAAAAAACAAACAACTTTTCCTTTTTCCCCCAAAATTAATACCGTTAAATTCAAACTTTTATTTATTTTCTAAAGCTGGTTATGTTTCACCATTGATGCTAGGATGTCTTATACGTACCATGGGGAGACATAAGGAAGGATACACTTTTTTTGTGGTCAAGTTTTGTCCTGTCCAGAACAGAACGATGTTGTGTTTGTCTTTCCCACCGCACCCCATCTATGACAGCCCAATTTCCTACTCTTGTTACCAATGCATATTTTGAATCACAGTCTTAAGCCCCCCTAAACTTTAGTTAGTTGTCATCCGAACGTTTGTTCAGCCGCCAACTGTCTTTCCCATCCCTCCCATACATAGGAACGCTGCCTCTCCTGTGTTCCCTATGAGAGAGCTGCTGTTGGACTCCTCTAACGGGGACATATTTCTTTGAAATCAAAAGGATTGCCAGATCCTTATCGTTCCTGAAATTCTGTTTGGGAGAGTGGGGAAGCCCCCATACACTGTCAGTGGCTTTGGCTGACGTTAGACCAGGGGTGGACATATCATTGGTGCAACATGTGCAGCCGCACATTGACCCAGGAGGTATTGGGGCCCATTTCCACCTCCAAACCAGGTGCAATTGTGCATCTTCATGAGCTCTTGGGCTGCAAAAGGCCCAAATATGGTTCTTGCACAGGGAGTTTTCTGTTCAGTGCCTTAGACTAATGTGTATGGTGGCCTGTACACTAAAGTGACACAATAGCATATATTATGAGCCCAGAACCGGACCCCCTATGTCCAGGGAACACATAGCAGCCTCATCGCTCTATGAAACCAGGCCTGTGATCAGACTGCACGTATAACTAATGTTTTATCGCTCTCATTACAGAGATGTGAACGAGCAGAATTACACTTATGCCGTATTCTCCAGACTCTACCAAGTCCCCGATGGCTATGACAAGACACTGGCTTGCCGGCCTATAGAGCAGCAATATAGAGTTGGACCTCTAGAACGCAATCGTGAGGCCATAATCAGAATACAGACCAATCTACAGACTAATAAGAAGATTTTCACTGATGACAATGCCTTCCAGATGCAAGCCAGAGAATTCAAGACATATAATAGTAATACAGTGCCAAGGGTACGATGGGAGATAGACGGGTAGTAACCTTCCTGATCAATGCCACGGACTAGACAGAAGAGCAAAATGAATTAATGAATGCCAATGCTGAGACCTCACAATATAATCAGTTTGTTTTTCTCTTTTATGTTTTTTAGAACTATTACCCAATGGTCCGTACGGCATATATTGAAGATGAGAAGACAAGACTCGTCCTCCTAGCTGAGCGGTCACATGGAGTCTCCAGTCAATATAATGGTCAAGTGGAGGTATGATGGAGACCTTGGATGACCTGCCATCTGGGTCGAAAGTGGTAAATTTTTGCTCTTTTTATCCCCCATGAGTATTCCGTTTTTCTGTTGTTTTTTTGTTTTTTTTCCTTTAATCTGTCAAGCGGTTCCAGAGATATAGGTCTTTTTAATCAGTGCTAACTTCTTTAGCTCTTTACAAGTGGGCGAGTGTCATTGGGCTGCTCTGCATAGTTACCCTTTAAGCACCATCTACTTGGAAAAGACAACAAAAATTAGCACCGTATCTCCTTTACTGGAGAGACAATTTGAATATTTCCCAGAGGGGCATTGCAGCTATAAGTCCCCTTACCTGGCAGCCAGACTGGCTTGCAAAGTCTCCTTAAGGAGAATAGTGTTCCCCCGTGGAATTTTAGGGGCATTGCAGCTATAAGTCCCCTTACCTGGCAGCCAGACTGGCTTGCAAAGTCTCCTTAAGGAGAATAGTGTTCCCCCGTGGTCCCCACATAGCTTTCTCATGAGCCAGATCAGACACCCCCATACTTTGCACTGACGAGGGGCAAGCACCCCGAAACACCGTGTCTGCAAATTGGGATTCTGATCTGGCTTATATATCCTGAGTCATATTGCAAAGGATTGTCGAAAATCCACTTGTGACTTTTAGGATCGCTACTTCCAATAGGTGGCGCTGTGCTAGAGTTTGTCTCCTTTACTGGAGAGACAATTTGAATATTTCCCAGAGGGGCATTGCAGCTATAAGTCCCCTTACCTGGCAGCCAGACTGGCTTGCAAAGTCTCCTTAAGGAGAATAGTGTTCCCCCGTGGAATTTTAGGGGCATTGCAGCTATAAGTCCCCTTACCTGGCAGCCAGACTGGCTTGCAAAGTCTCCTTAAGGAGAATAGTGTTCCCCCGTGGTCCCCACATAGCTTTCTCATGAGCCAGATCAGACACCCCCATACTTTGCACTGACGAGGGGCAAGCACCCCGAAACACCGTGTCTGCAAATTGGGATTCTGATCTGGCTTATATATCCTGAGTCATATTGCAAAGGATTGTCGAAAATCCACTTGTGACTTTTAGGATCGCTACTTCCAATAGGTGGCGCTGTGCTAGAGTTTGTCTCCTTTACTGGAGAGACAATTTTCACCGTATCTCTGTAACCTTTTGTCAGTTAAAAAAAAAAATGGCAGAATACTCAGGGGAGCAGCAGGAAAAAATAAGCGCAAAAACTAGACACTTGTTCATTAACAAGGTGTTTATTAAGGGGAACCCATGAGGACTGTGTTAGTAATTAAGTAGTATTGCTAGTGGGACGCCACAATGGTTTAGCATGCCCCCAATGCACCTCCAGGCTAATTTTCATGTGGCTTCAAAGATTGATTTCTCAATATTCGCACATTAGATGTTTTATTGTTTTTCTACCATCTATGCAGCGATATCTGTAGATTAATAAAATTGTCTGGATAGACTCTCTTTAGCGACACAACTAGTGAATACCTAATTGGACTTTATTGGTGACGTCAATGGCAGTTTTCTACTTTCTTTATGTTTAGATCATGTTACATAGAAGACTGTGGAACAACATGGAATGGGACCTGAACTACAACCTCACACTGGACGATACCGCTGTGGTCCGGCCAACCATCTGGCTCATGGTGGGATCCAAAGAAGTTACCAGTTCTTTGTACCCAAGATTGGGGATCTGTCTGGAGCACAAACCGCTGGTGATGTTAAGTCCACTTAAAGGTAACTTTTTTTTTTTCTTTTTTGTCATATGCCTGAAAAGCTGTCTGATCATGATGGCAGGTAGCAGTGGCATCGCTAGGCACTTGGATGCAGAGCCCTGGCCTCGGATCATCAGTGCACTGCTCGATTATCTTGAACACCTTTTTTTTTTTTAATTGAATAAATGTCATTATTTGTGCAGGCACGCACAGAAGCAGGATTTGCCTGACAGCCCGGCTTGGTGTATCTCCATAGTTACCTTGGTAGCTGCTTCACACGCCCTGGTCTCCTCCACGCACCCTTGTCTTCCCTCCTTTTTTTCCCTGGCTTCTTCCTTCTCTTCCCCACACCTCAACTCCTCTTCTTCCCCACACCTGGGCTTCCTCCTCCTCTTCCCCGCAACTTGGCTTCCTCCTCCTCTTCCCCTCACACTGGCTTCCACCTCCTCTTCCCCACACCTCAGATCATCCTCCTCCCCGCACCCCGGCTTCCTCCTCCTCCTCCTCTTCCCCGCACCCCGGCTTCCTCCTCCTCTTCCCCGCACCCCGGCTTCCTCCTCCTCTTCCCCGCACCCTGGCTTCCTCCTCCTCTTCCCCGCACCCTGGCTTCCTCCTCCTCTTCCCCGCACCCTGGCTTCCTCCTCCTCTTCCCCGCACCCTGGCTTCCTCCTCCTCTTCCCCGCACCCTGGCTTCCTCCTCCTCCTCTTCCCCGCACCCTGGCTTCCTCCTCCTCTTCCCCGCACCCTGGCTTCCTCCTCCTTTTCCCCGCACCCTGGCTTCCTCCTCCTCTTCCCCGCACCCTGGCTTCCTCCTCCTCCTTTTCCCCGCACCTCGGCTTCCTCCTCCTCCTCTTCCCCGCACCTCGGCTTCCTCGTTCTCTTCCCCGCACCCCGGCATCTTCCTCCTCTTCCCCGCATCCCGGCTTCCTCCTCCTCCTCCTTCCCGTTGTAAGGGTTATATTGTGGAGTTACATGTTTTATTTGACGGAGGTGGTTGACTGCAAAACATATATGCATTGGGGCTTGGGCCCCTGATCTTTTCTGACCCTAGCAACACCCCTGGCAGGTAGACTGATCTGGTGCAAATGGTAATATAATGACTTCCGAGAAGCCTTTCACCAAGTATATCAGGCTTCTTAAAGGGAATGTGTCAGCAGGTTTGTGTTACCTCCTCTGAGAGCAGCATGATGTAGGCAAAGAGGCCCTGAGTTCAACGATGTATCACTTAGATTACTGAGTACAGTCATTCTGACACAGTTTCAGATTTGATATTTTGCATGTAGCAGAGCTGGGAGAGCTGCCCCCCCACCCACACCAGGCTTTCAGTGTACATTTCCATAGACAGAAGCTGGTAATCACAGAAGGGGCAGAGTCAGACTAGACTAGAACTCATGAGCAGCTGAGACCTACTAATGATAAAGAGAAGAGCCTAAAACTATCATTGCAGGGAAACAAAAAAAAGTCTGTGAGATAACCGACACAGGGCTGAATTTTCTGTTTTAACTCTTACAGCATGCTGTCTTCACATTACATTGCAGAAACTTGCTGATACTGTCCCTTTTTAAATGTATGATTTGGTAAATTTCCCAATAAAATATCAGTTTCAAGCATCTTTTCTAATGTGTTGTGCCTCTGTAACTCTTCCTGTAAATCTAATAATAAATTGACAATTAAGTTTTACCTTTCTCATAGTCAAAAGGATGAACTCTTATTTGCTTTTTTTGCACACCTTTGACAAGTGGAGTGGTAACACCTAGCTGTTAATTTATTCACACATTTCCAAGAGGAACAACAGAGGAATGGCATAATGGAGAGTAAAAAAAAAATATAAATGGCCTGACAATGTTAGTTTTATTGCAACTACATATATTTGCTAAAATATATTTTTTTCTTTTGCTTGTTATGGGAAAGGGCTTATAATCTCTGCTCTAATAATCATTATTGTTGGTCAGGAAAAGCTGAGGATCAAATGGTGGCTGATGCCCCGGTTACTTTACCCCCGAATATTCACCTTCAGATCCTAAGTGTTCCTGGATGGAAATATTCTTCAGACCACACGGAGCACATGCGCACTGTACACAAAGGTAGGATTATAATTAATTCTCACATCATCCATTGTTTATACATTTCCAAGAGGAATAACAAGTGATAAAAATGCATATGTGTCGCCCAGGGATAGGGGGTACTTAGATCCAGGCCAAGGGGTCGCTTCTGAAGGTATCATGGTGGCGTGACCCGGTCTGTGATCCCAGGCACCACAACAAAAGGGGCATTATATACAGGGGAGGTTTGGTAGTCTATGTTCCGCGATGCCACCCGTGGTGTGCGGTGAGGTAATGGAGCACCGCCGCTGCCGGTCACAGGATCCTGGGGATGATAATGGGCAGCAAGGTGGTGATTTTCCCTCCACGGGTAGGGTGCTAATGTCCCGGGACCCCGGTGTGATGGATTGGGGAGTAACGGGTGCAGTCCACGGCTTGGACCGGGTGGTGCAGGAGTATTCACATTATAAGGCAATAACTGACACGAGTCCAAGAATTAACCAAGTTGCTGGTAACTGGTGCCCACGGCTGCTGCGAGGACGGGTCCCACATCCTTGTGTGTAATTCGGGTGTTTTTCTCCTGCCTAGTGTCTGTGTCTGCTCCGTACACAGGAAGCGGCTGGCCTATTCCTGAGGCCCTCACTGCCACTTCTCCTAGCCCCACACAGGGGCTGCTTCCAGCCCTCTCTCCTCCTGCAGACTGACTGAAACTACACTTTGCTCTCCCCAAGCTCCTCTCTCCCCTTCCCCTTTTCCTGAGGAGGGGGCGAGTGGGGCCTGATTGGCTGGTGTGTATTGGTGTGGGAAACTCCCCAAGGGAGAGTGACCTCTGCACCATAAAGATGTATGCAAACCTCTGTGACACCCTGGTTTTGCCAGGGTGGCACACATATGTACCAGAAAAGTTCACTAAAAGATGTTAAATATTTCCACCTTTCACTTTTTTCAATCCAAGCTAATAAACGGGATGAAGCAGATTTTAGCCGGGTTCTTTTGAGGATACAGCACCTGTATGAGGCTGATGAAGACCCCGTCCTCTCCAAACCAGCTACAATAAATATCAAGGTAATTAGAGGCATCTAAAAGCATATTCAACACATGATAAAGCACCTTCTGATTGTTACTACTGTGAGTAAATGAACTGTATTCCTCCTGGCAGCACTGGCTTTCAGTCATATAATGAGCAGCAGCTGTAAACGTGCCTCAGCACAGACTGACAGCTGGTATACTGATACATTGCAGAGACGGCTGTCAGTCATACTGGTGACACCACTTCAGTCACCACTCAGTATACAGTGAGCGGCAGCTCTAATTGCACCTCAGCAATGACTGACAGTTGTTAAACTGATACACTGCAGAGACGGCTGTCAGTCATAGAGGTGCGACTGGTGCGGCTTCAGCCACTGCTAAGTATACAGTGAGCGGCACTGACTGACAGCTGGTATACTGATACACTGCAAAGACGACTGTCAGTGGCACGGCCGGTGGGGCTTCAGTCACCACTCAGTAAAAATTGAGCAGCAGCTGTAACCAGTGCACTGACGTACAGCTGGATCTGTACTGATACACTGCAGAGACGGCTGTCAGTCAATGTGCTGAGTGTGCTCACAGCTGCTGCTTGCTATGTATTGAGCAGTGACTGAAGCTGTGCCAGCCACAGCTCTATGACTGAAAGCCTGAGGCCATGCAGCTCTAAAACACCACTATGCTGCAGATTGGCCCCAAATCTTCAGGTTATAAGCATTTGGGGATATGACAGGTTTCCTTTAAGACCTTAATAAATCTTCCCCATTGTCCCAGAAATTTAAGCCACCATGTTCCATTAATCTCACGTGACGTGACAATTAGCGGACACTATTGGGCTTTTTCACATGTTTCCTTGGATGAGACTTGGACAGTCAGGAAGAGTGTGAGCTTCGCAGCCCAAAAAGTGCCTGCTGATTGGCTGCACTGCTCGTGCGACATAATAATGTCATAAGAGACCCAATGAGTGTACGGTTTTTGTTTTTTTGTTTTTTTTTTTGTTGTTTTTTTTATTTTACTCTGGGGACTACAGCAATTAAGAAGGGGCTGTTCAAGTAATATACAGTTTTAGCTCCGAAAAAAAAAAATGTTCCCAAAGATGGACACACTTTCTCTCTACCCCCTTACCACCCTGGTTATGTCTTCAAAATCACAAAGAATTTTCTAGAAAATATACTCTGATTTCAAAGCTATTACAACTGTGTTATTCCTGGAGTAGATCCTCGGGGGCGGAGCAGAAGACGTGCATTCAAAAAGTGTCTTGCTCCACCCCTGAAGACCCTGCACTGGATATAATATGGTGGGGAAGTGCTTACAAACTAGACAAACAGCAGTGGTCAGTTTCCTAGGCAGTGCGCTCAGAAGAAAATTGTTAATCTCAAGAATGGCTGCATATTTTAATAAGCGGTAAGTTGCAGAATTGCTTATGTTTACAAGCTTTATCAAACAGTATCTATCTGGCACAGTTGGAAATAGATAGGCGTCCCATTTCATATCCAGAATAGACTGTGCCCTGTCCTGTATTGCATTACACAGACAACCTATTTGTTTTAATTGTTACTGTGGAATGCTTGATTTCCCGAGTGGTGGTGCTGCCAGCAAAGTGAAAATGTATTGCCCAATTTCCTCAAAGATTATAGATGATCCCAGCAGACGCTTTGTAATCAGCTTATTGTCAGGGGATTCTTTTACTGAAGGAAATTGTTTAAAGCAGAGAACCCCTACTGCCCCTGCAATATAAAAATATCACCAGTAAATGTTAATTCTTAGGTGGGCTTCTTTATTTTAAGCATAACCATCATTTTTTAAAAAAAATGTAATAAATATTGCACATGAAAATAGCAACTTTGTAATATATTATCAGAGAAAACTGCTTAGTTCTCTGCCAGAATGGATCAGTTATTATCAAAATTCTCAATTGTGAGGTAATATCTGTTTTCAGTGAAGATTTTCCCATTACTGAGAGAGAATCTCATCAGCAGCACATGCCAACTCCTATGTAGATAGATGAGAAGGAGGGGGCGTAGCTTTGCCTCTCGCTGCTCCCTCTGTCTCTCGCTCCTGCCCCTCGCTCCCTCCCCTG
This sequence comes from Anomaloglossus baeobatrachus, assembly GCF_048569485.1. Lineage (NCBI taxonomy): Eukaryota > Metazoa > Chordata > Amphibia > Anura > Aromobatidae > Anomaloglossus > Anomaloglossus baeobatrachus. Next base: position 76,493,269 of record NC_134353.1, on the reverse strand, counting down.
CCCCTCCCTCCCCTGCCCCTCCCTCCCCTGCCCCTCCCTTTGCCTCTCACTCTGCCTCTCGCTCCCTCCCCTGCCCCTCCCTCCCCTGCCCCTCCCTCCCCTGCCCCTCCCTTTGCCTCTCACTCTGCCTCTCGCTCCCTCCCCTGCCCCTCCCTCCCCTGCCCCTCCCTCCCCTGCTCCACCCTCTGCCTGTCGCTCCGCCCTCTGCCTGTCGCTCCGCCCTCTGCCTCTCGCTCCCGCCCTCTGCCTCTCGCTCCCGCCCTCTGCCTCTCGCTCCCGCCCTCTGCCTCTCGCTCCCGCCCTCTGCCTCTCGCTCCCGCCCTCTGCCTCTCGCTCCCGCCCTCTGCCTCTCGCTCCTGCCCTCTGCCTCTCGCTCCTGCCCTCTGCCTCTCGCTCCTGCCCTCTGCCTCTCGCTCCCGCCCTCTGCCTCTCGCTCCCGCCCTCTGCCTCTCGCTCCCGCCCTCTGCCTCTCGCTCCCGCCCTCTGCCTCTCGCTCCCGCCCTCTGCCTCTCGCTCCCGCCCTCTGCCTCTCGCTCCTGCCCTCTGCCTCTCGCTCCTGCCCTCTGCCTCTCGCTCCTGCCCTCTGCCTCTCGCTCCTGCCCTCTGCCTCTCGCTCCTGCCCTCTGCCTCTCGCTCCTGCCCTTGCCTCTCGCTCCTGCCCCTCCCTCTCGCTCCTGCCCCTCCCTCTCGCTCCTGCCCCTCCCTCTCGCCCCTGCCCCTCCCTCTCGCCCCTGCCCTCCTCTCTCGCCCCTGCCCCCCTCTCTCGCCCCTGCCCCCCTCTCTCGCTCCTGCCCCCCTCTCTCGCTCCTGCCCCCTCCCTCTCGCTCCTGCCCCCTCCCTCTCGCTCCTGCCCCCTCCCTCTCGCTCCTGCCCCCTCCCTCTCGCTCCTGCCCCCCTCTCTCGCTCCTGCCCCCCTCTCTCGCTCCTGCTCTTGCCTCTCGCTCCTTCCCCCTCCCTCTTGCTCCTCCTCGAATCTCATCATTAACAACTGCCTTTTGGGAGTCCTTCAGAAGCTCAGTGTCCACCCTGGAAGCACACAGCTTTCCCAGAGACAGGAATAATTCTGAAACTTTAGGTTTTGCTAGAAGTGGATGACTTTTCCTTCTTCTATTTACTAGTTATTTTATGAATCGCAGGGAGGATGTTCTCTTCCTATGGAATATTTTCCTCTGAGGTTGACCTCGTGTTCTCACATATGCTTTCATATACAGTCATCGCTTTATCGTACACGATCTTCTCACACCGCACTGACTTCAGCCAAAGTGTCTGCCGTGTGGATCATTTCCAGTTAGTATACTCTTTGCTATATTATAAGGTGGGTTTAAAGGGGAAATCCAGGCAACACCACTGTGAATGTAGCAGGACGGGAGACTCCCACTGATCCATGCTCATTAGTTCAGGTAAAGGTCATTACCTGGACCATTGGTTTTAAAGGAGAGCCATGGGCCTAACAGAAACCATCTTTATATATTCCTTGTTAGATGCACAGGCAGAAATGTGTTAGATACATAAATGTTCCATAGAAATAAAAAATATATAAAATTGAAAAAAAATCAGAATCATCAGAACCTTCGGGAACTCAGAATTAATAGTATGTGTGAAACGACGTTTTCTGTAGTGAGTAATGCATACCAATATATTCTAATGTGATTGTACTGTTTGCCATTGAGTTTCCTTATTGTTAAATTATTGCCATAATATTTTTTTGTGTCTTAGCTTCTTCTTCAGTCTCTGGGAACTGTGCGGTTAGTGGAGGAACGCTCACTTACTGGAACCTGGGACCTGACCACCATGAAGCGGTGGAAGTGGAAGTTCACACAGAAAGAAGACAGTGGTGAGTACATAAATAGTAATAACTGATTAGGTCTGTACATTAAAATGTTCTTTTATGGAGAAAATGTGCTGCACTTATGCCTCTTTCACATGTCCATGATAATCACGCACGTTTTTCACGGACGTGTAAAAGGTGCGTATTGCACTTCGTGTGCAGTGTTTATGGCACACGTGTGTTTTCCGTGTGTTATCACGGATAACACACGGAGAATGGGAACTTTCTACTCACCTGTCCCTGGCGTTACTGTCCGTGGTGCTGATTTTCGGTTTCCCGTCCTGCCGACTCCCCGCTGCTGCTGCTTCCGGCCCGCAGTGGAGTGAATATGCAATGAGCATAATGAGCGGGGGTCAGAAGCAAGTGACAGCAGCAGCAGAGACAGCAGTGCTGGAGAAGGTGAGTATAGAAATTGTTTTTATTTCACAGACACATGTGTATTCTCCGGTGCATGTCACACAGATCACATCTGTGCGGTCCGTGTGTGGTCCGTGTGACACCCATGATGCCGGAGAAAAATGGACATGTCTACATGTGGAGCACACGGCCACATGTATGCTCCACATGGACACACGGTCCATGGCAAAACACGCACGTGAGTGCAGACCCATTGATTTCAATGGGTCTACGTGTGCCCGTTTCTCCGGCACGTGAGGAAACGGACCAAACACGTTCCGGAGACACGGACGTGTAAAGGATGCCTTAGAGGGATTTTCTGGTTTCTCAAAGGTTCCCCAGCCGCAGCGTGTTTAAAAAAACAAACAAACTGTGCTTTACTCCCCCTCCCCGGGTCCAGCGCGGAGTCTCCACCTCTGCGCCCAGTTTTGATTATTGCCAGCCCTAACATCACATCGGCAGCGTTGCAGCCAGTTATGGAGCGCCTCTGCTAGAGTTGACGGCACCAGCTGTTTAGCTCATGGATTAGCTGCAGTGTTGTCAGCGCTGCAGACAGTAACAACACCAGGAGCAGAGGCAGAGACTCGGCACTGGATCTGGGAAAGGGGAGAAAAACGCAGTTTGCTTTTTATCCCCTTCATGATCTGATGTTTTTCCCTTTTTGCCCTCTTGTTTTTTACTTCCCTTCTTCCAAGAACCATAACTTTTATTTTTCCATCAACATAGCCATATAGGGGTTTGTTTTTGTTTTTTTATTGCGGGACAATTTGTGTTTTTAGAATGATACCATTCATTTTATCATGTGATGTACAGGAAAAAAAATGGAAAAAAAATCCAAGTTCTTGAAATGCCAAAAAAGTCAAATTTCATAATGCTTTTTGGGTTTGTTTATTTACCATAAATTCTCATGACACCGCTTTTCGAGACCTGTAGTGTTTTTAATTTTCATGATTTGGGACTGTGTGAGAGCTTGTTTTTTCACCCTGAGATCATGTTTTTACTGATACCATTTTGGGGTAGATACGATGGTTTGATCATCTCCTATGGAATTTTATTGCAAAAAATTAATTTAAGCATTTTGATTTTTGGATTGATTTATTTTACATTTTGCTACATCAGATGTTCTTGGACGCAGCGATACCAAATATGCGTGTGTTTTGGTTTTTTTTTGTTTTTTTTTCAATTGCATTTTTAATGGGGCAAAAGGGGGGTGATTTGAACTTTTTTGCAACTTGTATTTTCTTTGTCGCTCCATTGGGAGACCCAGACAATTGGGTGTATAGCTTATGCCTTCGGAGGTCACACAAAGCATTACACTTAAAAGTGTAAACCCCTCCCCTCTGCCTATACACCCCCCCGTGCATCACGGGCTCCTCAGTTTTATTGCTTTGTGGAAGGAGGCACACATCCACGCAAGCTCCACATTTTAGTCAGCAGCAGCTGCTGACTATATCGGATGGAAGAAAAGTGGGCCCATACAGGGCCCCCAGCATGCTCCCTTCTCACCCCACTCGGGTCGGCGGTGCTGTTAAGGTTGAGGTACCCATTGTGGGTACATAGGCAGGAGCCACATGCTGTTTTCCTTCCCCATCCCTTAGGGGCTCTGGGTGAAGTGGGATCCTGACCGGTCACCAGGCACTGGGACCGCGCTCCCTCCGCAGCCCCTGGGGGAATCTGCTGGACAGGAGCCGGGTATCATCAGGGACAAGGCCCTGCGACTCTGAGGTACTCTGTGTCCCCTTGGGGACGGCGCATAGTGCGCCTGGGTAATAGACACTGCAGCAGCTGCTGGGTGTGTTAGTGCGCCGGGACTACCGCGCTGGCCGCGCTTGTTTGCCGGCCGCGCTTATAACTTTAGTCCCCGGCTTTTGCGGCCTAGTGCCGCATATTCCCGCCCCCGGGCCTGCCAGTCAGGGGTAAGGGCGGGACGCTGCACTGGACGTCAGCGCTGAGGGCAGGAGCATACTTTGTATCCTCCTCCCCCCTCACTGAGCACCGTGGGGCACCAGATTCCCGCACTTTTACAGGCACGCCCACGGCCCCCTCCTCCTCTCTGAACGCCGGCAGCCATTGCTACAAGACGCTGGAGAACTTCAGAGGGGAGACAACTGAGCTCCAGCAGCTCTGGGAGGCCCAGGCAGGGATCTGGTGGTCACACAACCGCTGGGAGCGGTCGGTAAGCCGCACCTGTTACTAGGTGCTGGTCCCCCTGGGTGCCGAAGTGTATATTTATATGCTTATAGTGTATACATTTACTCTGTACGGCCACACTGTTAGCGTTTGGCTATATACCCTCACTGATTATTCTAAGAGGAGAAACAGCATGTCGTCTGCAAAAAGCAAGGGTACCAAAGCACAGGCTTACTTTGCAACCTGTACCTCATGTGCGGCAATGCTTCCTGCAGGTTCCACCTACCCTCATTGTGTGCAATGCTCGGCCCCTGTGACACTCACTCAGCCGGAGTCTCAGCCACTGGTGGGACCCCCGGCCCAGGTGGAACCTCCAGCCCCCACTGTCCAGGTGACAGGGACAGAGTTTGCAGTATTTGCTAACAAACTTTCTGAGTCTATGGATAGATGGTCTGCTAAGATACTGGAAGCTTTGCAGTCCAGACCTGTAACACAGGCCCCGGGCACTGTTGATTCATTGCCCCCATGCCCCCCTCGGTCGGAGCAGCAAAGTGCTCCTGGGTCAACTCATAGGTCCCACGGGGAGGACTCCGACACGGACCGCAGTCCCAGACCGACGAAGCGGGGTCGCTGGGAGATTCCCTCGACTTCATCTCACTGTTCAGGTTCTCAGCATGAGGACTCTCTGGAAGATGAAGCAGATGCGGCAGATCAGGACTCTGATCCTGACGCCGCGCTCAACCTTGATACGCCTGAAGGGGACGCCATAGTAAACGACCTTATAGCGTCAATCAATCAGGTGTTAGATCTTTCTCCTCCACCCCTTCCGATTTGAGGAGTCAGCTTCTCAGCAGGAGAAATTTCATTTTAGGTTTCCCAAACGTACACGGAGTGCGTTTCTTGATCACTCCGACTTCAAAGACGCAGTTCAGAAGCACCGAGCTTTTCCGGATAAGCGCTTTACTAAGCGACTTCATGACACACGTTATCCCTTCCCCCCTGACGTAGTCAAGGGTTGGGCTCAGTGTCCCAAGGTGGATCCTCCAGTCTCTAGACTGGCGGCCAGATCCATAGTTGCAGTGGCAGATGGTGCATCACTCAAGGATGCCACTGACAGGCAGATAGCCTCATAGATGGATTTCATCAGGAGCTCTATCGGCGCGTCCTTTGCTCCGGCATTTGCTGCCGTATGGGCACTACAAGCTATCTCAGCTTGTCAGTCTGAGATTAATGCACTCACACGAGCCGCGACTCCGCAGGTTGTGTCATTAACCTCTCAGGCGTCGGCGTTTGCGTCCTACGCCATGAATGCGGTACTAGACTCTGCGAGCCGTACAGCGGTAGCATCCGCCAATTCAGTGGCAGTCCGCAGGGCCATGTGGCTACGTGAATGGAAGGCAGACTCTGCTTCCAAGAAGTTTTTAACCGGTTTGCCGTTTTCTGGCGACCGCCTGTTTTGGCGAGCAATTGGATGAAATCATTAAACAATCCAAGGGTAAGGACTCGTCCTTACCCCAGTCCAAACCTAACAGACCTCAACAACGGAAGGTACAATCGAGGTTTCGGTCCTTTCGGCCCTCAGGCAGGTCTCAATTCTCCTCGTCCAACAGGCCTCAAAAGGATCAGAGGAACTCTGATTCATGGCGGTCTAAGGCACGTCCTAAAAAGACCGCCGGAGGAACTGCTCCCAAAGCGGCCTCCTCATGACTTGCGGACTCCCCGAACCGCATCCTCGGTCGGTGGCAGGCTCTCCCGCTTTTGCGACGCCTGGTTCCCACATGTCCAAGACCGATGGGTGAGAGACATTCTGTCTCACGGTTACAGGATAGAGTTCAATTCCCGTCCTCCGATTCGTTTCTTCAGAACATCTCCGCCCCCCGAGCGAGCCGATGCTCTTCTTCAGGCGGTGAACACTCTGAAGGCAGAAGGAGTAGTTATCCCCGTTCCCCTTCAGCAGTGGGGTCACGGTTTTTACTCCAACTTGTTTGTCGTACCAAAAAAGGACGGATCTTTCCGTCCCGTCCTGGACCTCAAACTGCTCAACATACACGTGAAAACCAGACGATTCCGGATGGAATCTCTCCGCTCCGTCATCGCCTCGATGTCCCAAGGAGACTTCCTAGCCTCAATCGACATCAGGGATGCTTATCTCCACGTGCCGATTGCACCAGAGCATCAGCGCTTCCTGCGTTTCGCCATCGGGGACGAACACCTTCAGTTCGTGGCACTGCCTTTCGGCCTGGCAACAGCCCCACGGGTCTTCACCAAGGTCATGGCAACAGTCGTTGCAGTCCTACACTCTCAGGGACACTCAGTGATCCCTTACTTGGACGATCTTCTTGTCAAGGCCCCCTCTCGGGTGGCATGCCAACACAGCCTGAACATTGCTCTGGAGACACTCCAGAGGTTCGGGTGGATCATCAATTTCCCAAAGTCAAAACTGACTCCGACACAATCGCTGACATATCTCGGGATGGAGTTTCACACTCTCCCAGCGATAGTGAAACTTCCGCTGGACAAACAGCGATCACTACAGACAGGGGTGCAATCTCTCCTCCGAGCCCAGTCGCACCCCTTGAGACGCCTCATGCACTTCCTAGGGAAGATGGTGGCAGCAATGGAGGCAGTTCCATTTGCACAGTTTCATCTGCGTCCTCTTCAATGGGACATTCTCCGCAAATGGGACAGGAAATCGACGTCCCTCGACAGGAACGTCTCCCTTTCTCGGGCAGCCAAGGCATCCCTTCAGTGGTGGCTTCTTCCCACTTCTTTGTCGAAGGGGAAATCCTTCCTGCCCCCATCCTGGGCTGTGGTCACGACGGACGCGAGTCTGTCAGGGTGGGGAGCGGTCTTCCTCCACCACAGGGCTCAGGGTACCTGGACTCAGCCAGAGTCCTCCCTTCAGATCAATGTTCTGGAGATAAGGGCAGTGTATCTAGCCCTGAAGGCGTTCCATCCGTGGCTGGAAGGCAGGCAGATCCGAATTCGGTCGGACAACGCCACGGCGGTGGCATACATCAACCACCAAGGCGGCACGCGCAGTCGGCAAGCCTTCCAGGAAGTTCGGCGGATTCTGCTGTGGGTGGAAGCCACAGCCTCCACCATCTCCGCAGTACACATCCCGGGCGTGGAAAACTGGGAAGCGGACTTTCTCAGTCGCCAGGGCATGGACGCAGGGGAATGGTCTCTTCACCCGGACGTGTTTCAAGAGATCTGTTGCCGCTGGGGGAAGCCGGACGTCGACCTAATGGCGTCCCGGCACAACAACAAGGTCCCGGCATTCATGGCACGGTCTCAAGATCACAGAGCTCTGGCGGCAGACGCCTTAGTTCAGGATTGGTCGCAGTTTCGACTGCCTTATGTCTTTCCTCCTCTGGCACTGCTGCCCAGAGTGTTACGCAAGATCAGGTCCGACTGCCGCCGCGCCCTCCTCGTCGCCCCAGACTGGCCGAGGAGGTCGTGGTACCCGGATCTGTGGCATCTCACGGTGGGTCAACCGTGGGCACTACCAGACCGACCAGACTTGCTGTCTCAAGGGCCATTTTTCCATCTGAATTCTGCGGCCCTCAACCTGACTGTGTGGCCATTGAGTCCTGGATCCTAGCGTCTTCAGGGTTATCTCAAGAGGTCATTGCCACTATGAGACAGGCCAGGAAACCAACGTCAGCCAAGATCTACCACAGGACGTGGAGGATCTTCTTATCCTGGTGCTCTGATCAGGGTTTTATTCCATGGCCATTTGCCTTGCCCACTTTTCTGTCTTTCCTTCAATCCGGAATGGAAAAGGGGCTGTCTCTCGGCTCTCTTAAGGGACAAGTCTCGGCGCTCTCTGTATTTTTTCAAAAGCGTCTAGCAAGGCTTCCGCAAGTACGCACGTTCCTGCAGGGGGTTTGCCACATAGTCCCCCCTTACAAGCGCCCGCTAGAACCCTGGGATCTGAACAGGGTGCTAATGGCTCTTCAGAAACAACCTTTCGAGCCAATGAGAGATATTTCTCTTTCTCGCCTCTCGCAGAAGGTGGTCTTCCTAGTGGCAGTCACATCACTTCGCAGAGTGTCTGAGCTAGCTGCACTGTCATGCAAAGCTCCCTTCCTGGTGTTTCACCAGGACAAGGTGGTTCTGCGTCCGGTTCCGGAATTTCTCCCGAAGGTGGTATCCCCTTTTCATCTCAATCAGGATATCTCCTTACCTTCTTTTTGTCCTCATCCAGTTCACCAATGTGAAAAGGATTTGCACTTGTTAGATCTTGTGAGAGCACTCCGGCTCTACATTTCTCGTACGGCGCCCCTGCGCCGCTCGGATGCGCTCTTTGTCCTTGTCACTGGCCAGCGTAAAGGGTCGCAGGCTTCCAAGTCAACCTTGGCTCGGTGGATCAAGGAACCAATTCTTGAAGCCTACCGTTCTTCTGGCCTTCCGGTTCCTTCAGGACTGAAAGCCCATTCTACCAGAGCCGTGGGTGCGTCCTGGGCATTGCGGCACCAGGCTACGGCTCAGCAGGTGTGTCAGGCGGCTACCTGGTCGAGTCTGCACACTTTCACGAAGCACTATCAGGTGCATACCTACGCTTCGGCAGATGCCAGCTTAGGTAGGCGAGTCCTCCAGGCGGCGGTTGCCCACCTGTAGGAAGGGGCCGTCTTTCGGCTCTATTACCGGGGTATTCTTTTACCCACCCAGGGACTGCTTTTGGACGTCCCAATTGTCTGGGTCTCCCAATGGAGCGACAAAGAAGAAGGGAATTTTGTTTACTTACCGTAAATTCCTTTTCTTCTAGCTCCAATTGGGAGACCCAGCACCCGCCCCTGTTCCCTTCGGGCTGTTGTTCTTTTGTGTACACATGTTGTTCATGTTGAATTGTTCTTTGGTTCATGGTTTAAGTTCTCCGAACATCCTTCGGATTGAATTTACTTTAGACCAATTTATAAGTTTCCTCCTTCCTGCTTTTGCACCAAAACTGAGGAGCCCGTGATGCACGGGGGGGTGTATAGGCAGAGGGGAGGGGTTTACACTTTTAAGTGTAATGCTTTGTGTGACCTCCGGAGGCATAAGCTATACACCCAATTGTCTGGGTCTCCCAATTGGAGCTAGAAGAAAAGGAATTTACGGTAAGTAAACAAAATTCCCTTCTTTTTCATATTTATAAACATTTTATTTCACTTTTTTACTGTATTTGTTAGTTCCCTTAAAATACTTGAACCTGCGTTCATCCGATTGCTTGTGCTATGTATAGATACAGGCTGGCTGTCATAGGAGTACCCTAATAACAGGCACAGGGGTCTTCAGCAGACCCCCAGCTATCATGGCACCTCATCTGCGCCCCGTTACATGTGCATGGACTGATTCACCCTCCTTCTGATCCGTTTTAAATGCCTCTGTCTGAGATTGACAGTGGCATTTTAATAGGTTAACAGCTGTGATCAGAGCTCAGCTCCACCCGTGGCTGTTAGGGCAGATGATGGCTGAATAGTTCAGCCATCATCTGCTCGGGAAAGATGCAGGCTCAGCATGCAAGCCCGCATCAAATTCAGGGACACTGCAGTTGGGGGACAGGTCAGACAAAGTTAATGTGATTTTCATGAAAACTCCTGCCGATGGTGATAAACTCTGCGGTTTCTGGTGCTTTTTTTGCCCCTCCCCCCCCCATGGGCTTCTATGGGGAGGCTAAATAAAAGTCACACAAAAACACAAGAATCACAGCTATTTTTAATTAAAAAATGCAGTAAAAATGCTGCATCAAATCAGCGCCCAAAAATTCAGCAAACAGGGTGAAAACGAAGAAGAGCACAATAATCCGGTTGCTGTTGTGTATTGTTGGGCAAGCAGCTGCAAAAACGCATTTTCATATGAGGGAACCCGGCTTTTAGAGTATTTTCAACTTATTTTTCTGAATGTAAGTAAATGCCAATACTACACACAGGGAAGATGTTATCTGCACAGAGCTGCGCTCCCCCACCCATTGATTTCATCCTTTTGAAGCCCCCTCTTTCCTTAGATCAAAGAGCAGTACATTGTAACATGTCAGCCACACAGCCAGGAAGAAAGATTAGTAATTTCTTAATTTAATTATCACTGTTGGTATTTTATTTCATGAAATTACTGATCTATGGAAAAATAAAGGGTATATCTCCATTAGATTGTACGCCTCGTGCACCCTAAGTGTAGATATCGCTGGTTGTGCACAGCCTCCTGGATTTCTCTTCTTTGGTGTGCTGAACAGGAGGCGCAGAGGACCCCCATCCCCCCAACTTTCATGTATCAGACATTTCTTGCATGTGTGTTACTGCTATAGAGTTGTGTCTCTCCATGACAGATATATTCGATCAGGTCCCTGTTAGTGAACTTTAATGTCGCTCCTGGAAATCTCGCACATGCACGGGGCTCATTTCAACAGCGTCCGTGCACCTCAGAAGCAGGTGGACGCTTCACTTGGCATATTGCACGTGACCGGAAGTGCAAAAGGAGGCTCACGTACACGTCTTCTGAACATCTGGTCATGCGCAGTGCACCTAATGAAGCTAGGAAGTGTTCACCCCGCTTCCAAGGCACACTTATGCTGCCAAAATGAGCCAAGCGCATGCGCAATGTTTTTAGGAGCTGGCCTTAAAGTTCACTTACAGGGACTTGATCGGATATTGGTCGTGGAGAGACACAACTCTACAGCAGTAACACACGTGCAAGAAATGTGTGATACATGAAGGTTGGAGGAAATGGGGGTCCTCTGCAACTAGTCACAGGCCTAATTAGCAAAGTGATATGTCAAAAAATTTGGAGTTTGGTTAGGGAGACCCCATTGATCACTGTGCTCGGCTCTGCTCTCCTTGGAAGTGTTTGGACAATGTCTACTGTAGATATTATAGTATCTTTGAACCATTACAAAACTAACCTTGATTCTCTGGACAAAGGGCCCGGCTAAGCGCCATACTTTTGGAAAGTCAGACGTCTTGATGGGTGAGATTCCCTGGACAATGCACTGATTGAAAATACGATTTTAGGCAGAAAGCTTCAACTTACCGCTGTGCTTTTTGACAAGTATGACCATCACTTTGACATGTCAAAATTTTCTTTATCGTTCCTTTGGGAGACCCAGACCTTGGGTGTTTAGCTTCTGCCTCCGGAGGACAAACAAAGTACTACACTTAAAAGTGTAGCTGCTCCCTCTGAGCTTATACACCCACTGGTGAGCCAGTCCCAGCCAGTTTTATCACTTTGTGTTCAGGAGGCATACATCCACACATGCATTCTCATATGATTTTTTCCTTTTTGGAATGAGATTGAAGAAGTGCAGGTCCACGTCTGGACCCACGGCATGTCCCTTCTCACCCCACTGTGTCGGTGGTGTTGTAAGGTTGATTTCCAAGGCTGGAGCCTTACATGCTGTGCTCCTTCACCATCCCTCCTGGGCTCTGGCTTGAAGTGGGAGCCAGCACGGTCTCCATGCCTGGCAGGAGACCGGTCTCCATCCGCAGCCCTTCAGGACCCTGCTGGACCGGAGCACTCATCCCCAGGGACCTGGCCCTGCGTCTCAGCAGCTAAGTACCTGAGACGTTTATATATTGGGGGTCCCTGTGCTTTATTGTTTGGGGAGAGTGTGCTTACTGTATTTATTGGCATTTCCGGCGGGTTCTCGAGCTGTCGCCCGAGAACCGCGCCGATGGTGCCTGCGCGTCGGCCTCGCCGCTCAAATTTAGGCCCCGGCTTTGCCGGAGGCCTAGTTTCTGTTCACTGCCCTCGCATGTCACTCATGCAGAGGGACAGGCTCGGCTCCTCCCGGCGGCCGTCCTGCACAGGGGAGGGACACTCCCCACTGCTGTGCGTGTCTCCTCCCCTGTAGGTCTCTATGGCCCTCCAGATCCCGCTCTCCTGCAGGAACGCCCCAAGTTCCGCCCCCTTTCTTCGCTCTGGCGGCCATTTTTTCAGACAGGGTTCACTCTGCGCTGGCCTGCACTCTGCATCCCTGCTGAGGTGCTCTGTGCATTGGGGGTCCGGGCTTCGGGATCTGGAGGGCACACACCGCTTCCAGCGGTCTGGTATGCCACAACCGGTCTCTGGTTGTGGACCTCTGTATATACTCTCTGGGGTTCATTCTCTTGCAGAGCCCCCACTCCAGCAGCATGTCTCACACGAGGAGCAAGGCTCCAAAGCTTTATACTGTATGCGCTGCATGTAAGCTCCTGCTGCCTGAACCGAGCACCTATCCACATTGTGATGTCTGCTCTAACTTGCCTGGAGTCTCACCCCCAGTGGTCTCTCAGGCTGCTCCTGCACCTGTGGCTGAACCCCCGGCTTGGGTAGAATCCTTTTCTAGGTCTATCTCCCAGTCTTTTGCTGAGTCCATGGGACTTCTGTCCAGGACCTTGATGAATATGCATCAGCCCCCTTTACAGGGTGCCTCTACTGCTAAGGGTCCCTTAGGATCTCTATCTTCTGACCTCCGTCCACCGGAGCTCACAGAGGATTCATCATCAGGGCCCAGACCCCGTCCTCCTAAGAGGAGACGCAGGGTTTCCTCTCCCTCCTCATCCCGCGGCTCTGATTCAAGAGCTGACTCGCAGGATGAAGAGGATGCCTTTACAGGGGGCTCGGAGGCTAACTCCATGTACCCCATTGATCTTTCCGAGGGTGACTGAGATCTTAGTGACTTGCTTCCATTAATTCTGTACTGGATCTCAATCCGCCAGTATCAGAGGAGCAACCCTCTCTGGCAGAAAAGCACCAGTTTACCTCGCCTAAGAGAGTAAAGAGTGTGTTCTTTAACCACTCCAGTTTTCAGGCTGCTGTGACCAAACCCAGGGCCTGTCCTGACAAACACTTCCCAAAGCGTGGTTCTGATGACCGTTTCCCCTTTCCACCTGAGGTGGTCAAGGAGTGGGCTCATTCCCCAAAGGTAGACCCTCCGGTGTCTAGGCTCTCAGCCCGGACCGTTGTGTCGGTGGCTGATGGCACCTCCCTTAAGGATTCCACTGACCGTCAGATTGACCTTCTGGCCAAATCCGTGTATGAAGCGGCGGGGGCCGCGTTTTCCCCAACTTTTGCAGCAGTGTGGGCTCTCAAAGCCATCTCTGCTTCTCTAGAGGAGATGCATTCCCTCACCAGGGAATCTATGCCCGAGATGGTTGCCTTAACTTCTCAAGCTTCAGCTTTTTCATCTTATGCCATGTCTGCCATGCTGGAGGCTTCTCACCGCACTGCGGTGGCTTCGGCTAATTCCCTCGTTATCCGCAGGATCTTGTGGCTTCGAGAGTGGAAGGCAGATGCTTCTTCTAAGAAGTACCTTGCTGGGCTCCCTTTTGCTGGGTCCCGGCTGTTCAGAGAACAGCTGGATGAAATTATTAAAGAAGCTACTGGCGGGAAGAGTACTTCCATGCCACAAACCAAGACCAGGAAATCCGCCCAGGGTAGGAATCAGTCGAGGTTTCGCTCCTTTCGTTCCTCCAACTGGTCGTCCTCTAAGCCCTCCGCCTCGTCCGCTAACTCAGCCAAGGACCAGAAATCCAACTGGCGCCCAAAAGCGCGTCCACAGAAGACCGCAGGAGGTGCTGCCACTAAGGCAGCCTCCTCGTGACTCTCTGCCCGCTCCGGCAACGTCCTTAGTCGGTGGCAGGCTCTCCCACTTTGGCGACGCTTGGTTTCAACACGTCTCCGATCAGTGGGTGAGAGATATCATCTCCCACGGCTACAGGATAGAATTCTCTTCCAGCCCGCCAAACAGATTTTTTCTCTCAACTCCCCCTTGCTCCAAGGCCGCCGCCTTCTCACATGCCGTGGCAGCCTTGCAGGCCAACGGAGTAATTGTACCAGTTCCCGCCCGGGAACGGTTCAGAGGTTTTTACTCCAAATCTCTTCCTAGTTCCCAAAAAGGACGGTACCTTCCGGCCCATCCTGGATCTCAAGCTTTTCAACAAGCATGTTCAGGTGCGGCACTTTCGCATGGAGTCTCTGCGATCAGTCATTGCCTCAATGACCCAAGGAGATTTCCTGGCGTCCATCGACATCAGAGATGCCTATCTGCATGTGCCAATTGCAGTTTCACACCAGCGTTGGCTACGTTTTGCAATAGGAGAAGATCATTTCCAATTCGTGGCTCTCCCCTTCGGGTTAGCCACGGCCCCTCGGGTATTCACCAAGGTCATGGCAGCAGTGATTGCGGTTCTGCACCTCCAGGGGTTGGCAGTGATTCCTTACCTGGACGACCTTCTAGTCAAGGCTTCATCCAGCGCAGACTGTCAGCGGAGTGTCTCGCTCACTCTCGCCATGCTAGCCCAATTCGGGTGGTTTGTCAATCTTCCCAAATCCACTCTGACTCCGACCCAGAGTCTCACGTACCTAGGGATGCAGTTCGAGACTTTGCCGGCACTTGTGAAGTTGCCCTTAGTCAAACAGCAGTCACTCCAGCTAGCGGTGCGCTCTCTGCTGAGGCCCCGCCGTTATACCCTCAGGCGTCTGATGCAGGTGCTGGGTCAAATGGTGGCGTCCATGGAGGCGGTTCCCTTTGCCCAGTTCCATCTGCGCCCCCTGCAGCTGGACATTCTCCGCTGTTGGGACAAGCGGCCTTCCTCCTTACACAGGTTAGTGACTCTGTCGCCACGGACCAGGAGCTCTCTTCAGTGGTGTCTTCGGCCCCTCTCCCTGTCCCAAGGGCGCTCCTTCCTGGCCCCGTCCTGGGTGATTCTTACCACGGATGCCAGTCTATCCGGCTGGGGAGCGGTATGTCTCCACCACAGAGCGCAGGGCACTTGGACTCCGTCCGAGTCAGCCCTTTCAATCAATGTGCTGGAGACCAGAGCCGTGCTTCTAGCTCTCCTAGCTTTTCACCACCTGTTGGCGGGCAGGCACATTCGAGTCCAGTCAGACAACGCGACAGCGGTTGCCTACATCAATCACCAAGGCGGGACACGCAGCCGCCTGGCAATAATGGAGGTACAACGCATCCTTCAATGGGCGGAGGACTCCAAGTCCACCATATCCGCAGTCCACATCCCAGGCGTGGAAAACTGGGAGGCAGATTATCTCAGCCGTCAAAGCGTGGACAGTGGCGAGTGGTCCCTGCACCCGGCAGTGTTTCAGTCAATCTGCCGCAAATGGGGCACTCCGGACGTGGACCTAATGGCATCCCGTCATAACAATAAAGTTCCTGTTTAGGTGGCTCGCTCCCACGATCCTCAGGCCTTCGTCGCGGACGCTCTGGTTCAAGACTGGTCCCAGTTTCGTCTCTCCTACGTGTAGAATGGAGGGCCATCGAGTCATCCTCATTGCACCGGACTGGCCCAGGCGAGCTTGGTATCCGGACCTGCTCCATCTGTCCGTAGAGATGCCGTGGCATCTCCCGGACCGTCCAAACCTACTCTCGCAAGGTCCGTTTTTCCGCCCGAATTCTGCGGCTCTCAAATTGACGGCGTGGCTCTTGAGTCCTGGATTTTGACGGCTTCTGGTATTCCTCCTGAAGTCATCTCCACTATGACTCGGGCCCGTAATTCTTCCTCCGCTAAGATCTATCACAGGACTTGGAAAATTTTCCTGTCCTGGTGTCGCTCTACCGACCATCCTCCTTGGCCATTCTCCTTGCCGACCCTTCTGTCTTTTCTACAGTCCGGTCTGCAGCTAGGACTCTCCCTCAACTCTCTCAAGGGACAAGTCTCAGCTCTGTCAGTTCTGTTCCAGCGGCGTCTCGCTCGGCTGGCTCAGGTCCGCACCTTCATGCAAGGCGCGTCTCACATCATTCCGCCTTATCGGCGGCCCTTGGATCCCTGGGACCTTAACTTGGTCCTCACGGTATTGCAGAAACCCCCTTTTGAGCCTCTTAGGGAGGTTTCTTTGTATCGTCTTTCTCAGAAGGTGGCCTTTTCTGGTTGCCATAACTTCCCTCAGGAGAGTCTCTGATTTGGCTGCGCTCTCTTCGGAGTCACCTTTTTTAGTTTTTCATCAAGACAAGGTGGTTCTCCGTCCGACTCCGGACTTTCTTCCTAAGGTGGTCTCTCCTTTCCACCTTAACCAGGACATTACCCTACCTTCCTTCTGTCCGGCTCCTGTTCATCGCTTTGAAAAAGCACTGCATACTCTAGATCTGGTGCGTGCTCTCCGGATCTATGTGTCTCGCACCGCTGCGCTTAGGCGGTGCACCTCTTTTTGTGCTAACCACAGGTCGGCGCAAGGGCCTCCCTGCTTCTATGCCGACCTTAGCCCGTTGGATTAGATCGACCATTTCGGACGCCTACCAGAGTACTCAGGTGCCTCCCCTGCCGGGGATCAAGGCACACTCGACCAGAGCTGTCGGTGCCTCTTGGTCTTTTAGGCACCCGGCGACGGCTCAACAAGTCTGTCAGGCTGCCACTTGGACTAGCCTGCATACCTTCTCGAAGCACTACCAAGTGCATGCTCATGCTTCGGCAGATGCGAGCTTGGGCAGACGCATCCTTCAGGCGGCTGTCGCCCATTTGTGAAGTTAGGTTCTGCCTACTTCTTAGTTTTTCTGTTTATTCCCACCCAGGGACTGCTTTGGAACGTCCCAAGGTCTGGGTCTCCCAAAGGAACGATAAAGAAAAAGAGAATTTTGTTTACTTACCGTAAATTCTTTTTCTTATAGTTCTGTATTGGGAGAACCAGCACCCTCCCTGTTGCCTGTTGGCAATTTCTTGTTCCGCGTGTTATCACCGGCTGTTGTCGTGGACAGAGTCTCTGGTTGTTCCGGCTCTTGCTCTGTTCTACTTGTGGGTGGCTATTCTCCTTCAGCTTTTGCACTAAACTGGCTGGGACTGGCTCACCAGGGGGTGTATAAGCTCAGAGGGAGGAGCTACACTTTTAAGTGTAGTACTTTGTGTGTCCTCCGGAGGCAGAAGCTAAACACCCAAGGTCTGGGTCTCCCAATACGGAACTATAAGAAAAAGAATTTACGGTAAGTAAACAAAATTCTCTTTTTTTTGAAGCTAGAAATGAATTATACTTTCTAAAATAATCTGTATTTAGAGTCCTCACCTCCCTGTCCTCATTGGTTGGAACCATTTCTGATTACATCCAGAGGTTACAATTCGAGATGAGCGCATAAATTTAAGTGAAATTAAATTCTTCAAAAATCCAAATTCGGCAATTAGTATTTTTTTTTTTTTTTTTTTTAATTCTCTTCCGTGTGGTTTCAGCAAAGTGGCAGTTACTGTCCAGCATCTTTCTGAACCACAAATGGCCATGAAAATATTTAAAAAAAAAATTCTAATCCCCCCTCTCCGACCCTTTTTGCCACTCACTGTCATCTGTCTGGTCCTCTCTGTATCTTCTGATTTCCCGACACTCGCACTGGAATCCTCGGGACTCCTAAAAGATGCAGCAAGGACCAGATCTTTAAAGTAGCGGAGAGGTTGAAGTGGTGACTACACTGTGTGCAGAATTATTAGGCAAATGAGTATTTTGATCACATGATACTTTCTTTTTCGCTCCTAATTGGGAGACCCAGACAATTGGGTGTATAGCTATTGCCTCCGGAGGCCACACAAAGTATTACACTTAAAAGTGTAAGGCCCCTCCCCTTCTGGCTATACACCCCCAGTGGGATCACTGGCTCACCAGTTTTGTGCTTTGTGCGAAGGAGGCAACACATCCACGCATAGCTCCACTGTTTAGTCAGCAGCAGCTGCTGACTATGTCGGATGGAAGAAAAGAGGGCCCATACAGGGCTCCCAGCATGCTCCCTTCTCACCCCACTTCATGTCGGAGGTGTTTGTTAAGGTTGAGGTACCCATTGCGGGTACGGAGGCTGGAGCCCACATGCTGCTTCCTTCCCCATCCCTTTTTACAGGGCTCTGGGTGAAGTGGGATTCTATCGGTCTCCAGGCACTGAGACCGTGCTCCATCCACAGCCCCTGGTATCTGCTGGACATGGAGCGGAGTATCTTCAGGGACATGGCCCTGCTACATGGAGGTACTCTGTGTCCCTGTGGGGACCGCGCAGACACACGGCAGCACTGCTGGGTGTGTTAGTGCGCCAGGGACAGCGGCGCTGTCCGCACTAGTGCCATCGCACACCACAGCGTTGCTGGGTGTGTTAGTGTATTGGGTGACTACTGCGCTAACCGCCGCTGCCACTTTTATTTAAGGCGCCGCTGGGATTTGTGGTGCGCCGGGGACTTCCGCGCCGGCCAGCACTGATATGCCGGCCGCGCTTATTAACTCGAGTCCCCGGCTTCTGGGCCTAGTCTCCCTTCGTTACCGCCCACAGGCCTGACAGTCAGGGTAGGGGCGTGACGCTGCATAGCACAGCAGCGCTGAGAGCTGGAGTATGTTTTGCATACTCCACCCCTCTCACTGTGTGCACTGTGAAACCGGATTCCCGCACTTTCTCAGGCACGCCCACGGCTTCCTTCTCTACAAGGACGCCGGCAGCCATTAGTGTCAGTTTCTGTACGATACAGAGACAAGTGTGGAAGACCCTGGCATTCTGATAGTCACACAATCGCTGCAACAGGCGTTAAGCAGCACCTGTGGTGCTAACCCCACTAGTGCAGAAGTGCACTTATAGATATGCTTGTACTATATACATTGCACTGTTTGGTCGCACGTTGTATATACCCTCCTGGATTGTGCGGAGGAGTTATCAGCATATTCTCTGTGTAAAACAAAGGTGCAGAACCACATGTTTTTCTATGCAGCCGGTACAGCATGTACGGCTATACGGCCGGCAGGTTACATAGACCCCCATTATGTCTAACTCAGCCGGAGTCTCTGCTAATGGCCAGAGGATGAGGACGCTGTCTGCAGTATTTACTGACAGATTTTCTGAGACTATGGCTATGATACTAGAAGCCTAGCAGTCCGGACATGTCTCTCACAACATGGGCACTGTTGAATCATTGATCCATGGCCCCCCTCAGTGTGAACAACTAACAGCTCCGGGAATGTCACACGCATCCCAGAGTCACGGCTCTGCACAGACGTCAGTCCCAGACAGCCTAAGCGGGCTCACTATGAGCGGCCCTCGGTTTCATCAGGGTCCTAGCAGAAGGACTCTCTGTGTAATGAGGCGGAAGTAGCGGCTCAGGATTCTGATCCTGAGACCGCTCTCAATCTGGATACACCTAATGGTGACGCCATAGTGAATAATCTTATAGCGTCCATCAATAGAATGTTGGTTATTTCTCACCCAGCTCCTCCAGTGGAGGAGTCAGCTTCACGTATTTTTCTGGACCACTCTGCCTTCAGAGAGGC
Source organism: Anomaloglossus baeobatrachus (assembly GCF_048569485.1). NCBI lineage: Eukaryota > Metazoa > Chordata > Amphibia > Anura > Aromobatidae > Anomaloglossus > Anomaloglossus baeobatrachus. The sequence continues at coordinate 76,473,729 of NC_134353.1, read as the reverse complement.
AGTCCAGGGACACCACACTTATCCAGATATGCGCTTCTCCAAACGGCTTAGGATACACGTTATCCCTGCCCCCTGACGTGGTCAAGGACTGGACCCAGTGTCCCAAGCGGCATCCTCCAATCTCCAGGCTTGTAGCTAGATCCATAGTTGCAGTGGGAGATGGAGCTGCACTTACAGATGCCACTGACAGACAGATGGATCTCTGGTCTAAATCCATCTATGAGACTGTCGGCGCACCGTTGGCCCCAGCATTCTCACCCTTGGGGCACTCCAAGCTATTTCAGCTTGTCTTACACAGATTGACACGGTTACACGTACATCTGTGCCGCAGGTGGCATCCTTAACCTCTCAAATGTCTGCATTTGTTTCTTACGCGATTCAGGTTGCCCTAGACTCTGCGAACCGTACGGCAGTAGCCTACGCTGCTCCGTGTTTTTAAGCAGAGCCTGGTCTGCTCGTTAAGTGAATGGAAGGCAGATTCTGCTTCCAAAAAAGGTTGCTTAACCAGTTGCCTTTTTCTGCTGACCGACTGTTTGGTGAGCGTTTGGATGTAACCATTAAACAGTCCAGGGGTAAGGATTCATCCTTTCCTCAGCCCGGACACAACAAACCCCAACAGAGCAGGAGGCAGTCGTGGTTTCGGTCTTTTCGAGGCTCGGGCAGGTCCCATTTTTCCTCGTCCAATGTGGACTCAAAAGGATCAGAGGAGCTCAGATTCTTGGCGGGCTCAGTCACGCCCAAAAAAGAGACAGTCTGAAAACCCGCTTCCAAGGCGGCTTCCTCATGACTTGCGGCCTCCTCTCTCCGCATCCTCGGTCGGTAGCAGGCTCACCCGCCTTGGCGATATTTAGCTGCCATAGGTCAATGACCGTTGGGTGTGAGACATTCTGTCTCACGGGTACAGGATAGAGCTCACTTCTCGTCCTCCAACTCGATTCTTCAGAACTTCTCCACCTCCCGGCCGAGCCGCTGCTCTTCTGCAAACAGGGTGCACTCTATAGGCAGAAAGAGTGATGACCCCCGTTCCTCTTCAGGAACAAGGTCACGGTTTTTACCCCAAATTATTTGCGGTGCCTATAAGAACGGGCCGTTCCGTCCCGTTCTGGATCTAAAACTGCTCAGCAAGCTCGTGGACACCAGGCGGTTCCGGATGGAATCCCTCCGCCATGTCATCGCCTCAATGTCCCAAGGAGATTTCCTAGCATCATTAGGCATCAAGGATGCTTATCCACACGTGCCGATTGATCCAGAGCACTAGCGTTTCTACGCTTCGTTATAGCAGACGAACACCTTCTGTTCGTAGCTCTACCTTCCGGCTAGCGACAGTCCCACTGGTCTTCGCCAAGGTCAGGGCAGCAGTAGTCACAGTCCTGCACTCTCAGGGTCACTCTGTGATCCCATATTTAGACGATCTACTTGTCAAGGCACTCTCTTAGGAAACATGCCGACACTGCCCGAACGTTGCGCTGGAGACTCTCTAGAGTTTTGGGTGGATCATCAACTTTTTGAAGTCAGATCCGACCCCGACCCTATCGCTAACATATCTAGGCATGGAGTTTCATACTCTCTCAGCGATAGTGAAGCGTCCGCTAGACAAACAGCATTCACTACGGGCTGCAATCTCTTCTTTAAGAACCAGTCGCACACATTGAGACGCCTCATGCACTTCCTACGTAAGATGGTAGCAATGGAGGCAGTTCTTTTCGCGCAGTTTCATCTGCGTCCACTACAATGTGACATTCTCCGCCAATGGGACGGGGAGTCGACCTCCCTCAACAGAGTCGTCTTTCTTTCTCAGGCGGCCAAGGAATCTCTACGGTGGTGGCTTCTTCCCACCTCATGGTCAAAAAGAAGGTCCTTCCTATCCCCATCCTGGGCGATAGTTACGACAGACGCGAGTCTATCAGGGTGGGGAGCAGTTTTTCTCCACCACAGCGCTCAGGGTACGTGGACTCAGCAAGAGTCCACCCTTCAGATCAATGTTCTTGAACACAGAGCAGTGTATCTTGCCCTACAAACCTTCCAACAGCAGCTGGACAGCAAGCAAATCCGACTTCAGTCGGACAACTCCACAGCGGTGGCATACATCAACCACCAAGGAAGAACGCGCAACCGGCAAGCCTTCCAGGAAGTCCGGCAGGTTCTGATGTGGGTGGAAGACACGGCATCCACCATATCCACAGTTCACATCCCAGGCGTGGAAAACTAGGAAGCTGACTTCCTAAGTCGCCGGGGTGTGGCCGAAAGGGTATGGTCTCTTCACCCGGACGGGTTTCAGGAGATCTGGCGCCGCTGACAGAGGCCGGACGTCGATCTAATGGCGTCACGGCACAACAACAATGTGCCAGCTTCATGGCACGGTTTCACAATCATCGAGCTCTGGCGGCAGACGCCTTAGTTCAGCATTGGTCGCAGTTCCAGCTACCTTATGTGCCACCTCTGGCATTGTTGCCCAGAGGGCTGCGCTAGATCAGGACCGACTGCGGCCGCGCCATCCTCGTCGCTACAGATTGGCCGAGGATGTTGTGGTTCCCGGTTCTGTGGTGCCTCACGGTAGGCTAACCGGGGGCACTACCAGACCAATCAGACTGGCTGTCTCAAGGGCCATTCTTCCATTTGAATTCTACGGCCCTCAACCTGATGGTGTGGCATTGAGTCCTGGAACCTAGTGTCGTCAGGATTACCTCAGGACGTGGTTGCCACCATGAGACAGGCTAGCATACCAACGTCCGCCAAGATTGACCACAGGACGTGGAAGATATTCTTATCTCGGTGCTCGGCGCAGGGTGTTTCTCCCTGGCCGGTTGCATCGTCTATGTTTCCTTCCTTCCTGCAATCTAGGTTGGAAAAAGGGTTGTCGCTCAGTTCCCTTTAGGGACAAGTCTCAGCGCTATCTGTATTTTTTCAGAAACGACTTCCTCAGGTACGCACGTTCCTACGGGGAGTTTGTCGTCTCAGCACTCCGTACAAGCGGCCGGTAGAGCCCTGGGATCTGAACAAGGTTCTAATTGCTCTCCAGATGCCGCCTTTCGAGCCTTTGAAAGAGGTCTCCCTTCCCGCTTTTCTCGGGAAGTGGCCTTCTAGTAACGGTCTCGTCTCTTAGGAGAGTTTCCGAGCTAGCAACGCTCTCATACAAATCTCCCTTCCTGGTCCTTCACCAGGACAGGGTAGTTCTGCGTCCGATTCCGGAATTTCTCCCTAAGGTGGTATCCCACTTTCATATCAATCAGGATATCACCTCACCTTCTTTGTGTCCTCGTCCAGTCCATCAATTTCAGAAGGATTTGCATCTGTTGGTTCTGGTGAGAGCACTCAGGTTCTACTTCCCGCATGGCGCTCCTGCGCCACCCGGATGCACCCTTTGTCCTTGTCGCTGGTCGGCGTAAACAGTCGCAAGCTTCTGAATCCACCCTGGCTCGGGGGATCGAGGAACCAATTCTTGAAACCTACAGTTCTACTGGGCTTCTGGTTCTCTCAAGGCTGAAGGCCCATTCTACCAGAGCCGTGGGTGCATCCTGGGCATTACGGCACCAGGCTACGGCTCAGCAGGTGTGTCAGGCACCTACCTGATTGAGTCTGCATACTTTTACCAAGCATTTTCAGGTGCATACCTACGCTTCGGCAGACGCCAGCCTAGGTAGATAAGTCCTTCAGGCGGCGATTGCCCACCTGTAGGAAAGGGCTGTTTGACGGCCCTATCACGAGGTATTCTTTTACCCACCCAGGGACTGCTTTTGGACGTCCCAATTGTCTGGGTCTCCCAATTAGGAGCGAAAAAGAAGAAGGGAATTTTGTTTACTTACCGTAAATTCCTTTTCTTCTAGCTCCAATTGGGAGACCCAGCACCCGCCCTGTTTTCTCGGGGTTTTTCTGTTTTTTCGGGTACACATGTTGTTCATGTGGTATGGTTCAGTTCTCCGGTGTTTCCTCGGATTGAATTGGTCTTTAAACCAGTTATTGGCTTTCCTCCTTCTTGCTTTGGCACTAAAACTGGTGAGCCAGTGATCCCACTGGGGGTGTATAGCCAGAAGGGGAGGGGCCTTACACTTTTAAGTGTAATACTTTGTGTGGCCTCCGGAGGCAATAGCTATACACCCAATTGTCTGGGTCTCCCAATTGGAGCTAGAAGAAAAGGAATTTACGGTAAGTAAACAAAATTCCCTTCTTTTATACATGTTGTCCTACTCCAAGCTGTATAGGTTTGAGAGCCAACTACCAATTAAGTAAATCAGGTGATTTGCATCTCTGTAATGAGGAGGGGTGTGGTGTAATGACATCAACACCCTATATAAGGTGTGCTTAATTATTAGGCAACTTCCTTTTCCTTTGGCAAAATGGGTCAGAAGAGAGATTTGACGGGCTCTGAAAAGTCCAAAATTGTGAGATGTCTTGCAGAGGGATGCAGCAGTCTTGAAATTGCCAAACTTTTGAAGCGTGATCACCGAAAAATGGTTTGAGGGGCTTTTAAGGGATTATAAGTAGGAGTATGTGATAGAAAATAATATTATAAGTGATAGCCGGCATGGTTTTACTAAGGACACGAATTGTCAGACTGACCTGATAAGTTTTTATTAAGAGGTGAGTAGAATCCTTCACAGAGACCTAGCTGTGAATAGAATGATTTTGACTTTGCGGACTCATCTGACACTGTCTCACATAGAGACTTAATGGGTAAATGAAGCTCCTTAGGCTCAGAAAGTAAGGTTTGCAATTGGATCGAAAAATAGAGTTGTGGTGATGATTCCTACTCTGAATGGTTCCCGGTTATAAGTGGTGACCCCAAGTTTCAGTGCTGGGTCATCTATTATTTATTAATGATGTCGATGACAAAATTATTTGTGATTCTATTTTTACAGATGACACCGAACAACGTAGTATAGTGTAGACAATAGAAGACAGAGACAAAAGAAGGTCCTTGTGCTAGAACCGAATGTGGGCCCTATGCCACCATCATGCACTCCGCTATGTCTGTGGCATACATTGCTTACTACTTTTGGAGGTGGAAGTGACTCCTTTTCCCTTTTTGACCCTTACAGGGCTGCACAGCTTACACCAATAGTATGTTCACTCTTGATGGAAAATGGACAAACTAAGTATTTGAGCGTGTACTTGGCAGATGAGGTTCAATGTAGAGAATGTAGAGTTTTGCACCTGGGCACTAATTACCTACAGGCTCCATGTGTTCTAGAGGGAGTAAAACTAGGAGTCACTTCTAGAGAGGGGATGTACTTGTAGATCTAAGTTAGGCCGGAGTCACACTTGCGATTGCCTCGCGTGTATCTTGCGTGAGTTTCACGGTGCATCACCCATCACGGACTCACACTCTCTGCTCACAGGAGCGGGTTGGTTGCATGCATCTCTATGCACCCGAACCGCTCCTCTGAGCAGCATGTGAGTCCGTGATGGGTGATGCACCGTGAAACTCGCGCGAGATACACGCGAGGCAATCGCAAGTGGGACACTGGCCTTAGGCCGGAGTCACACTTGTGAGTGACTCGCATCACATCACCCGTCACAGACTCGCACTCTGCTCACAGGAGCGGGTCGGCTGCATGTATCTCTATGCAGCTGAGACGCTCCTGTCAGAGTGTGTGGCCGTAGCGGGTGATGCGATATGAGTCACTCTGAAGTGTGACTTTAGCCTAATAGAGAGGGATTTACTTGTAGATCAAAGACTACGTAATGGCATCCAATGTCAATCAGTAGCTTCTAAAGTTAGCAGGGTATTGTCATGCATTAACCCCTTCACGACATATGACGTAATCTGCTGTGTCCCTGTCTTTGATGCGGGCTCACACGCTGAACCCGCATCTTTCCCCGCACCTGACTGTTAACCAGTTAAATGCAGCGATATTTAACATGCGCTGACAGGGAGCGCCTCACTTATTCTACCCATCGGCGCCCCCGTCACCTGATAACTCTCGTTCCTGTCTTCACAGTCCTCCTGTGAACGCTGTCTGCTCTGTATAGCACAGGCAATAGGACAATTGTAGCTTCAAGTCCCCTGAAGAGACTGGTAAACACAATAAAACAAAAAAAAATTGTAAAAAAAACCCCACACAAGTTGAAATCAACCCCCTATTGCCCCATTGAAAATAAATACTAGATACACATTTGGTACCGCCACATTCATAAAAGTCCGTTCTATCAAAATATAAAATATATTAACCCCTTAACGACTGCGGGCAGTAATATTACGTCCTAGCGGTCATAATGTTACTGCCCACAGTCTGCTGCCGGCAGCATGCTGCGATCGGTGCACACATCTCAGCTGATTTTCACAGCTGAGATGTGTGCCTGCTAGGCACGAGCAGAATCATTATCTGCTCGTGCTGTTTAACCCCTTAAATGGCGCTGTCAATATGTGACAGCGCCATTACAACGGCATCGGCTGTAAACTTTTTTTTTACGTTTATGTATTCTCACAGAGGTATAAATTCGATGGACAGGGACATAATGCTACCACTTTACAAAATGTGTGTGCAACCACTATTTGGAATATGCAGTTCAGTTGTGGGCATCAGTTCATAGAAAGGATAGAAAAAAGTACAAAGAAAAGCCACAAAACTGATGTGACATGGAAGACGTTGGTCATGAGGAAAGATTAAACACAGCGCTTTACATACAGTGGCAAGAAAGGAAGTTTCAATCTCCAGAGGAGATAAGTCATCTATATCATGAGAACTATTAATCTGTGGAAAAGACGTCCACAACGGGAATGGTCAAGTGTTTCCAAAAGGTGCGACATCTTTTTCTTTTTTTAGAAGTAAATATCATAAATTCTTATGTACATGTGTAATTTTTCTTCCTAATGTTGATAAACATTTGGGATCAGGAGGTAAAAACTTGGTCTCTTAGGCCAGACAGGATCAAGCATTATGGATAGAGATGAGTGACCTGAATTGTAAAGTTTGGGGTTTGTACCAACCACGGATTTTTAAAAAAAAAAAATCAGTATCAGAGTTCGGAGTTCAGGTGGTGACCAATCAATCAAGCATCACAGTGCTCGGGTACCCTCAGTGCTCGGCCCAGTGCGAGCCACTTGCAGTCTCTAAATGACTCTCACTGGGAGTTAAAACAATGATTTTGGATGTATGATCTACAAAACACCCCTCGCTCCCGAAAATGCTCTGTTTATGGCCGTATGTGGGCGGAAAGCCCAATCAGTGATTTGCAATGGGGTTAGTGCTCTGGATTTAAGTTCAGGTGAAGTGTCGGTCCAGAACACAACTTTATCTAAAGTCCGGCTGAACCAGGCGAACCCGAACTTCCACGGGTCCACTCGTCTCTAATTATGGATGCAAACAAAAGAGAAGACTGGCAGCACTCCCAATAGTGTGAACAAGTGCGTATCTGTTCATAATGCATAATATAACCAAGAGAAAAACGGTCGTGCACTGTAATGGCAAACTTATAAAAAACTAATATAAAAACATTTACAGGTGTTTGGCATATTAGAATGGCCATTGTAATACCTGTCCAGCAGCCATGTCACGGCAACATCCCTTGCTAGTTCCTACTCTATACTGCATCTGTCTGGGCTTCTAAAAACCTACATATAAGATCAGCGTGGAAGTTAAAAACACATGAGGCTTTTGGGTAAGGTGAGGGATGGAGTGCATCACATAACCCCAGAATAAGACCTAAGGACCCCCAACACACGTTTCACCAGGGTATTGTTCCTTCATCAGGGAGGAAGATCCGGGGATATGTGATGGTGCAGGATTCATCCTGGATATGATTTTGCACATATCCCGCTGTGTTGACTTTTGAATTTTACTTGCACTTGAAGGGGTTTTGCCTTTAATAGCTGCTATAGTACATGGTATACATTTTCTTCACCAGTTATACCCTATCCTTTCTCCTTTTGAGGAGTAAAAGGAATCCTTGTGTTATCTATATACAGTGTGTCCACCCATATCCTGTCCACTGCCATTAACTTGAGAACAGCGGCAGCTATAGGCATAGAAGTGTTGTCTAGGTATAGTAAAGTAGCCATGCGCTACGCGATGAAGCCATCATTCAGATGTGATACAATTTAGCAAATCCTTGGGATGAAAGATTTGGGACATTAATTTACTGCACTGAATTAAATTGCAGGAATTACTCACATGTCACGTCATATGGGTTTCAGCATCTGGATTTGTTTTCATCCACTGACAGATATTGGGCAAACGTAGAACTTATTAGCCGTGTCATTCCCTGGGTTACCCAGCTAAAAAGTAATGTAAGCATTCATTAATTTGTGGTTTCCTGCCTCGGAGCCTGGACATGCCGGTGTGTGTCCTGCTCTTCTGCATTCTGTAATCTTAAAACTCCGAAGCAGATCATGCACAAATCTCAGCAACTATGACAGTTCTGCCTGTCACGGAATCCTGAATCCCTTCTGTTACAGTCTCGGCCACTGATCACAGCTTTGTTCCCCGACAATGGAAACAAATGTCCAGTAAGCTTCTGTTGAGAATCACAGTATTATTCATCAATTCCACACCATTATTAAAATATGCTTACGGTCAGTGAATGAGAGCACTTCACAATTAGAGGGGGCTGCGAGCCGAGAAAGGGATACAGTTGTATACAGTCTAGAAAGGGGGTCTGCAATTAATTTTCCCAAAGGCGCCACATGAGAGACGGTGACTGGTGTGGAGCCGGACCAATAGGCTGAAATTAATTCTGCTCAATTTTAGTATTCGCATATTAATTAGAAGTATTATTAATATAAAATAACTATTATTAATAACACTTAGTATTGAGCAGAATTACCTATGCTCATATTCCCCTGTATACAGTATGAGCCCCCACGTAGCCCTTCCATATACAGTTTGAGCCCCCATACAGCCCCTCTTTATGCAGTGTGAGCACCCATATAGCCTTCTATATACTTTTCAGTGCCCGCATATACTCTCTTATATACATTGAGCCCTACATAGCCTTCTATATACATTATGAGCCCCACTTATCTATACATCATGAGCCTCCATATTTCCTCTTATATACATTTCGTAGCCCCCTATATACAACAGGAGCCCCCACATAACCTCCTATATACTTTTCAGTGCCCGCATATAGTCTCCTATATACATTGACCCCTACATAGCCTCCTATATACATTATGAGCCCCACTTATCTATACATCATGAGCCTCCATATTTCCTCTTATATACATTTCTTAACCCCCTATATACAACAGGAGCCCCCACATAGCCTCCTATATACTTTTCAGTGCCCGCATATAGTCTCCTATATACATTGAGCCCTACATAGACTCCTATATACATTATGAGCCCCACATATCTATCCATCATGAGCCTCCATATTTCCTCTTATATACATTTCTTAGCCCCATATATAAAGCATAAGCCCCAACATAGCCGCCTATATACGTTGACCCTCATATTGGCCTCTTATATACATTAGAAACCCCACATGCCTCATATTTATAAAGCATGAACTCCCACATAGCCTCCTATATGAGGCCGGAAATGGCCTCCTACATACATGTAAGCATCCCACACACATAGGGAAAAAAACCACATACTCCCCACTCTCCTGATTCCTAGGCGCTCTGCTCCGGCCTCAAATGCACTGACGCTCTGCACAGCACTCGCGATGATGTGATCTCATAGTGTCTGCTGTTCCTCGCACTGATTAGTGGAAGACAGAGCCTGTGGCCCCTCCTCCACCAATGTGTTCACCGCTGCTGCATCCTATGGATGCAAATAGTGGTAAAGGAAGCGAGGCGCAGCAGTTGCCCGGTGGGGGAGGCACAGCCCAGCCCATGGACGAATGTTTTCAGCTCTTCGGCTGTCTCTCCACTTGCCGGACTGGAACATTCAGATGTGGCCTGTGGGCTGTACTTGCCCGACCCAGCTCTAGATCATGCTCTGCGAGTTAAATACATAAGTTTGCTGTATTAGTCTGTTACCAGTTGTTGAACTCACAGAGCATTGTCTGGACTAGAAACGAGTGTATCCAGCTGTGAGCAGGACTAGCTATGTGTAGATCTGCAGCCTGTGACTGTAAACAAGTGACTTCTCATTTACTGACCGGAAGCAGAAAATTTTAAACAAAGTATATTGGAAAGTTGTAGAATTTTTTTTTTTTAAAGTAACATCGGGCAAATTTTTAGCATCATAGTAGTGATCACCTAGATTTTTATGTTTTAACTAGAAGGTGGCCCGATTCTACGCATCGGGTATTCTAGAATTTACGTATTGTGTAGTTAATGTATGATTTTTGTTTATATATATATATATATATGTATATATATATATATAGATGTTGTTGTGTGTAGTTACCAAGTGTTTGTGTAGGGCGCTGCACATGTTCTGGGTGTTGTCTGGGTGTGGCGGGGGTGAGAGCGGTGTTGTATGTGTGTTGCGTTGTTTGTAGAGCGCTGTGTGTCTGTAGCGTTGTGTGTGTGTGTGTTGGTGTGGGGTGTGTGTGTTTTGGGGGGAGGTATGTTTTGTGCAGTGTGTGTGTTGTGCGGTATGTGCGTATATTTGTGTGTGCCGCGGTGTTTGTGTGTTGGGTGTTGTGTGTGTGTGTGGCGTTGTCTGTGTGTGTGGGTGTCTGTGTAGGGCAGTGTTTGTGGTTCCCAGTGTGTGTGTGTGTTGTGCAGTGTGTGTGTGTGTGTGTGTGTGTGTGTGTGTGTGTGTGTGTTTTGGGGGGAGGTGTGCACCCCCCATCGTGCTCCATCCCCCATGCTGCGCACCCCCCATCGTGCTCCATCCCCCATGCTGCGCACCCCCCATCGTGCTCCATCCCCCATGCTGCGCACCCCCATCGTGCTCCATCCCCCATGCTGCACACCCCCATCGTGCTCCATCCCCATGCTGCGTACCCCCCATCGTGCTCCATCCCCCATGCTGAGCACCCCCCATTGTGCTCCATCCCCCATGCTGCGCACTCCCCATTGTGCTCCATCCCCCATGCTGCGCAGTCCCCATTGTGCTCAATCCCTCATGCTGCGCATTTCCCATCGTGCTCCATCCCCCATGCTGCGCACTCCCAAACGTGCTCCATCCCCCATGCTGCGCACTCCCCATCTTGCTCCATCCACCATGCTGCGCACTCCCCATCGTGCTCCATCCCCCATGCTGCGCACTCCCAAACGTGCTCCATCCACCATGCTGCGCACCCCCCATCGTGCTCCATCCTCCATGCTGCGCACCCCCAATCGTGCTCCATCCCCCATGCTGCGCACGTCCCATCGTGCTCCATCCCCCATGCTGCGCACCCCCCATCGTGCTCCATCCCCCATGCTGCGCACCCCCCATCGTGCTCCATCCCCCATGCTGCGCACTCCCCATTGTGCTCCATCCCCCATGCTGCGCACTCCCCATTGTGCTCCATCCCCCATGCTGCGCATTCCCCATCGTGCTCCATCCCCCATGCTGCGCACTCCCCATCGTGCTCCATCCCCCATGCTGCGCACTCCCCCATCGTGCTCTATCCCCTATGCTGCGCACTCCCCATTGTGCTCCATCCCCCATGCTGCGCACTCCCCATTGTGCTCCATCCCCCATGCTGCGCACTCCCGATCGTTCTCCATCCCCCATGCTGCGCACTCCCCATCGTGCTCTATCCCCCATGCTGCGCACTCCCAATCGTGCTCTATCCCCCATGCTGCGCACTCACCATCGTGCTCCATTCCCTATGCTGCGCACTCCCCATCGTGCTCCATCCCCCATGCTGTGCACCCCCCATCGTGCTCCAGTCACACATCAGACCGTATACATGCACACATCTGATCGCATACACTCACACACACACACACCCCACTTCTCCCTGTGCCCACCGGTGGGCGGTCCCAGCAGCTGTGCTGCACGCCGTGCTCCTCTGCCGACACTCACAGATCCGATCGCATACACTGACACACACACACACTCACATATCAGAACACACTCACACACATCCTATCGCATACACACACACACACACTGACGATATTGCACATACGCGCTCAAACAATCACAACATCCGGAGATACCACATGCTTCCGGCTATGTGATTCTCCGGCAGGTCCTGGAAGGTCACTGCACGCACCGTATCGCCGCCGAGAAGCAAGCGATATTACGGGATGTTGTGAGTGTGTGGATGCGATCTGATGTGTGTGTGAGGTGTGTGTGAGAGTGAGTGTGATCTGATGTGTGTGTGTGTGTCTGTTCTTATGTGTGTGCGTGTGTGTGTGTTCCGCCGCTGCAGGACCTTGATGCGCTCACCTGGGAGCCGGTGTACACTGGTAACCATGCTACAATATTACTCGATGAGTTCCATGGTTACCAGCGTACCCCGCCCCCCCGCTCGCACGGGAGCCCACACCAGCGTACCCCGGCGTACGCTGATGTGGGCTCCCGGGGGTACAGCACTCGCCTGGGAGTCGGTTCGGGGAATGCGTGCGGGGGGCGGGGCCAGAGCGAGCGTGCAATGCGTGAGGGAGAGGCGGGGCGTGGCCGAGTTGCCAATGCGTGCAGAGGGCCGGGGCAAGAGGCCAATCCGTGTGAGGGGGCGGAGCCGAGGCGAGGTGAGCGGCCAATCCGTGCGGGGGGGGGGGGGGGGGCCATGGCGAGCCCAGCGGCCAATCCGCTGTTTGTCACCGTAAGGACACAGGACACAATTTTGGAGACAGACAGAATAAGGCAATTATATATATAGACTAGAAGGTGGCCCGATTCTATGCATCGGGTATTCTAGAATTTACGTATTGTGTAGTTCATGTATGATTTTTGTTATATATATATATATATATATATATCTATAGATGTTGTTGTGTGTAGTTACCAAGTGTTTGTGTAGGGCGCTGTACATGTTCTGGGTGTTGTCTGGGTGTGGCGGGGGGTGAGAGCGGTGTTGTATGTGTGTTGCGTGTGTTGCGTTGTTTGTGGAGCGTTGTGTGTGTGTTGCGCGGTTTGTGTGTGTGTGGTGTGTTTTGGGGGAGGTATGTTTTGTGCAATGTGTGTGTTGTGCGGTATGTGCGTATATTTATGTATGCTGCGGTGTTTGTGTGTTGGGTGTTGTGTGTTGTGTGTGTGCGGCGTTGTCTGTGTGTGGGTGTCTATGTAGGGCGGTGTTTGTGGTTCCCAGTGTGTGGTGTGTTGTGCAGTGCGCGTGTGTGTGTGTGTGTGTGTGTTGGGGGGAGGTGTGCACCTCCCATCGTGCTCCATCCCCCATGCTGCGCACTCCCAAACGTGCTCCATCCGCCATGCTGCGCACTCCCAAACGTGGTCCATCCGCCATGCTGCGCACTCCCAAACGTGCTCCATCCGCCATGCTGCGCACTCCCAAACGTGCTCCATCCGCCATGCTGCGCACTCCCAAACGTGCTCCATCCGCCATGCTGCGCACTCCCAAACGTGCTCCATCCGCCATGCTGCGCACTCCCAAACGTGGTCCATCCGCCATGCTGCGCACTCCCAAACGTGGTCCATCCGCCATGCTGCGCACTCCCAAACGTGGTCCATCCGCCATGCTGCGCACTCCCAAACGTGGTCCATCCGCCATGCTGCGCACTCCCAAACGTGCTCCATCCGCCATGCTGCGCACTCCCAAACGTGCTCCATCCGCCATGCTGCGCACTCCCAAACGTGCTCCATCCGCCATGCTGCCCACTCCCAAACATGCTCCATCCGCCATGCTGCGCACTCCCAAACGTGCTCCATCCGCCATGCTGCGCACTCCCAAACGTGGTCCATCCGCCATGCTGCGCACTCCCAAATGTGCTCCATCCCCCATGCTGCGCACCCCCCATCGTGCTCCATCCCCCATGCTGCGCACCCCCCATCGTGCTCCATCCCCCATGCTGCGCACCCCCCATCGTGTTCCATCCCCCATGCTGCACCAGCATCAGCCTCTCTGCCCGCAGCATCAGCCTCTCTCCTCCCAGCATCAGCCTCTCTCCTCCCAGCATCAGCCTTCTCTGTCCCCAGCATTAGCCTCTCTCCTTCCAGCCTACCCCAGCCTCAGCCTTCCCCAGCCTCTCTTCTCTCAGCCTCCCCCCTCCCAGCCTCCCCCTCCCAGCCTTCCCCAGGATCAGCCTAGCCTACCCCAGCCTCAGCCTCCCCCAGCATCAGCCTCTCTTCTCTCAGCCTCCCCCCTCCCCCTCCCAGCCTTCCCCAGGATCAGCTTCTCTCCTCCCAGCCTCCTCCAGCACGCCGTGCTCCTCTGCCGACACTCACAGATCCGATCGCATACACGCACACACCCGATCGCATACACACACACACGCACCCGATCGCATACACTCACACGCACCCGATCGCATACACTCACACGCACCCGATCGCATACACTCACACACACCCGATCGCATACACTCACACGCACCCGATCGCATACACTCACACACACCCGATCGCATACACTCACACACACCCGATCGCATACACTCACACACACCCGATCGCATACACTCACACACACCCGATCGCATACACTCACACACACCCGATCGCATACACTCACACACACCCGATCGCATACACTCTCACACACCCGATCGCATACACTCTCACACACCCGATCGCATACACTCTCACACACCCGATCGCATACACTCTCACACACCCGATCGCATACACTCTCACACACCCGATCGCATACACTCTCACACACCCGATCGCATACACTCTCACACACCCGATCGCATACACTCTCACACACCCGATCGCATACACTCTCACACACCCGATCGCATACACTCTCACACACCCGATCGCATACACTCACGCACACACACATTGACGATATTACACATACGCGCTCACACTCACAACATCCGGAGATACCACATGCTTCTGGCCATGTGATCCTCCGGCAGGTCCTGGAAGCTCACAGCACAGTATCGCCGCCGAGAAGCAAGCGATATTCCAGGATGTTGAGTGTGTGGATGCGATGTGATGTGTGTGTGAGGTGTGTGTGAGAGTGAGTGTGATCTGATGTGTGTGTGTGTCTGTTGTTATGTGTGTGCGTGTGTGTATGTTCCGCCGCTACAGGACCTTGATGCGCTGGTAACTATGCTAACATGGTTACCAGCGTATCCCGTCCCCCGCTCGCACGGTGGCCCACACCAGCATACGCCGGCCAGCCCCAGCAATGCGAGGGTATGTGTCGGCTGGGTTTGCGGCGTACGCTGATGTGGGCTCCCGGGGGTACAGTACTCACCTGGGAGTCGTGTTTCCGTGTCAGTTCGGGGAATGCGTGCGGGGTGCGGGGCCAGAGCGAGCGTGCATTGCGTTAGGGGGGTTGGGCGTGGCCGAGTTGCCAATGCCTGCAGGGTGCCGGGGCGAGAGGCCAATCCGTGTGGGGGGCGGAGCCTGGGCGAGCGGCCGCCCAATCCGTGTGGGGGCAGAGCGTGGGCGAGCGGCCAATCCGGCAGGGGGGCGGGGCCATGGCGAGCCCAGCGGCCAATCAGCTTTGTGTCACCGTAAGGACACAATTTTGGAGCAAGACAGACAGACAGACAGAATAAGGCAATTATATATATAGATTGTTGGTGTGGCGGAACTGACAGAAGATGAAATTTCTGATACTGAATTATTGTTTTTTTTATACAAAGGGGGTGAATATAGTTGCCTTAAAAATTGCTAATTGTTTTTTGCTTTTTTTTATATAGGTGAAAGAATATCTTCGAAAAGCATGGAGAACTTTACTGTAACTGTTGAATCAAAGGAAATAAGAACTCTTTTTGTATACTTTCAGTAACTAGTAGTTCTTATACTACAAAGAAAACTAGTTTATTCCGTTTTTCTTTCCTGTTTTTTGGGGTTTGATTTTTTTTGGCAACACCTGGAGTTCAGAACAGTAAATGTGATTAGGTATCTGGTGGTCTTCAGTGTTGGAGAGATCTTGACATTGGGTACCCAGTGAATCTTCTCAGTGACCTTCTTTATTTGTTATTCTATGGAACTTCTGCACTTTGTCCTGTTAAACCAAAACTTTAGTGACCAATGAGATGTATTATATATATATAAAAAAAAATGTTGTTTATTATGTCCAGTTGATGATGTAAATACATTTTCACTTGTAAATGAAAAAAAATATTTTTTATGGTTACATGATTAAATTGCTGATAAATATGAAATTATTGGTCTATATTAATGAAAACAGAGTTTTAATGCAGATATAGAAACTTTGTAACCTTTTTAAAGCAGTCAGGTCCTGGGTAAAATCCCACCATTGACGACAACGTCTGCCAAGAGTTTGTATGTTCTCCCTGTGTATGCGTGGGTTTCCCTCTGGGTTCTGTAGCTTTCCCTCTGGGTTCTCCGGGTTTCCCTCTGGATTCTCCAGTTATCTTCCACACTCCAAAGCCATATTGCTATGAAATTTAGATTATGTGCCTCAACGGGGACAGGAATGATGTCTGTAAAGCGCTGTGTGCAGCTCACATCAGGGGTATGTTATAGTTGCAAAATGTTATCAGTTTTGTGACATGCAACAGTTCAAATTTTCACACAAACATCAAGAAATGTTGAGCATTAATGTCCCTTTACTAATCTAGGGCTTAGTAGCAGCTGTGAGCTGTTATTAACCCCTTATTACCTTGATTGCCTCCGCACCAGGACAATCGGGAAGAACCAGGTAACCGCAGGCTGTTTTTTTTTTTTGTTTTTTAATTATTTTTTTTAAATATTAAAAAAGTCGCATGCGGTTCCTCTTATTTTGATACACAACCGAAATAAGTGCACGGCTGTGGACTGCAGTGGGGGACCCTACGACAAGTTGTTTTTTTTTTTTTTTTTTTTTTTTTATTGATTTATTTTTACAGCAATGTACAGTGACCCGCAGACAGGGTCTGTGATTACAAGCAGTGCGACACTCTGTCACACAGGCTGGGGGCGCTGTCTGACTGCAACCAATCACAGACTCCAGGACTGCCGGTGGGTGCTTGAAGCATTAAATATGTATGAGGCTAATTAGCGGCCCAAAAGCAGTTACACCCACACTGGTGCCTCGGTAAGTACAGCGCGCTTGCTCTAATCACCCTTGCCCGTCTACCACCTTTTTTTAAGAGCCGTATTCTGGTCCCCATAAACTTGCATGGGGACCGTGTCCGTCCAGTTATCCGAGATCAGTTGCGGACTGGAACAGGTTTTTGGTTTTCTTATTTTAAATCCAGTTAGACTCAGTGATCCCAGATATCTGCGATTCCGCACATCACTAGTTTCCACCCTTTACATTGTTATAGAAAATGAAGTATTCCTCCCAGAGAATTATTGCAATTTACATGCTTTGTTATACACATGTTTATTTCCTTTGCGTGTATTAAAACAAAGAAAAAAAAAAAAAACAGAAAAAAAGCCAAAAATTATAAACTTCAAATATGGGCTGGCCAAAATTGTTGGCACTTTCAACTTAACCCCTTCTCTACCCGCCGATTTTTCAGTTTTTCGTGTTTTTTCGTCTTTTTTTTTCTCAAAACTTTTTGTTTATTTTCCCGCAGGAAGAGTTGTACTTTTTAATGAAACCATTACGTTTTATCATATAGTGTACTAGAAAATGGGAAAAGAAAGTTCAGTGGAATTGCAAATTCTATTATTGTCTTTTGGGTTTATTTACCATGTTCACGATATGGTAAAACTGACCTAGCATTAGGATTCTCCAGGTCAGTATGAATACTTGGATAACAAACATGTATAGTTTTGCTTTTAGATAATGAAAAAAAATTCAGAAGTTTATAAAAAAAAAAAAATAAAATAAACATGGAAAAGTTTGCTTTTGGCGAAATTTTCCGAGACTGATAATTTTTTTATTTTTCAGGATGTATGGCTGTGAGATGACTTATTTTTTGCACCCTAAGCTGATTTTTTTACTGATTACTATTTCTGAGTAGATGCGATGTTTTGATATCTTATTGTATTTTATTGTATTGTAATGTTGCAGTGGTCCAAGAAATGTAATTCTGGCTTATTTATTTATTTATTTTTCTTTTACCCTATTTGCTGATCGGATTAATTTGATTTCATATTTTGATAGATTGGACATTTTTGAACTAAGTAATATAAATACAAGTATGTGTTTCGTTTTCAGTAAACCGTAGCATTTGCTTTACCAAAAAGCTTTATCTTGCTCTCATCTATCTACAAGAGGTTTTCCAAGAAGGATTTTGGCTTACTCATGTACATTTTGGCAAACTGCAGTCTATAACTTTTTTATGTCTTTGTCTATAGTGGGGTCCTCTTGGGTCTCCTGCCATAGCGCGTCATTCAAATGTCGGATAGTTTACACTGACACTGATGCACCCTGAGCCTGCAGGCCAGCTTGAATTTGTTTGCAACTTGAATGGGACTGCTTATCTACCAACCAGACTATCCTGCGTTGCAACCTTTCTTCAACTTTTCTCTGTTGTAGACGTCCAGGGAGATTAGCTACAGTGCCATGGGTTGTAAATAGGGTTGAGTGAGTACCTTACTATTCGTACTCGCTATACTCATAACAAATACTGTCCAATACTCGCGTATTCGTTTTGAATAGCATGTGCAATGCAAGTCAATGGGGAATAACTCACAATGTAATGAGTAACCTGAATGTCATACTTTTTGTGCGACTAGCGAATAGTGTGGCATTCGGTTTACTCATTACATTGGGAGTTTTCCCCCATTGACTTGCATTGCACAAGCTATTCGGAATGAATACGCGAGTATTAGTATTTGTTATGAGTATATCGAGTACGAATAGTTAGGTACTCGCTCAACTCTGGTTGTAAACTCCTTTTGATTATGTTGTTTTAATCAAGGACAAAGGAACATCAAGATTTCTGGAGATGGACTTTTAACCTTCAGATTTTTTAGATTTTTCAACCATTTTGCTTCTCAAGTACTCAGACAGACACACAATGCAATGATTGAGTCAACTTCTCCCCTTTTTTTATCTGATTTCAGGTGTGATTTTCAATATTGCCCACACATGTTAGTTGCCACAGGTGAGTTTGAAACAGTTATTCACCCACAATTTTTGGAAAGGTGCCAACAATTTTGTCCAGCCCATTTTTGGGGTTTTGTGTGAAATTATGTCCAATTTGCCTTTTTTTGTGTTGTTTCAATAATCACAAAGGAAATAAACATGTGTATAACAAAACATGTCATTTCAATAATTTTTCTGGGAGAAATGCTCCATTTTCTATAACATTTTTAAGGGTGCCAACACTTTTGGCCAAGACTGTATATGTCTAGGGTAGATGCTGAAAGAGAAAAATGCCAAAATGGCAGGTTTTCAATCACCACACCTCACTAAAAAAATTACAACAATAAGCAATCAAAACCCCATGTGCATCCTAAACTTATAGCAATAAAACAGTCATCTCATTTTACAAAAAGCAAAATCTTACACATGTGAAAAATTAAAATGTTATTGTTCTCGCAATATAGCATTACAAACCCAATTTTTTTTTCTACAAACACTTAATAGCTTAAAATAGTAGTCCACATTATAAATATGGCAAAATATCACTTAAGGTTGGAAATGATCTATTGTGAATAGATGAAGCCACTTCAGCGCATAAAGGAGTGACAGAATAAAGTGTGTGCTATTTATCAGGTGTAGGAAAGATACAGAACAAAGGAAATACACAAGAAACAAAGGGGAGAAAAGACAGGGAAGGCAGGGTAAGGGGTACATACTGTACAGGGGGTGTAAAAAAGAGGAAGGTGTTTGGTGATGAGAATTGGAAGGAAGAAATAAAAGCCTTCATCTGACGCGACAAAAAAATGAATATTAAAAAAAAGTTTGTAAAACTGAAGTGTCTACCTTCTCGGCCTAGTCTCCAGAGGAAGGCAAAAATCCCAATGACACAAAAACAAATTAGGAAAAAGACTGACATCAGAAAAAAACCCTGGATTAATGACTCATTTCCAATAATCGAGTACCCAGAATAGGTAATCTCATTCCTATAAACAAAGACATCCTGTGTGAATTCAGCACGACAGTTTTACCTGGTGACAACATTCATTGTCCCCCTGCTCTTACAATAAAGATCCTCTCCTACATTAGTAGAAATCTTCTTCACTTTAGACGTGTAGCAAGGGTCAGATTCCAATAACTCAGGTTTTAACAATATGTGGAGCTCCAGAAAGATGTCCATGGAAGCCATGCTAGGTGGAGAGACTTTTTCAACTGTCCCGATTACCAATCCGAAAAATTCTTGTTTGTACCCACTGTGCTCTGGTGGGGCTTGTGGGAGTCTGAGAACGACCAACTTCATGCCCATCAGAAAATACCTAAGACATCACTTCCGAATGGATGGATAATATATTGGAAGCTTTAAGAGAATTTGCTACCCAACCCTTGAAAATAGTGTTGAAGAAATGGATAATGGTGCCTCCAAGATCATGTATGGTACCAACTAGCTCATGAGATGTGGCGCTTAGTGCCCTGATCATCGGAGCATCTCCTGCATAGTGTGAAAACCAAAGAAAATTTCCAACGGTCATCACGTGAAAGTTCTGTACCATCTGGAGAGAAGTTTTCTATATAGTCTGTAAAGCGCTGCGTAAGTGAGTAAAAAGATTAAGAAATAACTGAGAAGAAACTAAATATTTCTACATTAGTTATGTATTCTAGAAGGAAAGATTTATGCCCAGTTCTATTTTACGAGCCATATAAAATGAACGTTTTACCGTAAACCCCATCAGCAAACCATAAAGTGGAGTGCAAAGAGTGTTTTGAGCTGATGTTAAAGAAGTGGAACCCTGAGAACCATGTATGTCACAAAGCTGAGGTCTGCCAGGTCTGCTGGTGGTAAATTCTCTTATATTGATTTTGGTAGTTAAGAATTTAGGACATGCAACTTTTCAAGGTACATACCTACACTGTGGTTAGTACCACCATCTCCAGTCGACATTGTTGAGTTTTTTTGTGCATAAACATAATTACATAGATGGTCAAAAAACGTTCGCTACAGCCCAGAAGTTGTCCGACGCGAGGGTCATGCGTAGAGACCCTCCACCCAATCTGCATTTCATTTTTTTTTGAGTCTCGTGATTTGTTGGCCTCTGGAGGGGATGGCAGTGCCCTTCACTAAGACCTGGTACTATACGTTAATATGGGGGGTGTACATTAAAATTCCGAAAGTGACTACATATTTTTGTGGCTTCCTGTGCCAGAAACACTGTAACCACAACTGTGTTAGTGTTACTAATATATGCCAAGATGTGCACCATCTGACAGACTTAACATAATTTTTTTTGCTATGTGTTAAAACCAAATGTGCTACAATTACCATTAGAGTAATTTTACATCCGTATGGATTTGATAAGTACAAAAATGGGATTTTTGTTTAGGCACCCTAGACGGCACACATGGTGGGACAATATTTGTTTCTTCTAAATGGATAATTAATCTACATCTGATATATACTTTCCCAAATTGATGACCCAAATAACTCAAAATACCATAAGACAAGACCTCAACCTCAAAAAAAAAAAAAAAGGGACTTTAGGTGAAGAAACAGAGCAGTAGGTAGAGCAGGTTTCTTCTTCAATGGTTTGGATCAAAACAAAAGCTGCTAACGTGTTTCAGTCAATAGCAATAATCACCTCTTTGGCAACCAAAGGCATGAATTAACGGGATAACATTAACAAACTAATAAATTGCAATATAGCTGTGTATTGTACAAGTAATCAAACAAAAACATGTTATTGATCAAGGCATCTGTAGCCAAATCGGAGATCAGTGAATGCAATGTTTTCTGATCTGGCGCTAGAACCAATTTGACACAACAGGTGGTTAGTCCAAAAAATGGGAAGGATCCCTTGAAAAACATGAATACTTCAGTCGGCAAGTATTTTTATATACATACCCTATATAACTGAGTTTTTCAGTCCATTTTTTTACCCTGAAAACTCCCCCCTCGGCTTATACTCAAGTGAGGTTCCCACAAAAAATTATTCTCACCTGCCCTCAGTTCCCACTGTGCCCTCTTTCCTGCTTCTTGCAGACCACAAGTTGAATAGACTCCGCGGTGATCGCAGCCGATGCAGGGGCCGCCGCTGTTGTCATCAGCGCTTTACTTCATTTGAATAATTTGCGGCACCGCAAATCATTCAACTACAGTAAAGCATTGATAGCAGTGGTGGCCCCGTGTACCGTCCGCGATCACAGAGGGGTCTGTTGTGCCTGCGGTCCGCAAGAAGCGGGTAAGAGGCCACCGTGGGAACGGATGACCGGTGAGAATAATTTTTTGTGTATGTGAACAACGGCATAATAGGGGACAAGAAGGTGACCGGTACAAGGACATTACTAAAGGATGGGCACATTACTAGAGGGCTCATTACTACAGGGGACAATATGCCACATTAATACAGGGGACAATATTGGCACATAGGTGACAAGGATGGGGCACATTACTACAGGAGACAATATGGCCACATTACTACAGGGCACAAGGATGGGCATGTTACTAATGGCCACAAGGATGGGCACGTTACTACAGGGCACAAGGATGGGCACGTTACTACAGGGCACAAGGATGGGCACATCACATTTTATTGGTATCTATTTTTATTTTTGAAATTTACCAGTAGCTGCTGCATTTTCCACCCTAGGTGTATACTCGAGTCAATAAATCTTCCCAGGTTTTTTTTGTGAAATTAGGTGCCTTGGTTTATACTCGGGTCGGCTTATATGCGAGAATATTCGGCATTTAACTTTTGGTACTGTAATTGTGAAAATCATATTGTAGATTTGTGTTTAAATCAGTCATAATAGAAAAATTAGAGGGCCTGATTTCATTATTTCATTTCCACTTTTATTTTTGTCTAATTTTTTGTGTTTTCGTCTTTTTTTTTTTTTTATTTTCACCAACTTTTTTTAATTTTCACCTTCTTTGAAGTCTACTTCATGTATTCCCCTGTTTTTATGTTCACCATTATGGACATAGTTTTTTTTTATTTTCCAGATGTTTGTGTAAAATTGATCCATTCCAAGTTTTTAAAAAGTCTTTAAATGTTTTTCACAAATGTACTCTAAATCCCCCGAAGGTGAACGCTAAAATAGATGCACAAAAGGTAAAAGACAAAAATAAAAAGCTACCGTATTTTTCGGACTATAAGACGCTCTTTTTTCCCCCCCGAATGTTGGGGGAAAGTGGGGGGTGCGTCTTATGGTCTGACTATAAGGTTGCGGGTGCGGGGAATGAGGGTGCCGCGGTGCAGCGTGTCATCGGCGGCACGAGCAGGCTGTAACAGCCTGCCGTGACCACGTGGGCCCGCTTATTATATATGCACGCCCATCCTCCCGCCCATCATCTCTCAGCGAAACCGGCGCTGACAGGTGGGCGGGGTGATGGGCGGGGGTGCGTGCATAATTAGCAGCCGGCCGTGATCACCCCTGGCAACTACAGCCTGGAGTGATCATGTGCGGCTGTATTCACTGCCCCCCGTGCATCATTATCAGCGCGGGGTGCAGTGAATCAGTGCACTCACCCGTCACCGTGTGTGGAGCCGCCCCCCTGCAGCATCGCGTCTTCCTGTCTGTGCCGGCGGTCAGCTGATCTGGACACTAGCGGCGCGCACCGCGATAACGTCATCGCTGTGCGCGCCGCTAGTATCCACCAGAATCGATCAGCTTACCGCCGGCACAGACAAGAAGACACGATGCTGCAGACACCGGTGACGGCTCCACACACGGTGACGGCTCCATACACCGGCGCTGCAGCTGAGACAGAGATCGGTGCTTCAGGGAGTGAGGAAGGGTAAGTATAAACATTTTTTTTTTTTTTTTTCCTGTGCCACAGGATACACGCCATTTACCAGGATGGGGGCATTTCATGAGCAGGATGGATGGGGGTATTTCATGAGCAGGATGGATGGGGGCATATCATGAGCAGGATGGATGGGGGCATTTCATGAGCAGGATGGATGGGGGCATTTCATGAGCAGGATGGATGGGGGCATATCATGAGCAGGATGGATGGGGCATTTCATGAGCAGGATGGATGGGGGCATTTCATGAGCAGGATGGATGGGGGCATATCATGAGCAGGATGGATGGGGGCATATCATGAGCAGGATGGATGGGGGCATATCATTAGCAGGATGGATGGGGGCATATCATGAGCAGGATGGATGGGGGCATATCATGAGCAGGATGGATGGGGGTATATCATGAGCAGGATGGATGGAAGGTATATTATTAGCAGGATGGATGGGGGGTATATTATTAGCAGGATGGGGGGTATATGAGCAGGATCATATACAAGGCAGGAGGATCCTTATCAGAATGGGGTACCTTAGTAGAGAATTTGGGGACATTACCCCCATAACAGTGTCAGCAGCAGATCCTCGCCCCATAACAGTGTGTCATGACCATATTTTTTGGTTAAAATTTTATTTTCCTATTTTCCTCCTCTAAAACCAGGGTGCGTCTTATGGTCAGGTGCGTCTTATAGTCCGAAAAATACGGTAATTTGATCTTACGCAAAATGTACCATTTTTAATGATTCAGCACAAAATTAATACCATAAGACAAAAAAGTGACTTTAAAGTGAAACATGCTAGTGGAGCATACTAGTTAGGGGAACTAACGCCCAGGGGACTAGTCCCCTCACTCATTAGCATACGATATAAGATCTTTAGAAATACTTTTTCTAAGGATCTTATAATCTATGCTGGTGTTTACAGGGACAGTTAGGCAGTCTGCTCGTAGTTCTGGGTGCATATTACACCTGACAGGTTCCCTTTAAAAAAAAAATATTAACGATGAATTGGAACCAAAATTTTCTACAAGAACATCACTATTTACAAGCAGAAAAAAGCAAGAATACATTTTAGATTTTTCTTTAATTAGAAGATTTAGGTATACATTTAAAATGTGATTTTTTTTTTTTTGATTTTTTTTTTATTTAAGTTTGTTTTAGTTTTTCTTGCAATTTTTTCTAGAATTGAGACTGTTCGGACTGGGACAAATATAAGTTTGTGGTAAATAGGTGTTATAATCTGCATTCTATAGAACAAACAATTGCCAGGAAATGCAGCTTCATCAGCCTCCTCGCATCTTATTTATAGAAGAAATTAGAACTTTTTTTAATTTGAAATGTTTGTTTTAAACTTCTTCATTTATTTTTTAATTAATCACTATACTTTTTGGATTATAATACTCGCTTTGCTCCCTAACATTTGGGAGGAAAATGAGGGGTGCGTCTTATAACCCGAATGTGGCTTACTAGGGGTGGTTGAGAATAGTCACAGGAGGCAGGGGCAATGCTGCATGCTGTGCAGCAGGTAGTGCTGGTGCTCGCTGCGGGCGGTGTGCCGTTGGGCCAACCTGAAAACCAGGTTGGCGGTGTGGACTTCAAATAATGCCGCACAGAGTTGGCGCGTGCGCAAATTGAGCTCTCGGCTCAGGATCTCATCTGTGCATGCGCTGCCTCTGGCCCATTGATCTACCAGCAGCGGACTTAAGGAAAATAGTGCCTGGAGGTGGCGTGTGCGCAGATGACCTCTCGGCTCGTCATTGAGCTAATAGCACAATATTCACACATGCTGACTACATTTTTTTTTTTTTTGAAGGCCGCACTGCCGACAATTACTGTATGTTCCTGCCTCACAGCAGCCGCAGTGAGTATCCGGATCACCTGCCGCACCACTGTACTCCACCACTGTCCCTGCTCCCCCGGTAAGACCTCACTGGATTATAAGATTATAAGACTAATACATATATATATATATATATATGAGAGAGAGAGAGGTGTGTGTGTGTGTGTGTGTGTGTATGTATATGTATATATATAAGCTAAATTACCATATTTTGTATTTTATAAGACACACTGGATTATAAGACGCACCCCAAATTTAGAGATATATATATTATATATATATACACACACACACACACACATACACAGTACACACACACACATATACATTATATATAATGCTGCTAATTATGCACGCACCCCCGCCCATCACCCCGCCCACCTGTCAGCGCCGGTTTCGCTGAGAGATGATGGGCGGGAGGATGGGCGTGCATATATATGTTACAGCCTGCTCGTGCCGCCGATGACACGCTGCACCGCGGCACTGGATTATAAGACGCACCCCAAATTTAGAGATATATATATTATATATATATATACACACACACACACACACATACACAGTACACACACACACACATATACATTATATATATATATATAATATATATATATATATATATATATATATATATATATATAATATATATATAATATATATATATATATATATATAATATATATATATATATATATATATATAATGTATATGTGTGTGTGTGTACTGTGTATGTGTGTGTATATATATATAATATATATATCTCTAAATTTGGGGTGCGTCTTATAATCCAGTGTGTCTTCTAAAATACAAAATATGGTAATTTAGCTTAATTTAAATTTATTTTAATGCTAGTGACAAGACAGCCCTTATTGAGTAGACCTTATTTCGATGTGATGGCTTTTTGCCTTGTTTTTATTTTTTCAAAATAGTGTCAACCAAATGTTATTTATGTGTACAATGTACTTACTACAGGGTATTTGCTAATTTTCTTTTTACCCTTTTTTGACTGATATTGTATATTTATATAATCACCGGTGTCCTTGGCTTTGATACAGGCTCACACGCTGAGACCGCATCTCTCCCTGCACTTGATTGGACCATTTAATTAGCCATCAAGTGCCTCTAACAACCGCAGGTGAATCTGAAATCTATGACAGCGGCATTTAACACATGCGCACAGAAGGGGCGTCATTGATCCTGCTCATCGGCACCCCATCACCTGATCACGGGCTGCTGGTGGGTTGTCATAACAGCCGGAGGTTAGCTGATAACCCCTGTCAGTGTCATTATGATCCTTCTGTTAATGCCGCATAGACTGCTCAGCACAGTACAAGAGATCGGATGATCGTAGCTATAAGTCTCCTTAGGAAACTAGTATATCCAGTAAAAAGTATTAAAAAACTGTTTAAAAAAATGTGAAAAAAAAATCACAAAAGCTCAAATTCCCCCCTTTTTTACTCCAAAAAATGGACATATTTGGTATCACTATGTTCAGAAATGTCCGATCCATCAAAATAATTAATTTTGATCGGTGTAATAAGATTAAAACTGCAAAATAAATTTTTTGGGGTAACGAACATTGCAACAAAAGGCAATTAAAACATCGATAAAAATGGAAGATTTTGACAAGTTTGTTTTTTTTTTTTGACAAATTTCAGATTTTTTTTTCACCACTTAAGTAAAAAAATAAAAAACTTGACATGCTATGCATACTCATATGTTGTTGTGAAGTCCGTTTTACCATATATTGAACATGGTAAATCGATAAACAAAGAAACTATCGTGGAATTGCACTTATTTTGCAATTTTATCGCAATTGGAATTCTTTTCCTGTTTTTTAGTATACTGTGTGGCAGGATGAATGGTGTCATCTTAATATACAACTTGACCTTTAAAACAATTAGCCCTCATATGGATATATTTACTGAAAAATAAAAAAGTTATGGCTCTTGGCAGAAGGGGAGGAAAAAATGGAAAACAGAAAATTGCCGGAAGGTGAAGGCGTTAATGTGTGCACATTGCGAGTTCACCAACTCATTGCACTTATACCAACGTGATCCAGCTCATTTAGTTGGTTTTATTTTAGTTTTTATTTATTTTAATTGCTGAGAATTATTTTACTTTTGAATATTCTTTTGAACTAAGCTTTTTGTATTTTCTCATGAATTTATATGATTGCATATTTGTCAGATAGATCCACAGGTATATTCAAGATTAATTCCAGATGCTTTTCAATCATGTTGCATTAATTAACAATTAAATATCACAGAAACTAGAGCCAATCTGACATATTTTTAATCAGCACTATAACCTTAATATAAAATCGTTCAGACATTGTTGGCATCAAAATCACTGTCTACCAGTGTAATTAAAGAAGTGGTTCACCGATATTCATTACTGGCCACATCGATATTATGTTGAGAAATAAGGCTTCTCTCAAATACCTTGTGTTGCCTATAGTGCCTGTAAGTGGCGCTATTATGGACCGCTCTTCTCTATCGCCTGACCGCCGGGCTCCATGGCCTCAGGGATCCGGTGATGTCACGTCAACTTCCTGTTCACCTGATATCACCATGAGTTACTGGGCTGTGGGCGGTGTTTCCTGTTTGCTTGCTCTGCTGTGAAGGAGGAGGGAGCAGGGAGATGCTGGGTTGTGATGAGCGGGGAAACGTCGCCCACAGCCCAGTCACTTAGAGAGACTGCGGCCCGCCTCAGTTGACGTCACATCACCGAAACCCAGAGGTCATGGAATCCAGGGGTCACGTGAAGGGGGTGAGTAGAGCACAATAGCGCTGCCCACCGGAGCTATTGGCAACACAAGGTATTTGAGAGAAACCTTGTTTCTCAACATAATATTGATGTGGCCAATATTGAATATGGGTGAACCACCCCTTTTAATATACCATGCTAAATACATCTTAATGTATTCTGTAGTGATGAGCAAGCACTACCATGCTCGGGCGCTTTGTACTCGTAATGAGCAGTTAATGGTTGGATGGGCACAACTCGAGTGCCTGAGTATAATGGACATCAATGGGGAACTCAAGCATTTTTCTGAGATTTTCCCCATTGATTTCCATTATACTTGGGTACACGAGTCATGACCATAGAGCATTAACTGGATTTTATTTTGGATTTTCTATCTCTCACTGTTAAAATTAACCTACCCTTAAAATCATAGACTGTTCATGTTTGTCAGTGGTCAAACTTACAAAATCATAAAGGGATCAAATAATTATTTCCTTCACTGTAGGTTAGGTCATGGGTTGACCTTGATGGACTTAACTCTACCTTCAACTTTAAACACAATGAAACTATGAGTAGGTGGTACTACCGGTAGCATTCCTGATCTCTTCCTCTCTAGAGAGGCTACTTGCATGAATAGAAGGGACATTTAATAAAGGATCAAGTTTCACAGGGTTTGTTTGTAATGTGCTTTATTTTTCATTTCAGGTACATTGGAGCAATAGAAATGGTTTGTAAGAGTGAATAGACCCTTGAATTCTGCACAGAAATGATCTATATCCTTATTATACGAGGGGCTGCTCATAAGTCTTTGGCTTTGTGATCTTTTTTTGTTTCTGTGGTAACGAATGTTACATCACATGAAAGCCTTATGTGTCGAATATATGTTTTCAACAATTTGTGTTTGTTACTTATGGCAATAGTGTTCTACACATGTGGGAAAAGAAAATGGCGGAGTCTAATGTGATATTCACAGCAACTGAGAGCAGAGGAGTGATAAAATTCTTGTTTCTGCAAGGAAAGTCCGCAAAGGATATTCATGGTGATATGTTGCAGACATTGGGGGATTAATGCTTTTCATATTCCACAGTTAAGAATTGGGTTGCCAAATTTAAAACTGGCCACTTCAGCACCAATGATGAGGAACGTCCTGGACGACAGAGAGTGGTTGTTGTTCCGGAGATCGTCGATGCTGTGAACAACCTCAAACTGGAGAATCCACAAATTTTAAGCTAAAGCAATAGCAGACATCATGGGGATTTCCCGTGAACGTGTTTGTCTCATTATCCATGAACATTTGGACATGAGGAAGCTATCTCCAAAGTGGGTCCCGAAATGTTTGACAACAGATCAGAGACGCATGCAAGTTTCTGGACTGATAAGAATTTCCTGGATCGATTGGTCACTCTGGATGATATCTGGATTTATTTGTATGATCTTGAAAACAAGGAGCAGTCAAAAGAGTGGAGGCACAGTGGTTCTCCTCGTCCAAAGAAGTTCAGGGGGCAAAAATCAGCCACTAAGGTGATGGCGTCTGTGTTTTGGGATAAGGAGGGCATGCTGCTAGTGGACGACCTTCAAAAGGGTTCCACCATCAATACAAGGTATTACATTGAACTTTTGGACCAATTGAAGGCAACCCTGAAGGCCAAAAGGAGCAGCAAGCTGTCCAAAGGAATCTTGTTCCTGCAAGACAACACCTCCGCTCACACTGCACAAACGACCACGGCAAAACTGGCAGAGCTGGGCTTACAGCTGGTTGACCACCCACCTTATTCACCAGATCTAGCTCCCTCTGACTATGATCTGTTTCCAAACCTCAAGAAACACCTTAAGGATACCAAATTTCACACCACTTGGCTCCTTTGGATGCCTGGTTTGAGGCACAACCAAAATCCTTCTTTTTGCTAGACTTAAGGGTACTGTACACACTGCGACCTCGCTAGCGATCTGATTAGCGATGTGAAATTCTAGATCGCAAGTGCGATCTTTTGAGGGCGCACATAGGTTATTTTACGCATGTGCGATCTCGGAAGATTGCACTTGCGATGTAGAATTTCACATCGCTATTGAGATCGCTAGCGAGGTCGCAGCGTGTAAAGTACCCTTTACTGTACTTGGAATACCGGTGTAAGAAGTGTGTTGTCATCAGTGGAGAGTGTGTGGAATAATTGTAAAGTTTTTTTTTATTCTATCTCGTTTCTTTCTGGGCAAAGCCAAAGACTTATCAGCAGCCCCTTGTATATTCCTGTATAGCAATGTAGCATCGCTGAAAATACTCCTACTAAATCGACTTGTACAAAGATTTGATGAAAAAGAAAAGAAACAAAGCCGTGTCTGACAGCAGGAAGGAGGTGGTTACACGAGTTCATCCGAGCTGCATCTTACTTCTGCCTAGAGAAGACTGAAAGTGGAGTCATCTCATCATGGTTACTTGGATTTATGCTGCTTTTTACCTTTTTCTCCGTAGTGAGTATTTTATCTTTTGATCATGATCACTGTATGTTGGATTGTCCGTCTGACGAGGCAGGATTCACATGATCTTTATGGTTATATTGGTTTTCTTCATGTTTATACTTTATACTATGTTTAAGGGGATTTATGAATTAAATTTATACTGGGCCTATTGTCAGCGAGAGTGAAATTCAACATCCTTTTGATATATGAAAACACTTCATGCAATGTTTTTCCAACTTAAATCACTGATATTGCATGTGCCCCAATTTTGCGAGGGTCTAACGGCTGTGAGGCCGATACAGCCACTGATACCTTATTTTAGTAATCATTAATACGCTGTCATTGGTATAATATCAGGGGTAAAATGTCTGCTGTTCCTAAAAACAAACATGAATGGGGCTGTTCTTACACAGTGCCGTATTCCACATCCTTTTAGAGACATTGTCGACATTGTGACTCACCAACATAAAGTCCACATCACTGTCTTTTAAAGTGTGGGAGGAAATCCTCGCAAATACGGGGAGAACAGACAAACTCCTTACAGATGTTTTCATTAATTCTACTAGAAACCAGAACCCCAACAATGCAAACAATGAAAGTCACTGTGCTAACCTTAATAGATTACGTAGATCTAGAAGCTAGATTACTTGTTTTGATGGTTTCCCAGTTACAACTTAAAAAATAAAAGCAAATTGCAAAATTTCGGGTTTCTCTACGACCTCTTCACTTTACCTTTATTCCTGGCACAATTCATATTCATACCTGTGGTTTAAAAAGCTCTATGATTTTTTTTTTTCCTTGCATAGATATTCAAATAATTTTTACATATTTTTTAGAGATACACAGGCTTAATTTTTATTGTATTTTCACCTTCTCTTTTTTTATTGGTGGGACAACAAAGCAAATACGTGTCTACCATATTTGATTTTTTTTTTTTAAGGACCACGCAGGACAACTAAAATATATTTTAAAATTTGTTCCCCTTTCTGTAACAGAATCTATCTGATAAGGTGGGGTTTTTTTTCCAACAGGAGTGGAGCTGGTGGAGATTTGGATTGGCAATGACTTTTATTTCCTTTTTTTTATCTTGCTTTTATTTTTATTTATTTATATATTTTCAATTTGTCTCACAGTTTTATTTTTTAATGTAATTCTTTATTATTTATTTCACATATTGTGTTTCCCCTAAAGTCATAAAAGACCTTCAGGGGTCATTTCAACATTTAAATTATTTATTTATTTATTTATTTTTTAATCTGATTATCCCTTTAACTGACGCTGGTATATTATCCCCAGTTACAGTGGAAATGCTGCCTGGCTGAATAGCAGAGATGACTGGTTCTCATAGGACCCAGAAGCTCCTGCTCCCTTCTTAAACCCAGCAACCTAATGACCTTGGGTCATGAGGAGGAAGCGCTGTTAAAGCTGTCTTATGACTGTATTTATAGCGCTTGTTTAGCACTGTGTATACAGCGATTGAGAAGGCAATGACTGTAATAAACTGTCTGTGTCTTCTCTATGGGGAATCCAGCTGTATCCTATAGCTGGCTCCCCACTCCCTTAGGTGCACAATCACATACAGAAGCTCAACTATGCAATGTCACTGCAGAGCATAATGCAGACCACCCCAACAGTTAAAGTTTATGGGCAGTGCGGTGGCTTACTTATTTAAAGAGGTGGTCCATTACTCAACATTAATGGTCACATCAACGTAAAGTTCATAGAGAAGACTTTTCTCAAATACCTTGAGTAGTGAACTCTGCCTGTGAGCGGCGCTATTGCCGTCCGCTCATCCCCATGAAGTGACCCCTGGGCTCCATGACCTCTGAGATCCGGTGATGTCTTGTCAACTTCAGTTGACCTGACATCACTGCGGCGGCCCAAGTCTCTCTGAGTGACTGGTCTGTGGGCAGAGTTTCACCACTCAGCACAGCCCAGCATCGCTTTCGCTTGTGGCGCTCTACAGCGAACGAGAACGCGTGAGATAATGGGCTGTGACGAGCGGTGAAACTCCGCTTACAGCCCAGTCGCTCACTGAGACTGGGGCCGGGCTTGGTGATGTTGGGTCAACTGGAAGTTGATGTGACATCACCGGATCCCAGAGATCACTGAGCCCAAGGGTCACAAGATGGGAATGAGCGGGCTTCAATAGTGCCGCTCACAGGCAGAATTTACTACACAAGGCATTTGAGAAAAGCCTTCTCTATGAACATTACATCGATGTAGCCATTAATGCACCCCTTTAATCAAACATCGTATTAGGCTTAATTTTTATCCAGCCTTATTTTTTAAAATCATTCTACTGCCCCTGATTATATCATACGTCTTATTTTACATGATTACTTTCAGGCTTTATTTTTTGTACCTTTTTTTATGATCATTTTAATCCATATAAACATAGTAAGGAAACTTAGAAGGTCCGTACTTACTCCAGCACTTAAAGTGTTGCATATTGTCTACCTGCTTTGCCTTCTGACCGCCATTGAGGATAATATGTACTAAAAAGCAATAAATGACTGGAAGTGCCAGATTGGAAAGAGGAAAGATTATCTAGTGCAGCCAGAGAAACGATTTATAGTAGAGAATTCTGTTTTAGTAGAGAATCCCGTATGTGTCATTATTCCCATATTTCAGTTCTGGCATAGGAATCTCCAAACGCACGTATGAACAGAGACCAATGGAGCACCCCCTACATTTTTGACAACTTCATGCAAAAATTGGAAAACGTAAATTTCAAAATAAGTTTATCAAAATTTAGATAATATAGTTAATGTATAATTTTCTAATTTATCTCTGTTACGTGAAAAAGTGCCCACTAAATGCTAAATCAATCCTTACAGTTCAATAGTTTGTAATTACATTTACAATATCATGCACCAACTTTAATGCCACCACGATTACATTATAATTATAATATTTCTAGGGAAACCTTGGTAATTTAGCATGTTTTATTTTTGCATATTTATTTGTCAATTTTTTCCAATTTGTTTCTATATAAATTCATGAGAACCTACATATGTCTGTGTGTATAATGTGAGGGACTTTGGCGTGTGGAGGAAACTGGAGAACCTGGAGGAAATTCACACAACCATGGGCAGAACCTGCAAACTCCTTTACGATGGTGTCTTTGGTGGGGTTTAAACCAAGGACCCCAATGTTGTAAAGCTACAGTGCTAGCCACTGAGCCACCCAGATGCCCTAATATGCCAGTTTTACGCAAATCAACATTCATTGTCAAAGTATAGATCACGATGTCTGGAAGAATGGCTGCAGGTCTCTTGACCCAAGCTCAACATTACCATAGTCATTGTACCATCATACAAAGTCCATGCTACCAGAATTGATTAATATGTGGTGCGACATACAGTTAGGTCCAGAAATATTTGGACAGTGACACAATTTTCGCGAGTTGGGCTCTGCATGCCACCACATTGGATTTGAAATGAAACCTCTACAACAGAATTCAAGTGCAGATTGTAACGTTTAATTTGAAGGTTTGAACAAAAATATCTGATAGAAATTGTAGGAATTGTACACATTTCTTTACAAACACTCCACATTTTAGGAGGTCAAAAGTAATTGGACAAATAAACCAAACCCAAACAAAATATTTTTATTTTCAATATTTTGTTGCAAATCCTTTGGAGGCAATCACTGCCTTATGTCTGGAACCCATGGACATCACCAAACGCTGGGTTTCCTCCTTGTTAATGCTTTGCCAGGCCTTTACAGCCGCAGCCTTCAGGTCTTGCTTGTTTGTGGGTCTTTCCGTCTTAAGTCTGGATTTGAGCAAGTGAAATGCATGCTCAATTGGGTTAAGATCTGGTGATTGACTTGGCCATTGCAGAATGTTCCACTTTTTTGCACTCATGAACTCCTGGGTAGCTTTGGCTGTATGCTTGGGGTCATTGTCCATCTGTACTATGAAGCGCCGTCCGATCAACTTTGCGGCATTTGGCTGAATCTGGGCTGAAAATATATCCTGGTACACTTCAGAATTCATCCGGCTACTCTTGTCTGCTGTTATGTCATCAATAAACACAAGTGACCCAGTGCCATTGAAAGCCATGCATGCCCATGCCATCACGTTGCCTCCACCATGTTTTACAGAGGATGTGGTGTGCCTTGGATCATGTGCCGTTCCCTTTCTTCTCCAAACTTTTTTCTTCCCATCATTCTGGTACAGATTGATCTTTGTCTCATCTGTCCATAGAATACTTTTCCAGAACTGAGCTGGCTTCATCAGGTGTTTTTCAGCAAATTTAACTCTGGCCTGTCTATTTTTGGAATTGATGAATGGTTTGCATCTAGATGTGAACCCTTTGTATTTACTTTCATGGAGTCTTCTCTTTACTGTTGACTTAGAGACAGATACACCTACTTCACTGAGAGTGTTCTGGACTTCAGTTGATGTTGTGAACGGGTTCTTCTTCACCAAAGAAAGTATGCGGCGATCATCCACCACTGTTGTCATCCGTGGACGCCCAGGCCTTTTTGAGTTCCCAAGCTCACCAGTCAATTCCTTTTTTCTCAGAATGTACCTGACTGTTGATTTTGCTACTCCAAGCATGTCTGCTATCTCTCTGATGGATTTTTTCTTTTTTTTTCAGCCTGTTCTGCTTCACCTCAATTGAGAGTTCCTTAGACCGCATGTTGTCTGGTCACAGCAACAGCTTCCAAATGCAAAATCACACACTTGTAATCAACCCCAGACCTTTTAACTACTTCATTGATTACAGGTTAACGAGGGAGACGCCTTCAGAGTTAATTGCAGCCCTTAGAGTCCCTTGTCCAATTACTTTTGGTCCCTTGAAAAAGAGGAGGCTATGCATTACAGAGCTATGATTCCTAAACCCTTTCTCCGATTTGGATGTGAAAACTCTCATATTGCAGCTGGGAGTGTGCACTTTCAGCCCATATTATATATACAATTGTATTTCTGAACATGTTTTTGTAAACAGCTAAAATAATAAAACTTGTGTCACTGTCCAAATATTTCTGGCCCTGACTGTAGCTTTACACTGAAAAATCAGCTGATTGACATGGGTATGAAGATTGGGACCTCGGATGATAAGCTGATTGCCATGAGAGCCACATTAGCTGAAGGTGTTATCCCTGGTTTGGTGAGACTTCTGCGATCCAGACCCTATGTGACGGCTTAACTCAGGTACATATAGGACACACAATTATATGACCTCTCTATGGAGATAGCTAAATTAGTGGCTCATGTGTGGCCACCTCTTATACATTGGATAGCCTTACCACACAATCCTAATTTCCTAAAGGCTGGAGATCCATACTGATGTCAAGAGCAAAGCTATAAAATGCTTAGCCCATAGCTTGCTTTAGAAAGATTGGGTCAGAACTACAACTTCCACTATAGTCTGGTCAATGGTCAGTAATACTGGGAATTTGGATTGGAAGAATACCCCTAGAAATTGAGTGTGGGTGTTAGAAGCCATGGGACACATCTAACAGAATGAGTTGCCATTGGACTACGAAAGTATGTAATTTATTCTTTATCACCTTCTCATTATACAGATATGGCCGTAGCGGAAACAATTACCCAAGAACCACGCACCCTAACGCTGCCTAAAATGGACACTGCCAGAATAAGCTGCCACTGGACCGATGAAGGGGCTCGGCAGGTCCGTGTTGAATGGAGAAAGCAAATCTCAAGCACAGGAGAAGACAACGGGACCGTATTATGTTCTGTACTGAAAACCGAGCAACACCGCAATTCATCAGTGAGAAATAATAATATTACATGTAGTGTGACCAATAATACCGCACTGCTGACCATAGAGGGAGTCACAGAGGACGATGGAGGCCGGTATATCTGTAAAGTTACAGGGGAAATACCGAAACTGTATAAAGCAGAAGGAAATGGGACACAATTATATGTCCAGGATAGTAATAATGGTGGTAAGTAGACACAATCTTGTGGACCAAACCCCTTTGATAAGTTTTTTTAGTATATACAGTATAGCGGTCATAAAGGTGGTTGCCCAGTTCGGGAACCTTTCTTCGTGCTACAACAGACAGACCACTAAGCAGAGAGGATCCTTTATTATACAGCCATGACATTATTTGATTGAGTGCCATGGATTTTTGCATTTGCCGCTCAGTGGTGTCTGCAAAACGTTTATTTCTTTAAAACGTTTTTCTTGAATATCCATAGAAAATAGACAAACAGCCAGCCCACCACTTCCACAATCCGGAGTGTGTCACGATGTCTATATGAAAGATCCCGGGTCCGGGATGGATTTGCTTTTGTCTATTTGAAGTTTCCTCGCATGTGGTGTTTACGGCGTGTCCCTAGGATATGCAATAAATATGTAATATATTTAGTGGCTCCCAAACAATCAACTATGATTTCTGGTCTGATTTAAATACCACTTTTACCATCTAAAAAACAATAAAAAAAAACCAAACAAAAATATTACAGAACTATAAAAAGGACATACGATATATATTCAAGTAGAAGATGAGTTTTTCAGCCCATTTTTTTATGCTGAAAACACCCCCCTCGGCTTATACTCGAGTGAGGTTCCCACAAAAAATTATTCTCACCTGTCTTCCGTTCCTGCGGTGTCCTCTTACCTGCTTCTTGCAGACCACAGGCACATAGACCCCTCCATGATCGCATTTGACGAATGGGACTGCCACTGTCGTCATTGCTATACTGCTGTGAATACTTTACTCGAGTATATACGGTAATTACCATTGGTTCAACAGTAATGATAAAATGAATGCGTTATTTATCCCAAAACGGCCAGAATCGTTGTTCATTTTTATCTGGCTTTCACAGAAAGTAGTAAAAAAAAACCCCGATCCATAAGTGGTACATACTCCAAAATTTGATATATATCTTACTTGTCCAATGATAGAAAATAAAAATAAAAATTTTAGAGGTCTTGAAATTCAGCCATGCTAAAACATCATAAAAAAGTGTTTTAATTGTGCAAAAAATAGTAAAACACAAAAATTATTTTTCAAATCTGTGTCACCATAACACCGTAAATGCTAAATGGTTAAAAATGTGAAAATAAAAATGTCAGAATTGTAGTTATATTTATCTTTCTCTGCAAAGCGTTAAAGTGATTGTATCAGAAAATAACCTTTTGTTAAAATCCATATATATTTTTTGTTTTAGTTTGATTTTAATTTTCATATCAATATCTGTTAAATTACATTTTATGAATGGTAGATTTTATATTATATACTGTGCTATAGAGGTGTTATCTATCATTATAATCCTGACTGTACAGATAATGAGACTACTGAAAAATCTCTTATTATAATCCTGACTATGAAGATAAGACTAGTGAAAAATCTCTCATTATAATCCCGACTGTGACGATAATGAGACTGTTGAAAAATCTCTCATTATAATCCCCAATGTGAAGATAATGAGGCTGATGAAAAGTCTCTCATTATAATCTTGACTGCGAAGATAATGAGACTGTGGAAAAATCTCTCATTATAATCCTGACTGCGAAGATGAGACTGCTATAAAATCTCTCTTTCTAATCCTGACTGTGACGATAATGAGACTGCTGAAAAATCTCTCATTAAAATCCCGACTGTAAAGATAATGAGACTGCTGAAAAATCTCTCATTAAAATCCCGACTGTAAAGATAATGAGACTGCTGACAAATCTCTCATTGTAATCCTGACTGTAAAGATAATGAGATTGCTGAAAAATCTCTCATTCTTGAAAAATCTCTTTATAATCCTGACTGTGAAGATAATGAGACTGCTGAAAAATCTCTCATTCTAATCATGACTGTGACGATAATCAGATTGCTGAAAAATCTCTTAAGGGGTCTTTACATGCTGCGACATCGCTAACATTATATTGTCGGGGTCACGGTGTTTGTGACGCACATCAGGCGCTGTTAGCGACATCGCAGCGTGTGACATGTACGAGCGACCTTCAGCGATCCCAAAAGTGGTAAAAATCGTTGGTTTTGGAGAGGTCGTTCTAAAACCAAATATCGTTGTTTGGGCACTAGCGATGTTGTTCCTCATTCCTGCGGCATCACACATCACTATGTGTGACACCGCAGGAACGAAGAACATCTCCTTACCTGCGTCCACCGGCAATGCGGAAGGAAGGAGGTGGGAGGCATGTTACGTCCTCATCTCCGCCCCTCCGCTTCTATTGGCCGGCCGCTTAGTGACGCCGCAGTGACGTCGCTATGACGCCGAACGCACCTTCCCCTTGAAGGAGGGATTGTTCGGCGGTCACAGCGTCGTCGCTGACCAGGTGTGTGCTGTAACGCTGCCGTAGCGATAATGTTTGCTACGGCAGCAATCACCACATGTCGCACGTACGACAGGGGCGGCTGCTTTTGCGCACGAAATCGCTAGCCATCGCTGGCGATGTCGCAGCATGTAGAGCACCCTTAATTCTAATCATAAGACTGCTGAAAAATTTCTCATTATAAGCATGTCTGTGAAGATAATGAGACTGATGAATACTTTTCAGTACAGAACAAGGAAGTGTGGAATGTGAGAAAAATGAGATTTTTGTTACATAGGGATATCGGAAATTGAAAAAGAAAAAAACAATCATTATCACTAAGTAACTTTAAAAACACGTAAATGCATAACATAAAAATCTGGCCTAAGCATAAAGTAATTTTATTGATGACACATTTTTTAACCTGTTCCTATCATCTGTATGCATGTATCGCACAAGTCGTGAGAGGGTGTATGGTGCGTAGTCAGAGGGCTTTTCCAGCATACTGTATGATGGCTGTTCTGGAGATAAATTGAATTAACATTTTCCCCATTGAAAAAAAAATAATTATATGACATTTTTGTTATCTTTATCAGAACACAACATAAAGAATAAAGTTAGCAACACCAGAATTGCATTTTATTGGTAGCCACATTTTTTTTCTTCATACAATCCATATTAAATCTGAAAAAACAATTGCGTTTCATTCCATTTCCCTGTGCTTGGGATTGTTTTCCCATTTTCCAGTACATTGTTTGATAAAATGAATGGAGTTATTCAAAATGACAACTTGTCCTGCAAAAAAAATATAAGAAAAATAAAAAGTTATTGCTGTTGGAAAAAATGGAGGAAAAAACGAAAACGCAGAAATAAGAAAATTGGCTGCGGAGGGAAGGAATTATTAAAATTCAAATCAAAATCTTATCCCACACATCATGGCATTGACAGTTACAAGAAAAACAAATACTGATTTTACTGAATTGATGGAAAAATTAATTTATGGCTGCTGAAATGCAAAGGGGAAAAAAGTAATAAAATTTCTGCATTATTAAAGGGAATCTGTCACCAGGTTTTTGCTCCTCATCTGAGAGAACCCTGATGAAGGGACAGAGACCTTGATTCCAGTGATGTCACTTTCTGGGCTGCTTGCTGCAGTTTTTATAAAATCACTTTTTTATCTGAGGCACATCTACCAGTTCTCTGAATGCTGAGCTCTGTATTACCCGCCCACACCCCTGATTGCCAGCTTTCTGTGTACACTGTGCATAGGCAGAAAGCCGAGATTGCCAGCTTTCTGTGTACACTGTGCATAGCCAGAAAGCTGCCAATCAGTGGTTGGGGTGGGGTTATACAGAGTTTATGAATATGCTGGACTAACCTAGCAGCAGGTTTACTAGTCCTTTAATGACAATAATGATTTCATAAAAGCTACAGCAACCAGCCCAGTAAGTGATACATCGCTGGAATTAGGGTCTCAGTCTCTATATTGTAATGTTCTTAGATTAGGTGGAAAAAAGTTGATAACAGATTCTCTTTAAGGGCTCGTTCACATGAGTGTATACATTGAACCAGATTTATCTGATTTTTTTTTTTTATCAGATAGCACTCAGCAGTGCTGATCTATAATTTTTTTTCTTAGCGCAAATCAGATGCCATTCACCCATTCAAGTCTATGGGTGTGTGGAAAATATCAGACTGCACTTGATTGACATCCAAGTGCAGCCCGACACAATGGGAAAATGGAGAAATTTTGTTTCCCTCTTCTCCTCAGAGTGTGCTCGGAGTTTCTAATCGGAGAGAATCAGATCACGCTGTGCTGATGCTCGGATCAAACTCTGTCCCTTACATAATCGATCGAATTTTCTCAAATGAGAGAATCTACCATCATGTGACCCTGGCATTCATCTCAGATCAGGTTCTTAAGAGGTAAAGGAATTTTCTAGGCAAAAAAGTAATCCTTAAAGGGAACCTGTCACCTAGAATATACGTTCTGACCTATCAACAGACGCATGTGTGCCCTAATTACACCTCCCTACCCATCCTTGTGTTGTAAAATTGTGTAATATGAAAGTAATAAAAAAAGTTTTATTACTTTCATATTTCCTATGTAAATTAGAGAGCCGCAGGCCACATGGGCGGCGCCTTGCCCTATGGACGTCTGCATACTTTCCGTGGTATCACGCCCCTGTGGGCGTGATACCATGGAGTCACATGAGCGACGTCCCCGTTGCTCATTCTATCCTGCGCGCGTATATACTTACCATTGCGGCAGGCTTCTCCTCCGGGTTCTCCTTGTCAGTTTCAGATGCGCACTGCGCAAGCGCAGTGCGCATCTGAAGCCGGCGAGTGAACACCCGGAAAAGAAGCCTGCCGCAATGCGCACAGGATAGAATGAGCGACTGGGACGTCGCTCATGTGACTCCATGGTATCGCGCCCACAGGGGCAGGATATCACGGAAAGTATGCAGATTTCCATAGGGCAATGCGCCTCCCATGTGGCCAGCGGCTCTCTAATTTACAGTACATAGGAAATATGAAAGTAATAAAACATTTTTTATTACTTTCATATTACACAATTTTACAACACAAGGATGGGTAGGGAGGTGTAATTAGGGCACACATGCGTCTGCTGATAGGTCAGAACGCATATTCTAGGTGACAGGTTGACTTTTAAGAGGTTGTCCACTGCTTTAACATTGATGACCTATCCGTAGGATAGGTCATCAATGTCTGATTGGCCGGGTTCCAACACTCGCACCCACAATGATCAGCTGTTCTTTGTGTCAATGGCGGCAGCAGGTAGATGGAAATACTCAGTTGCGGAGCTGCCTTGTCAACTTATAGCAGCCGGGTACTGCACATCCACCTCCTATTCAAATCAGTAAAGACTGACCGCGGCCGCTATCAGAAGAGGGGCAGCTCCAGAACTGAGCATTTCTGGCCACTTGCAGCACCAGGAACAGCTGATCGCTGGGAGTGCCGGGTGTCGGACCCTGGCCGATCAGACATTGATGACTTATCCTAAGGATAGGCCA
Organism: Anomaloglossus baeobatrachus; assembly: GCF_048569485.1. Taxonomy (NCBI): domain Eukaryota; kingdom Metazoa; phylum Chordata; class Amphibia; order Anura; family Aromobatidae; genus Anomaloglossus; species Anomaloglossus baeobatrachus. The sequence goes on along the minus strand of NC_134353.1, from coordinate 76,431,711 downwards.
TCAATGTTAAAGTAGTGGACAACCTCTTTAAATATTGAAAATATTGAATTACATATAAGCTACTACTATAGTTCTATTAGGATAGATGCTATTGTCTTGTTATAACTGCTGCATCCAAGGTTCCAGGGCAGCTTTTGTTTTGTTGGTTCATGACCAGCGCAGTAAGAGAAGGGGACTGGCTTATCTAATGAACTATGAAGTCAGACACCCCCCTTCACGTACTGTGCCATCATCATGTCCCATCACAAGAAATGCTGACCTCTGCTGAGCACAAACCAAGATGCCAGGACTCTAAAAAGAAAACTACAAGAGAAATACACTTGACCGACTAGAACTGTGTTAGCAAATTATATAATTTAGTATTTAAAAATTTAAAAATAAGTTATTTTACTTATATACAGTGTGTCCACCCATATCATGTCCACTGCCATTAACTTGAGAACGGCAGCAGCTATAGGCATAGAAGTGGTGTCTAGGTATAGTAAAGTAGCCATCCGCTATACAAGGAAACCACCTATAGCGCCACCTGGTGGAAAACAACGGAGTAAGTATTTTTATCTCGAAAACGGAACGAGAAAGAGAAAAAAAGTGAGTTAAAAAATTGTAGGGCATCATCACTTCAATACGAATCGACACCTTGCATACAGAAATGCTATGATATGAAACCCATGACCCCCAAAACATTGAATGCTGGTCACGCATATGGCGCTCATTTAACTTTGATGTTCAAAGTGGCCTCCATCAGCTGCAATGCACATCTGGACTCTGGACAGCATACTGTATCTTGCTGCACGTTGTGCAATATGGTACGTGACACGTTTGCACAAGCAACTGTAATACGTCATCGTAGGTCCTGCAATGTTGGTGGAGGGATTGCATACACCTGCTGTTTGATGTGGCCTCACAGAAAGAAATCCAGTGGGGTCAGGTGAGCTTGGAGGCCACTCCACACAACCACCATACCCAATGACTTGTAGGAAGGTCTCCATGAGGTATTGCTTCACGTCCGCAGCCTTGTGAGTTTTACACGTTCTAATCATAGCATTTCTGTATGCAAGGTGTTGATTCGTATTGAATTGATGATGCCCTACAACTTTGCAATTCACTTTTTTCTCTATCTCGTTCCATTTTCGAGATAAAAATGCTAACTCCGTTGTTTTCCACCAGGTGGCGCTGTAGGTGGTTTCATTGCGTAGCGCATGGCTATTTTAATATACCTGGACACCACTTCTATGCCTATAGCTGCTGCCGTTCTCATGTTAATGGCGGTGGACAGGATATGGGTGGACACACTGTATAAGGCTATGTGCGCAATATGACATTTTTGCACTTCTCAAAAACGCTGCGTTTTTGGCCGCAAAAAATGCACAAAAACGCACTCACGGCAAAAACACAGCGGTAAAAACGCATGCGTTTTTACTGTGTTTTTACTGCGTTTTGATGCGTTTTTGGCTGTGTTTTGCTCCATTTTTTCAATGCATTGCATAAATGAAAAACGCAGTAAAACGCAGGAAAGAATTGACATGTCCATTTTTTGTTTTTAGCTCAAAAACGCAGCTAAAAAAAACTGTGTGCGGACAGCAAAAATGAAAAGTCCTAGACTTTGCTGGGGAAGCAAAGTCATGCAGTTTTGAGGCCAAAATGCACAAAAGCGCACCTGAAAAACGCACAAAAACGCCTCAAAAAATGCTCAGTGCGCACATAGCCTTACCATTTAAAGAGTTTTTTTTAAAGTATGTGGCACTTGGATCTTTACCCTCATAAAATAGTTTGCAGCACATAAATCATAAATATAAACCAAAAAAGCGTGAAAAAAATTGCAGGACCTCAAAACTATCATGTATATACTGTTCTTTGCACCCTCTATAGATAAGTTTCTGTATAGGATAAATAAGGAGGCATAGGCCACACTAGATCTAAAGTCCTTTCTTTCTCTCTCTCAACCAGGGATTCTCTAAATAGAAAGCGCGTCACCCTGTAAATTGATATGTAAATAGCCTCTTCTGAGAGGAAGAGGATGACTCTAGTGCCACCTATTGGATATAACAAGACTAAAACTGTAATGGTTCGATGTTGACTTTTAAGATTGCTACGTCCAATAGGTAGCGCTATAGTTCCTGTTCTCTTCCTCTCTGATGAGGATGTGTAAAGAGGATCATTGAATGGCCTATATGTCTCCTTACACTTTCATGGTGCTCTCCACAAGGAGAAATGTTCCCCCCTTCCATAGTCATCGTGTGTATTAGAATGTGAAATTATATTCTGCAATTAATACAAAAATGTTTCAGTTTTTGTTCTAGATATCAGGTTTTTGTACCTGACTGCCATTCTCATTATCCCCATACTGATAGTTGTGTGCTGCCTGTACTGCAAGAGGAAGAAGAAAAAAGGTAACGAACTGTAATTAAACTTCGGCTGCATTGTTAGTATAGGGGAATTGTATTATGAACAGTGAGGACCCTATTGAACTTGGTATGAAACCCTAATGCACAATGGGACTCCCCATAATAGCTGTCACAAGGGTACGACGACGGAGAATGGTCCCTCCGATTTCTGGTGTCAGGAGATCACAGCGCAGGGTTTCATACACACTTGCTCAGGTTAATATTGCTGGCTGTGCAGAGTCTCCTGTATCCAGTGCTGCTAGGGTTAAGTGGATCCTCTGGTCTCATGAAACACTGAGTATAAGCAATAGTCAGCTGTTCTCTAATGCTACTTAGCTCTGCTGTAAAGACTTCCCTCCTAGCTCAGGTAATTGCTGGTGATAGTTTCTGCTGTACTTGCCTCTAGAGCAGGGGTGGGCAATTAATTTTCCCATGGGGCCGCATGAGAAATTGGGATGGTTTTAGAGGGCCGGACTAATATAATTAACTCAGTTTTACCCAATACTGTATATAGCATATATACTATCCCTTCATATACAAACAGTAAGTTACGGACTGTGTGACCCCTCGTGGCCCTGCACGCACACATGTCCTTTTTTTTCTCTGGCAGCACGGGTGTCACACGGATCGCACACTGATGTGATCTGTGTGACATCAGTGTGACAAATACCAGAGAAAACACGGGTCTTTTTAATAAAAAGATTTTCTATATTTGCCTCTCCCCAGCGCTGCTGTCTCTGGCTCTGCTGCCTCCCGCTCCTTATCGCTGGTAATTATACTCACTGAATATTCACTGCAGTGAGCAGCTGGAAGCAGGGACAGCGCTGGGGACCGCATCGCTGGGTGAGTATACAGGTGTGTGTGTATGTTGAGAACCTGGAAGCCGGAGCATCTCGGGGACTCGTCACAGTTCCCAATGAACTCTGATGAACCCATGAAGCTGTAGCGTGGGTGTCGCAGGATGGTCATCAAAGTTCATTGGAAACTCTGATGACCTCCTGGAGGTCACTGTGCTTGCAGAATACTCACCTGTCCATGCGGTGATGTCCTCAACGGAGCTGTGCCCGGTGCTGTCATCGCGATGCTCCGGCCTCCAGGTCCTGAGTGCGGTGAATAATCAATGAATGAGCAGTGGTCAGGAGCGGGAGGCAGCAGAGCTGAAGAAAGCAGGTAAATATGGAAAATCTTTTTATTTCACAGACTCGTGTTTTCTTCGGTACCAGTCACATGTATGCAAACAGGTACCGGAGAAACGCAATCAGGCCCTGTAATGGAGGTATGGCGCTGCAGGGGGCGGGGAGAGAGCACGTGGTACCCGATGTAACTCCAGTACCACTCGCAGTTACGGGCTTTTCTCTCTGCACGCACGCACACATACATACACACACGCACACGCTATATACATATATACACAAACAATCCCCATATACTACATCACTACACCCCCATATACACCTGTAATATGCATCACTTCACCCCCATATACACCTGTAATATACATCACTACACCCCCATATATACCTGTAATATACATCACTACACCCCCATATACACCTGTAATATACATCACTTCACCCCCATATACACCTGTAATATACATCACTACACCCCCATATACACCTGTAATATACATCACTACACCCCCATATACACCTGTAATATACATCACTACACCCCCATATACACCTGTAATATACATCACTGCACCCCCATATACACCTGTAATATACATCACTGCACCCCCATACACACCTGTAATATACATCACTACACCCCCATATACACCTGTAATATACATCACTGCACCCCCATATACACCTGTAATATACATCACTGCACCCCCATATACACCTGTAATATACATCACTGCACCCCCATATACACCTGTAATATACATCACTGCACCCCCATATACACCTGTAATATACATCACTGCACCCCCATATACACCTGTAATATACATCACTGCACCCCCATATACACCTGTAATATACATCACTGCACCCCCATATACACCTGTAATATACATCACTACACCCCTATATACACCTGTAATATACATCACTGCACCCCCATATACACCTGTAATATACATCACTACATCCCCATATACACCTGTAATATACATCACTGCACCCCCATATACACCTGTAATATACATCACTACACCCCCATATACACCTGTAATATACATCACTACACCCCCATATACACCTGTAATATACATCACTTCACCCCCATATATACATCACTACACCCCCATATACACCTGTAATATACATCACTGCACCCCCATATACACCTGTAATATACATCACTACACCCCTATATACACCTGTAATATACATCACTACACCCCCATATACACCTGTAATATACATCACTTCACCCCCATATATACATCACTACACCCCCATATACACCTGTAATATACATCACTACACCCCCATATACACCTGTAATATACATCACTACACCCCCATATACACCTGTAATATACATCACTTCACCCCCATATATACATCACTACACCCCCATATACACCTGTAATATACATCACTGCACCCCCATATACACCTGTAATATACATCACTACACCCCTATATACACCTGTAATATACATCACTACACCCCCATATACACCTGTAATATACATCACTACACCCCCATATACACCTGTAATATACATCACTACACCCCTATATACACCTGTAATATACATCACTACACCCCCATATACACCTGTAATATAAATCACTACACCCCCATATACACCTGTAATATACATCACTACACCCCCATATACACCTGTAATATACATCACTACACCCCCATATACACCTGTAATATACATCACTGCACCCCCATATACACCTGTAATATACATCACTACACCCCTATATACACCTGTAATATACATCACTACATCCACATATACATCTGTAATATACATCACTACACCCCCATATATACCTGTAATATACATCACTGCACCCCCATATACACCTGTAATATACATCACTACACCCCTATATACACCTGTAATATACATCACTACATCCACATATACATCTGTAATATACATCACTGCACCCCCATATACACCTGTAATATACATCACTGCACCCCTATATACACCTGTAATATACATCACTGCACCCCTATATACACCTGTAATATACATCACTGCACCCCCATATACACCTGTAATATACATCACTGCACCCCCATATACACCTGTAATATACATCACTACACCCCTATATACACCTGTAATATACATCACTACACCCCTATATACACCTGTAATATACATCACTACACCCCTATATACACTTGTAATATACATCACTACACCCCCATATATACATGTAATATACATCACTACACCCCCATATACACCTGTAATATACATCACTACACCCCCATATACGCCTGTAATATACATCACTACACCCCTATATACACCTGTAATATACATCACTGCACCCCCATATACACCTGTAATATACATCACTGCACCCCCATATACACCTGTAATATACATCACTACATCCACATATACATCACTAGACCCCTATATACTACACCTGTAAAACTACATTGCCATATACTACATCACTACACCCAAAAATTACTCACCAGTTACCCCCCCCCCCCTCCTCCCTTCCACTCCCCCCATTGTCCCCTCAGATTTCTAGTCACCACTCACCTTTCCCTCCTCAGGCACCTCTGTACGGTCTCCCGCTGACATCCTTCTTCTCTTGTACGGCTCCCGCTGAGCTGCTTCCTCTCTCCGTACGGGCTCCGGCTGCTGCATCTTCTTCTCCTGCCGGGGTGGGAACTTTTCAAATGACACACACGCGCGCCGTACTGACGACATCAGGGCGCGCGCGCGTGTGTCACAGAGAAAGTGCCGGCAGGAAACAGAGGACAGATTCCTGCGTTCCGCTGCTGCACTGTGCGGTGCTGCAGTATCTGTCCTCTGTTCCTTGCCGGCACGCAGCGTGTGATGAGGGCAATCTGACCACGGGCCGCCTGGAGCCTGGAGCTCCGGACAACAGGTCAGATTGCCCTCATCAGTGACCGGCCAGCAAGGACGCCCGGAGCCAGGCGGGCCGGTCACAGAGAGTAGGCGGGCCGGATGTGGCCCGCGGGCCGCCCCTTGCCCAGGTCTGCTCTAGAGGGAACCTGTGAGCTGAGGACAAGGAAGCCATTCAGAGAACATTTGCTGTGTGAAAGTTGTGTTTGTTTTCCCTTCCTTAGGGGTACTTCTCACATAGCGAGATCACTGCTGAGTCACGGTTTTTGTGACGCACCAGTGACCTCATTAGCGATCTCGCTGTGTGTGACACTGAGCAGCGATCTGGCCCCTGCTGTGAGATCGCTGCTCATTACACACAATGCTGGTTCATTTATTGGACGTTGCTCTCCCGCTGATAAGCACACATCGCTGTGTTTGACAGCGAGAGAGCAATGATCTGAATGTGCAGGGAGCAGGGAGCCGGCGTCTGGCAGCCTGCGGTAAGCTGTAACAAAGGTAAATATCAGGTAACCAAGCGAAGCCCTTTGCTTGGTTACCCGATATTTACCTTGGTTACTAACGTCCGACGCTCTCACACTGTCAGTGTCGGCTCCCTGTACAAGTAGCCGGAGTACACATTGGGTAAGTAAGCAAAGCGGTTTGCTTATTAACCCGATGTGTACTCTGGCTAGGAGTGCAGGGAGCCAGCGCACACCACTTAGCGCTGGTATCCAAGGTAAATATCGGGTAACTAAGCGCTTGGTTACCCGATACTTACCTTAGTTACCAAGCGCAGCATCGCTTCCACGCGTCGCTGCTGGCTGGGGGCTGGTCACTGGTCGCTGGTGAGATCTGCCTGATTGACAGCTCACCAGCGACCATGTAGAGACGCACCAGCGATCCTGACCAGGTCAGATCGCTGGTGGGATCGCTGGAGCGTCGCGAAAGTGTGACGGTACCCTTAGTCCTCTATGGTCTTTCTCTCTGGTCCGTTCCTCATTATTAACTCTTGTTGTTTGGAGTACTTTGTATGATTGCTGTTTATTACCCGTGTCTGTCTAATCCTCCTTGTGTCTTTAACCTAGAGCAGGACTAGCGTTCCCGCTGCCCTGCGCACTATACAGGGCTGAGTCCAGGGAAAGACAGGTATAGGCATGTGATCCGCGACAGGGTTAAAGAATCCGTATAGAGATGTTAGAGAGTGCAGGGATCAGTCTCAAGTGAGTTTAGGAGGTGACCCTACTCCCCTTTCCCTAGCACAAGAGCCCACCGTTGTAACGTGTACCCTGTGTGTTGCGGCGCTTGCTGGGGGTTCCCATGTACCTGGCGGAACCACAGCATTCACTGCGTGACAATAGGACCCCTGTCTATTTACGAGCCCGGCATTACTACTACTCTACTGAACCTATTGTGAGTTTTTAACATTTTGGTAATTCTTTTTTTTCAGAGGAATTTGGTCAGAGATGACTCAGCTGCATTTCATTGTAACAGGACATTAATACGTTGAAATGCACAGGTCACACGCTCTACCCACATAGATTAACTAGATAACCACATGTATAAGAACATAGAGGTCACTAGACAGCATGTTCAATGCACGTCCGCATGTTACCCGGCCAAGGTTATTAGCGAGGAGTTTCAAGTTTTGTGGTTTGGAGCACAAATATAGTATAACAAAGCAATGAGAAAAATCCAGCTGGACTCCAGAGGATAAATAAAAATTCTTCTTTATTTATTTCAACTTGATTAAAAAAATATCCATATTGCAAGTAAAGACAACGGCTTGTGCACACTGATGAATGGCAGATGTATACCACAACGCGTTTCGGCGAGACGCCTTCCTCAGGTCATAGTCAATACAAGACTGAAAGGATATTTATAAATGTTTTTCCTAAGCAGCGAGCCAACCCACATGTTCTTAATAAATTAATTAAATAAATAGGGAAGTATATGCTGCTCAGGTAAAATCACAGAAACAAAAAGATCCAAAAATACAAAAACAGACCATGAAGTATTTATCTAACCATAAATATTCATCCAGATAGACCAAAGAAAATTAAAAATCAAATATAATTAGTCAATTTACATTTAAATATGTATAAAATATTTATATGCATTTCTTTTTTCAAAATGGACAGGAAAATCACTAGATGCAATACAACCCCTGCTAAATAAATATATACAGTCATGGCCAAAAGTTTTGAGAATGCTACAAATATTAATTTTTACAAAGTCTACTGCTTAAGTCTTTCTAATGGCAATTTTCATATACTCCAGAATGTCATAAAGAGTGATCAGCTTAACAGCAATTATTTGCAAAGTGAATATTGGCTAAGAAAATGAACTTTAACCCCCAAAACACATTTCAACAGCATTGCATTCCTGCCTTAAAAGGAGCAGCTAACATTGTTTTAGTGATTCCATTAACACAGGTTTGGGTGTTGATGAGGACAGGGCTGGCGATCAATCAGTCATGATTAAGTAAGAATGACACCACTGGACACTTTAAAAGGAGGCTGGTGCTTGGTATCATTGTTTCTCTTCAGTTAACCATGGTTATCTCTAAAGAAACACGTGCAGCCATCATTGCTCTGCACAAAAATGGCCTAACCGGGAAGAGTATCGCAGCTACAAAGATTGCATCTCAGTCAACAATCTATCGCATCATCAAGAACTTCAAGGAGAGAGCTTCCATTGTTGCCAAAAAGGCTCCAGGGCGCCCAAAAGGACCAGCAAACGCCAGGACCGTATCTTAAAACTGTTTCAGCTGCGGGATCGGACAACCAGCAGTGCCGAGCTAGCTCAGCAATGGCAGCAGGCTGGTGTGAGTGCTTCTGCACGCACTGTGAGGCGGAGACTCTTTGAGCAAGGCCTGGTTTCAAGGAGGGCAGCAAAGAAGTCACTTCTCTCCAGAAAAAACATCAGGGACCGCTGCTGGGACTGCTGAGGACTGGGGTAAAGTCATTTTCTCAGATGAATCCCCTTTTCGATTGTTTGGGACATCAGGAAAACAGCTTATTAGGAGAAGAAGAGGTGAGTGCTACCACCAGTCTTGTCTCATGCCAACTGTTAAGCATCCTGAAACGATTCATGTGTGGGGTTGCTTCTCAGCCAAGGGAATCGCACCACTCACAGTCTTGCCTAAAAACACAGCCATGAATAAAGAATGGTACCAGAATGTCCTCCAAGAGCAACTTCTCCCAACTGTCCAAGAGCAGTTTGGCGCCCAACAATGCCTTTTCCAGCATGATGGAGCACCTTGCCATAAAGCAAAGGTGATCACTAAATGGCTCATGGAACAAAACATAGAGATTTTGGGTCCATGGCCTGGAAACTCCCCAGATCTTAATCCCATTGAGAACTTGTGGGCAATCATCAAGAGACGGGTGGACAAACAAAAACCAACAAATTCTGGCAAAATGCAAGCATTGCTTATGCAAGAATGGACAGCTCTCAGTCAGGATTTGGTCCAGAAGTTGATTGAGAGCTGCCAGGGAGAATTGCAGAGATCCTGAAGAAGGGTCAACACTGCAAATATTGACTTGCTGCATTAACTCATTCTAACTGTCAATATAACCTGTTGGTACTCATAATATGATTGCAATTATATTTCTGTATGTGATGTAAACATCAGACAAACACAATTAAAAACCAGAGGGCAACAGATCATGTGAAAATATAATTTTGGTGTCATTCTCTAAACTTTTGGCCATGACTGTAGATATAAATAATTATATTCATTTGTCAAACACATTGAAGGAACCCGGGTATACATGAAATTAGTTGCCTGTAGGTATATGAAAAAATCCAAAAACATCAATAGCATAGGATCAAATCTTGTCTGCTATTTAGTCCCTTGGGGAGGTGAGTATCTAGCATAAAAATCCATTGGCTTTCATGATTAAGTAGCTTTCTCCTATAGTCACCTCCTCTCTATGGTTTAAAAACTTTTTCTATACCTTTAAATTTGAAGGCTATCAGATCAAATTTAAAGGTATAGAAAAAGTATATATATAATATATACACTGCTATTATTGTTCTTCTCTTATTTATTTATTGTTAGAATATCTACATGTGTGCAAATAGCTACTTTAGAGAGGAAGAAGACAGGGACTCTAGCACCAATATTGGAAGGAACAACCATAAACATTAGTGATGAGCAGACTTGTTCAAAAGAGGTTCACCAATTTTAAATTCGGTACAAGCCTTGGCTCGTTCGATTCTGTCCCAGAATCATGATAATTTTCAAAAAAATCGGCAAAGATCGGTTTTGTTGCGTCACTGTTCACGGTTACACTATTGCAGAAACCATCCACTTCTGGTCCATCACAGCCATGTCAAGTATTGACATGACTGTGATTGGCCAGGGAAATCACTGTAAAAAAAAAAAAAAAAATAAGGAAGCAAAATGGTTAAAGCAGGACATACCTACCAGTCTGCCTGCGGCTGTAACACTGCTTCCGGGGCTGCTCATTATTCCTCGTGCATATGCACTGCTTCCCCCTCTCTCCATCTGTGAAAGCATCTGTGATTAATTGGCCTCACAGTAGTGGTCTGTCTGCCCAAGTGAAGTGTAAAAATAAATAAATAATTGGAGTAGGGTCTCCCGTAAATGGATATGCAGCGCAGATAAAGCATACGGCTACAGCTGCAGCCCCCAGTTGTGCATGATATCTTGGCTGTGTATCAAAAGACGAGGGACCCCATGCATCTTATTTAATTATTTAAATTAAATTTAAAAAAAACAGCGTGCAGTCCCCCCAATTTTGATACCCAGCCAAGTTAAAGCCAACAGCTGGGGGCTGGCATTCTCAGGTTGAGGAGATTATTGGGCTCCCCAATTTGTTGGAAAGCCCCTGATGAGCCCCTGAACATTGACAAGGGCGAAATGCGTCGGGCATTTCTTGAACTTTCATATATCCAATATGAATCATGCTCTTATTGGGCATCCGTTGCACTAATCTGAACTGTGTCTATAATTGACAAAAGTATATTATGGTCATAATCTATGTGACTCTCATTTCTATCCTTTATACTGAGCACATGGACTCGTAATACATGACGACATCCCTAGACCCCACCCTCACTCACCTAAGTAGTGATACAGACAAATTAGCTACTGTGGACTGAGCACCTCTTCCTCACGGTGGTGTTACCAGTGTTGGGGTTGATTCCATCTATTAGGGGACACTTCTAACCCTTCAGGGAGGGACTAACTAGGGTCAAGCCGTCGTGGAACGGGGGCGTCTTCACTTTAGGACGCCGACCCCCGTTATTGAGGAAGGGTCAGGTTAGGGAAGTTTTTTCCTCCCTTTCTCAAAATACACCCTTATTTTAATTATACATGTTTGTAAGTGATTTTTGATAAATAAAACATTCTAATTTTAAAGTAGTCATACTCTGGTTTTTGCTAAAATTTCTACTTTATGTCATCTATATTGGTATATAAGAGATTATTGGGCTCCCCAATTTAAAATAGCAGCCTGCAGCCACCCAGAACCGTCGCATCCATTAGATGTGTTAATCCCTGCACTTTACCCAGCTCATCCCGATTGCCCTGGTGAAGTGGCAGTCAGGGTAATATACAAAGGGTTCATGGCACCTCACAGCTGCCGCTAAGCCCTAGATTAGTAATGGGAGGTGTCAGTGAGACCCCCATTACTAATCTGTAAGTGAAAAGAAATAAACACAAACACCAAAAAAACCTTTATTTGAAATGAAATATAAAAAAGCACACTCCTTCACCCCTTTATTAACTACCAAAACACCCAGGTCCGACGTAATCTACACAGCTGCCTGCTGCGGCTGCAAACAGAGACTGGCTGATCCACAGCTATGAGTAGTGACGACATTGAGTTTATGTGCAGTCACAGCTGGAGGTTGCCATGATACCGCACTTGTGGTCGCAGAAAAGCTCACCTTAGGTGAATCAGACCTGCATCTCCTGGCAGAAAAACTCATTTTTTTTGCCCTGAGATGCAGATTTGATGCTGAAATTTATACACCAAATTCCTGCGTCAAATCTGCATCTCCTGGCAAAAGATTGCATCACAACTACATGCGTTATGATGCGGTTTTGATGTGTTTTTTTTTTTTTTTGCCAGGAGATGCAGATTTGGTGCAAGAATTTGGTGTATAAATTTCAGCACCAAATTTGTGTCCAAAACAGTTTAAACGCCATTTCAGTGCAGTTTTCTGCCTGGAGATGCAAATTGGGTGCAGAAATCTGGTCTTCCAGCAATTGTGAGGCCCAGAAACCTTAAGGGAACCTTTTAAGAAAGCCTTTAGGTTTCTTGGAGTTCCCAGCTGTTGAGACACCTGGAGGCTGTTAACTTTGGTAACAGTTCACAGCCTCCAGATAACCCAGCAGCTGGGATTTCAAGGAATGTTAAAGGCTCTCTTAAAGGCTCAATTAAAGGCTCTCTTAAATTTAATGGGTTGAAAGCTGCCACAAGACCCAATGGATGTGAGCTCTGGTAACCGAAGGTTAATTTTTTTTAATTATTTATTTAAACAAATAATAAAAAAAAACTGTGTAGGATCCCCTCCATTCTTCAAAACCAGCCAAGGGACAGCAGACAACTGAGGGCTGATATTTTTAGGGTAGAAAGGGCCATGTTATTTGGCCCTTAACAGGCTAAAAATAGCAGCAACCCTAGAAGTGGCGCTGTACTCAGCTTTTCCTGTTGCACTGGTGCGGTGGGAAACGGGGTAATATATGGGGTTATGCCAGGTGTGAATTGTTAGCAGGCATCAAGCCCTGGTATTGGTAATGAGTGGGCATCTATCATACATCACCATTACTAATCCAATAGAAATATAAAAAAAATTATATGAACAAACACCCCCTACTACAGCCCTAGTTCAACAATTTATTAAAATTGTATTTAAAAACAAGTCCGCCGTAATCCATTGCAATATCGCACGACTTTCCCCAAAAGCAAATCCGAAACACATAAAAAGAGAAAATGATCAAGGAAATTAAGACAAGACACCCTCATTAACCAATTTATTTCCCTGCAAAAATTGAAATCCAAATTCCGGCATAAACCAAAAGGGGGTCCCACGATGTTCCAAGACTCACTGTCCAAGCCAATCAAGAACAGGGCAGGGAAAGCAGTTACTGCAGATTCGTACACTGCTGTGAGAACCACAGCAATGAACTGGGATGCCTCATGAGGTCAGCCCAGGTCACTGCAGCGGGTCACACAGTAGTATATGAGCCGCAGCAGGCAGTGACGAATGGTGACAGTATGAGTTAACCGCAGGTCAGTGCCCGCAGCTCTCTTGCGAAGCATCACAAGAGCCCGTGGCAATGAACTTCAATGAACTCATGAGTTCACCGCAGTTCAATACCCACGGCTGTTCTCATGACAAGTATTGCGAGAGCCCTCTTGCATTTCTTGGCTTGAGAACCGCGAGCAGTGAACTGAGTTGACTAATCTAGGGCTTAGTGTCAGCTGTGAGCTGTCATTAACCTTTTATATTACCCTGATTGCCATCACACCAGGGAAATCGGGATGAGCCGGGTAAAGTGCCAGGATTATCACATCTAATGGTTGCGACAATTCTGGGTGGCTGCAGACTGCTATGTTTAGACTGGGGGGCAAAATAACCATGGGCCTCCCTAGCCTGAGACAACCAGCCCCCAGCTGTCGGCTTTAACTTGGCTGGGTATCAAAATTGGGGGGAACCGCATGACATTTTTTCGGGCAGACAGACCACTACTGTGAGGGCAACCTATCAGAGACACCAGCAGTCTGACTGTACCAATCACAGATGGTGGGCAGGGGAAGCAGTGCATACGCATGAGGGATAATGAGCAGCCCTGAAAGCAGTGTGACAGCAACGTGGGAGACTCTTAAGTATAACCATCCCTCTTTATTCCCTATTTTCTTTATTTTGCAGCATCCCTAGCCCTTAGTAACACCAGCTTCCCTAGCTCTTACTAAAACATAAGTTATGTCTCCTAATGAATTCAATGGTGTTCGGATATGTTCATCGAGCTGTTTGGTGAACATTGGGAAAGTCGTCGAAAACTAAATAAATCGAACCTTGACAGGTTTGCTCATCTCTACTAAAGATTGATGATGAGTGAAGTGCTCGTTACCCAAATTGAGAGGACCGGCTCGATTCGAGTAACAACTATAATGGATGTCTATGGTTAATTCGCTCATTTTTCTGTCAGACCCTGGAGGACAGGGAAGGCCGGAAAAATGCATGGGGAAGATGCCTGAACAGATCTCTAAAGCCTGCGTTACACGTGTTGATATGTCATGCGATCGCACCCGCCCCCATCGTTTCTGCGGCACGGGCAATTTGTTGAATGTGTCGCACAAAGTCGTAAACCCCCGTCACACGTACTTACCTTCCAAACGACCTCGCTGTGGGCAGCGAACATCCTCTTCCTGAAGATAAAAAAAAAAAAAAAAAAAAAAAAAACACTTTTCTTTATTGTCTTGTGGTATTAGATAGCCTTTTGGACTCAAAATTCATGACAATGGTTCACGCGATTCATGAATCTGGCACAAAGTCAAAAATGGACTTTCTTCCTGACTTGAACTGTTTTTGTGACTGTTGCACAGTGCATTATCCAATCTGTGTGACTGACAGCCTATCATGCCCTGCCTCGGCAGGATCTGAATGGCTTAAGAGCATGGCAGACACAAGGGCCATTGTGGGGGTGCCAATGATCTGACAGAGAGTGATCTCTTGTTAGGGACCATGCGCACGCTGCATTTTTGTCGCGTTTTGGGGTTCAGTTTGTGGCACAAAACTGAATGCATTTCCTACCCTAGCAATGTCTATGAGCTTTCAGTCTTGCTGTGCATACGTTGCTTTTTTTATGGCTGCAGTTTTGTGGTGAACTCCAAAATGCAACATGCCAATTCTTTTTGCATTTTTCCCTGCGTTTTTCACGCATTGCATTCAATGAAAAAAAAAACACATTATCAAAAACGCATAAAACTTGCATGGAAAACGCATGAGTTTTTGGATGCCTTTTTGGGGCAACAGGGTGCAGTTTTGTGCACCGTACAGATGTAGGAAGTGGTTGATTCGCTTCCACTCCTACTAAGCAGTGTTTCCCCGATTGTACAGCGTTGTGATATAAATGTATTTAATTTTGAATTTATTTTAGTGCGGCGATGTAGCAGAGTTAGAGCAGTGCACCAGTCGGTGCCATCTAGCGGCCGATAGGTTATAGTGTTTTATTGAATATCGAGTTTATTGCTAGTGTGCGTTTTAGTGTAGTGTGTAAGTGTGTAATGTATGACATAACGTGTTGGCCTAATGAGCTGGGTCAGGAAGGAGGCACAGTTTGGGGACTCATGTAAAGCATATATAGGAGTAACGAGTATATAGGAGTTACAGGTATTCATAATACGGAATGTTTTAGGTTAAGATTTAGTGTAACGTAGGGACTAAGAGTGCAGGAAGGGGTGTAAGTGGTGCATATGTGGTGCCCCTGAGGCTTCAAGCGTCACAGGGTACTGCACCTCCATTAGGTTGTAGTACTTATCCCGGGTCCAGGGAAGGTCAGTAACGGTTTCCACTTACACAAACATACAGTCGCAGTGGGTTGCCCTCCCCAATGGAGACCAGGTCAGGGTCGGATCACAGTAGGGAGTCACTACTGCGGTGGGTTTACAGGACGCCACCGCAACAGGGTGTTATGATGTGGTAACCATGGACGATCACGAAAAATCCCAATAATAAGGAAAAACCAAAACCACAAGAGTAGTTGGAAACTAAGCTGAACGCAATCCCATATCGGACAACACTAGAAGCAGCAGTGGGATGTTCCTAACACACCTAGACACCTCGTCACTGCCTGAGAAACTTGCTACACCTCAAAAATAGAAATGAGGAATCCTAACTTGCCTTGGAGCAGTCCCTAAACATGCAACAACGGTGATGTAAGAAAACACAATACACAGATAGAAAATATAGATCATCAGGTGAGGCCTGACTTACTAGATAGAACAGTACAGGACAGATAACTGATAGGAAAAAGATCTGAGACCACATGTTCTCTCCTGTTGTGAACATATTTGTACTGGGTTGCGGTTTGGGGCTCACTCTTGTGGCCAGTGCTGGTAGTAGAGTTAGTCTGCTTAATAGAAGCCAGGCAGCAGATGATGATTGGAAATCAGGCTGCTCAGACTGGGCCTATATAACTGAGTAGTGTTCTCTCTGTCTGGGCCGGTGATCAGTGTTGTCCCCTGTGGTGCTGTGGACATTCTGGAGCCTGCCCTATCTTCTGTTTTCACCTGAACTCCTTGCACATAAGTTTTGTCTTTGTACCATTTGCTGATTTGTTTCCACTTTCTTGTCGTTTTTATTTCTGCAGTATTAAGGCTTGTTTCCTGGTTTCTGTTTGTGTGGAGTTCTGGGTGGAGTTGGATTATTCCCTGCTAGGAATGTCTGTGTACCCAGCTCTATATTCTGCAATGTATTTTTGTCTTGTCATGCTTGGTATTAATTTCAGTCCTTCCTCTATATTAATGTTTTGCTTGGATCCCAGTAACACCAGAGTACTGATATAGTGGGGGAGAGATCATGTGGTCTCAGTTTTTTTCATATCAGGTGTGTTGTTTGTTGTTTTTTTTTTTAGGGTTTTGCGCGGCTACAGACAGTGCTCTTTTCTGTTCTTTCCTATATAGATAGTTTGGGCCTCATCTTTGCTGAATCTGTTCTCTACCTGTGTACTGTGTTACATCTTATACTAGGATGGGGCTATATACCAGGATACATTATGGGAGCATATATACCAGGATGGGGACATAATGTGAGCATATATACCAGGATGGGGCCATGATGGGAACATATATACCAGGATGGGGCCATGATGGGAACATATATACCAGGATGGGACCATGATGGGAACATGTAAACCAGGATGGGGCCATGATGGGAACATATATACCAGGATGGGCCATGATGGGAACATATATACCAGGATGGGGCCATGATGGGAACATATATACCAGGATGGGGCCATGATGGGAACATATATGCCAGGATGGGGCCATGATGGGAACATATATAGCAGGATGGGACCATGATTGTAACATATATACCAGGATGGGGCCATGATGGGAACATATATACCAGGATGGGGCCATGATGGGAACATACAGTCAGGGCCAGAAATATTTGGACAGTGACACAAGTTTTGTTATTTTAGCTGTTTACAAAAACATGTTCAGAAATACAATTATATATAATATGGGCTGAAAGTGCACACTCCCAGCTGCAATATGAGAGTTTTCACATCCAAATCGGAGAAAGGGTTTAGGAATCATAGCTCTGTAATGCATAGCCTCCTCTTATTCAAGGGACCAAAAGTAATTGGACAAGGGACTCTAAGGGCTGCAATTAACTCTGAAGGCTTTTCCCTCGTTAACCTGTAATCAATGAAGTAGTTAAAAGGTCTGGGGTTGTTTACAGGTGTGTGGTTTTGCATTTGGAAGTTGTTGCTGTGACCAGACAACATGCGGTCTAAGGAACTCTCAATTGAGGTGAAGCAGAACATCCTGAGGCTGAAAAAATCCATCAGAGAGATAGCAGACATGCTTGGAGTAGCAAAATCAACAGTCGGGTACATTCTGAGAAAAAAGGAATTGACTGGTGAGCTTGGGAACTCAAAAAGGCCTGGGCGTCCACGGATGACAACAGTGGTGGATGATCGCCGCATACTTTCTTTGGTGAAGAAGAACCCGTTCACAACATCAACTGAAGTCCAGAACACTCTCAGTGAAGTAGGTGTATCTGTCTCTAAGTCAACAGTAAAGAGAAGACTCCATGAAAGTAAATACAAAGGGTTCACATCTAGATGCAAACCATTCATCAATTCCAAAAATAGACAGGCCAGAGTTAAATTTGCTGAAAAACACCTCATGAAGACAGCTCAGTTCTGGAAAAGTATTCTATGGACAGATGAGACAAAGATCAACCTGTACCAGAATGATGGGAAGAAAAAAGTTTGGAGAAGAAAGGGAACGGCACATGATCCAAGGCACACCACATCCTCTGTAAAACATGGTGGAGGCAACGTGATAGCATGGGCATGCATGGCTTTCAATGGCACTGGGTCACTTGTGTTTATTGATGACATAACAGCAGACAAGAGTAGCCGGATGAATTCTGAAGTGTACAGGGATATACTTTCAGCCCAGATTCAGCCAAATGCCGCAAAGTTGATCGGACGGCGCTTCATAGTACAGATGGACAATGACCCCAAGCATACAGCCAAAGCTACCCAGGATTTCATGAGTGCAAAAAAGTGGAACATTCTGCAATGGCCAAGTCAATCACCAGATCTTAACCCAATTGAGCATGCATTTCACTTGCTCAAATCCAGACTTAAGACGGAAAGACCCACAAACAAGCAAGACCTGAAGGCTGCGGCTGTAAAGGCCTGGCAAAGCATTAAGAAGGAGGAAACCCAGCGTTTGGTGATGTCCATGGGTTCCAGACTTAAGGCAGTGATTGCCTCCAAAGGATTCGCAACAAAATATTGAAAATAAAAATATTTTGTTTGGGTTTGGTTTATTTGTCCAATTACTTTTGACCTCCTAAAATGTGGAGTGTTTGTAAAGAAATGTGGACAATTCCTACAATTTCTATCAGATATTTTTGTTCAAACCTTCAAATTAAACGTTACAATCTGCACTTGAATTCTGTTGTAGAGGTTTCATTTCAAATCCAATGTGGTGGCATGCAGAGCCCAACTCGCGAAAATTGTGTCACTGTCCAAATATTTCTGGACCTAACTGTATATACCAGGATGGAAACATATATGCCAGGAAGGGGCCATATATACCAGGATGGAGCTATATATACCAGGCTATATCCATGATATGTGGTCTGGTCATAGTGTCGCGGTATTTCTCCCTTGTACTCTATGTGGTAATATTCGGTTACTACGTGGTGTAATTATGGTGGGGTGGTATTACTCTCTTGTATGTGGTTGTATTTGATCACTATGTGTTGGTAAAATGTTATCTGGTCATAGTGTCGTGGTATTTCTCCCTTGTATGTGCCTGTATTCGGTCACTATGTGGTGGTAATATGTTGTCTGGTCACGGTGTGGTGGTATTTCTCCTTGTATGTGGTATTATTGGTCTTGGTATAGTGGATTGTTTTGTGTGTAGAGGTCACTTTTTCTCTCTGATATCAATATGGGGAAGATTATTTCCTGTTTTCTACTGCTAAATTGGCTTTGACTACGTCTTCATATCTACAGTGTGGCTCTCGACCAGCTTTCAAAGTTGAATATGACTCTCAAGGTAAAAAAGGTTGGGGAACCCTTCCTTAAACAAATAAAACCACTGCATTATGCAAGTAGACTTCTTACCGTCAGATTAGTTAAAAGAAATTGTTCAAAATCATTTTGGAAGCCTATTGAATTTTCTCAGCATTATTATGCTTGCCTATATAGTGCCATCATATTTCAGACATCATCATCACTGTGAACATTCGGAATAACAATCTAAATTTCCTATCAGTATGGGAGGAAACCTAAGTATCTAAAGGAAACCCATGGGGAAAACATGCAAACACCTTGCCGATGTCTTTTGGTGAGATTTGAACCTAGGATTTGAATGCTGCAAACCACTGATGCATCCATTGATATGGTGTCGTTGGGCAGATTTTGGCTCTCCACCCTATGATTTCTCTGGTGTCTGGGATCAACACTGGTAGACTAGGGCATCGAGCCGATGTGTGCTGATTCATAGGCTGGCTAGCAAGAGTTAATCTCTGCTGGTCTGCTTGCTCTTTTGATCACATATTGTTGGGACACGTATCACATCTGCTCCCCTCCTATTTATGCTGGAGGAATCCTTCAATCCATGCCAGCTATAGTTTATTCTATGTTGGTCTGTGAGGTGTGGTGTCCCAGACTTACTGGTGAATGTTTTGCTCATTGTTTGGAGCGGTTGTGAAGTTTACCCCTGTTGTTTTGTAGCTTCCTTCCTGCTCTTTTTGAACCTATTATTCTCTATACCTTTGTGTGTGCGTGCTGTGTGACAAGGTTTGGTTTTCCTTTGTCTTTCTTTTTCTGTGGGTTTCAACACACTCATGTCCTGTCCCTCCCTGGGGGGAGGAGGAGGAGGAATCAGATCAGGACTGGCCAGGAGCAGGGCCAGGAAGGAGACTCAGGCCTCTCCACCATCAGTAGTATCCCTGAGATTAGGGATAGCATATTGCCCCCAGCTTTAGGGACAGCCTAGGAGCCCCGGGTCCCCGCTATCCCATAGTCATCGTGACAATTGTAGAGAATACGATATGAGTTTTTTTGGTCATTGATCTTATTGAGAATTTGTGCCTAATGTATAACTTTTCTTAAGTTTTGACAAATTTACTGTTACATGTGTGATTCTGTGGACCCGGGGGTCACGCGGACACTCCAAATAAAAGGGGACGTATTTGTACGGGATTTGCCGTAATCAGTCTGTGACGCCACCCACGGTGTGTGGTGAAGTGTGGCACCACCGCTGCTTCTGTGGGGCACCCGGGGGCGATGGGATGGCAGCTGGTTGTTAACCCCTCTGTGGGTAGGGATGGTTGCCCCGGGTCCCGGTGACTCGTTGCAGGGGACGGTGATGGCAGTGGCCGGCGCGCCTGATCAGACCAGGGAGTTTCAGCTTACTCAGAGTTAAATAAATCAGACGAGTCCAGTGGTTAACCAAGGTGCTGGTGGCCGCCCACCGCGGCCGGGTGTACTCTGGTCCCCCACCCGGGCTGGTGGTCTGTGTCACTTTCCTCTGCACTGTGTTGTGATGTGGTGGACTTCCTGGTGTGTAATGCGGGAGTCCGCTCCCAGTACTTCTGTTGGGAGCCGTGCCCGCTGACGCTGACCCGTGGGATCTATCGGGCCTTGGCAGATGCCCTATCCCTCTCTGTGGGTGGTTGTCTGCTTTTGGGACTTTGGTTGGGACAGGACCTATAATCCTGCTCTCAATTGGTTAATTAGCTAGGCCGTTGGTTCCGGTCCTGGCTTCAGGGTCACACATGAGCTATTGGAATTGATTAATTATAACATGGGTGTGATGGGGTACCATCATTAAATCCTTTGGTTTTAATGGGAACTATTGCAGAACTATTTTCTTATCAAATCTGACAGAACTGGTAATGGGGTTTCTGTATGGGAACCCCTGACACATACAGTACATTAAAAAATAACTGCTGTTGTCATTTTTATTTCAGAAATTAATAGCATACATGAAAATAGACAGCTTTGTAATATATCTTATCAGAGAATTCAGCTTTTTTCCTCCTGGATTGATTTTTCTCTCTCAATTCTTGGGTAAAATCTGTATTCATTGATTTTCCCCATTGCTAAGATAGGAGATACAAGTTAATGCTTTTAAAATTATAAGGACATTGTGTTGCTGTCATCTCCTATCTCAGTAATGGGAAAATCTGGATTCACTGAATTCAGATTTTACCTAATGAATTGAAAATTTTGAGAATGATTGATTAGTCCAGGAGGTGAAAGAAGCAGATTTCTCTGATAAGATATTTTATAAAGTTTCTTATTTTCATGTGTACTATTGATTTATAAAAAAAAAAATAAATTAAAATGACTGTTCTTTTTCAACAAAATCTAACTTGAATAAATTAATTACTAAATAGAATGAATGACATTGAAAATATTCTACATTTTTTTAGAACTCTTCCTTGATCACATCTACGGAAATGTTAAAAGAAACACATCAAGCAGAAATAGAAAGACGACCATCAAAAGTAAGTGATCCCATAACAACCTGTGTAAGTGGAAGATATTTGTTTTTTAAAGACTTTCATAACCATTATTTTTTATGTCCAAATTTAATAAAATTAATAATACTGGTACCTTATAGTCTTGGTTAAAAATGTTCTATTTTGTGTCTATATATGAACAGAATTCTTTAATTAGTTTAATAAGCCACTCCTTAACTGGGGTTGGGATCTCCTCTCCACAGGAGCACTTAGCCGGTCAGATTGTAGCACTCAAACTTGTCCTCTTCCTCAGTGTAGCGAATGGCATCCCTGCACTACCTTTCCTCTCCCCGGCAGGGACACTGACTCACTTACCCCCGCGACTGGACTGCTTCCTCACTCACACTAACTTGGACGTCCACGTGCTCCTCTGCTGCTGCCTCCTCCTGGGGGCTGTACATGCTGCACAGGTTCCTGGGAGTGCTATTAGGGTGTGTGCCTGCCCTCCTTTTAACGGGTCGGCACACCATTTATGGCTGAGAGGCACTAGGTTTGTAAGGTATCCTCCAACTAGGGGAGGTGCCTGCGCAACGCCTTTAGTTAGTCAGTGTTCCTGATTGCTAGATAGTTATCAGGTCCCGTAGTTCCAGTGTCTGTCACCTCTCTGTGCATGTTAACTCTTTCCTGTCTTTACCTGCCATTCCCTCCATACCTGCCTGCACCCAACCGTCCTGTCTGTGCCTGTCCTCACCAGAGACTTTGCCTGTCAATACCTGACACTGTCCTGGGAGTGGCACCTGGCGTCCACCCTGATGTTTGCTTAGTTAAGCCCCTCCCATGTCAGGGTAAGCCCGGGACCTCCCTGTGGTCTAGTAGGTCCACTCCCACTGTCTGGATCCAGTCTATAAACATTTTGCTCATCTTGTATGTAGTGCAAGCACAGCGCTGTAGTGTCACACAAAACATAAGTGGGTGGAAGTGCAATAATATGACGCTGCTGGTGGCACCAGTGAGTGGAGTCCTGGATGTCTGCCACTACCTATATCTCCTAGAGATATTCTAATACTATCCAAAGTGCACACAAACAATGATGGGGCTGCGATCTTGATGAAAAATCATCAAGACAAACTTACATAGTGACACAGGGAAACAGACAGTGGGCACTGAAGGATAGCTAAGAATGATATATCAAGGTAACCTTAGTACTGTATATTATGGTGCTATAATGCTTGCTGATGTCCTCATCACACATCATTTAGACCAGACCTGGGCAAGGGGCGGCCCGCGGGCCACATCTGGCCCGCCTACTCTCTGTGACCGGCCCGCCTGGCTCCGGGCGTCCTTGCTGGCCGGTCAGTGATGAGGGCAATCTGACCTGTTGTTCGGAGCTCCAGGCTCCGGGCGGCCCATGATCAGATTGCCCTCATCACACACTGCGTGCCGGCGTGCAGGGAACAGATGACAGTTCCTGCAGCGCCGCACAGTGCAGCAGCGGAACGCAGGAATCTGTCCTCTGTTGCCTGCCGGCACTTTCTCTCTGACACACGCGCGCCCTGATGTCGTCAGTATGGCGCGCGTGTGTGTCATTTGAAAAGTTCCCGCCCGGCAGGAAAAGAAGATGCAGAAGCCGGGGCCTCTATGGAGAGAGGAAGCAGCTCAGCGGGGGGGCCGTACAAGAGAAAAAGGATGTCAGCGGGAGCCCGTACAGAGGTGCCTGAGGAGGGAAAGGTGAGTGGTGACTAGTAACCTGACGGTACAATGGGGGGAATGGAGGGGAGGGGGTGGGGGGGTAACTGGTGAGTAATATTTGGGTGTAGTGATGTAGTATATGCCAATGTAGTTTTACAGGTGTAGTATATAGGGGTCTAGTGATGTATATGTGGATGTAGTGATGTATATTACAGGTGTATATGGGGGTGTAGTGATGTATAGTACAGGTGTATATGGGGGTGTAGTGATGTATAGTACAGGTGTATATGGGGGTGCAGTGATGTATATTACAGGTGTATATGGCGGTGTAGTGATGTATATTACAGGTGTATATGGGGGTGTAGTGATGTATATTACAGGTGTATATAGGGGTGTAGTGATGTATATTACAGGTGTATATGGAGCTGTAGTGATGTATATTACAGGTGTATATGGGGGTGTAGTGATGTATATTACAGGTGTATATGGGGGTGTAGTGTAGTGATGTATAGTACAGGTGTATATGGGGGTGTAGTGATGTATATAGTACAGGTGTATATGGGGGTGTAGTGATATAGTACAGGTGTATATGGGGGTGTAGTGATGTATAGTACAGGTGTATATGGGGGTGTAGTGATGTATAGTACAGTTGTATATGGGGGTGTAGTGATGTATATTACAGGTGTATATGGGGGTGTAGTGATGTATATTACAGGTGTATATGGGGGTGTAGTGATGTATAGTACAGGTGTATATGGGGGTGTAGTGATGTATATTACAGGTGTATATGGGGGTGCAGTGATGTATATTACAGGTGTATATGGGGGTGCAGTGATGTATATTACAGGTGTATATGGGGGTGCAGTGATGTATATTACAGGTGTATATGGGGGTGCAGTGATGTATATTACAGGTGTATATGGGGGTGTAGTGATGTAGTATATGGGGATTGTTTGTGTATATATGTATATAGTGTGTGTGTGTATGTGTATGTATATATATATATATAGATAGATAGATAGAGAAAAGCCCGTAACTGCGAGTGGTACTGGAGTTACATCGGGTACCACGTGCTCTCTCCCCGCCCCCTGCAGCGCCATACCGCCATTACAGGGCCTGATTGCGTTTCTCCGGTACCTGTTTGCATGCATGTGACAGGTACCGGAGAAAACACGAGTCTGTGAAATAAAAAGATTTTCCATATTTACCTGCTTTCTTCGACTCTGCTGCCTCCCGCTCCTGACCACCGCTCATTCATTGATTATTCACCGCACTCTGGACCTGGAAGCCGGAGCATCGCGATGACAGCACCGGGCACAGCTCCGTTGAGGACATCACCGCAGGGACAGGTGAGTATTCTGCAAGCACAGTGACCTCCAGCTTCATGGGTTCATCAGAGTTCATTGGGAACTGTGACGAGTCCCCGAGATGCTCCGGCTTCCAGGTTCTCAACACACACACACACCTGTATACTCACCCAGCGATGCGGTCCCCAGCGCTGTCCCTGCTTCCAGCTGCTCACTGCAGTGAATATTCAGTGAGTATAATTACCAGCGATAAGGAGCGGGAGGCAGCAGAGCCAGAGACAGCAGAGCCAGAGACAGCAGCGCTGGAGAGAGGTAAATATAGAAAATCTTTTTATTAAAAAGACCCGTGTTTTCTCTGGTACTTGTCACACTGATGTCACACAGATCACATCAGTGTGCGATCCGTGTGACACCCGTGCTAGCGGAGAAAAAACGGACGTGTGTGTGCAGGGCCACGAGGGGTCACACAGTCCGTAACTTACTGTTTGTATATGAAGGGATAGTATATATACTGTATACAGTATTGGGTAAAACTGAGTTAATTATATGAGTCCGGCCCTCTAAAACCATCCCAATTTCTCATGCGGCCCCATGGGAAAATTAATTGCCCACCCCTGATTTAGACACATTACTGCCTCTCCAAGATAGTCATAGTGTACGAGACATGTCCTAAATCAAACAATACCCGTGGGAGAAAATATCACTGGTAACGAGTGTCATTGGAGAAAACCTCAGAGAAGGAGATGAGAAACTGAAAAGAAATCTCGCCTATCGCCCCTTAGTACAATTAGCCTGTCCTTGAGGTTGCTGGCCATGTCCGCATCCTCTACAGCTGAAAACAGCTCTCGTGTCTCATGGTGAAATCAGTTTAAAAGTTATTTACAAATTAAGTTATAGTAAAAAAAAGTTTTAAAAATCTGTTAAAGAAGGATTAAAAGAAACGTGGCAACATTCTCAACAGAACAGCAGCAAGCAGAGGTCTGGTAATAAATCCAGCACAACCTCTTCCCACTATACGTCTCTATATAAATGAAAAACAGCCTTTATTGAGCTTCAGTAGTGATGAGTGAGCACTACCATGCTCGGGTGCTCGGTACTTGTAATGAGTAGTTGGATGCTCGGATGGGTGCGACCCGAGTATAAAGGAAGTTAATGGGGAACTCCATTAACTTGACTTCCATTATACTTAGATACTTGATTCACGCCCATCCGAGCATCCAACTGCTCATTACAAGTACCGAGCACCCGGGCATGGTAGTACTCGCTGTTCTCTAAGTTCCAGTGCCGCCGTGCCACACCATTCCAGTCCGATGTCTGCAGCCAATCAGTGGCTACTAATGGTCTACTTTACTCTCACTTCCTCCAGAAGAAACTGGTATCCGGAATAAATGAGAACTGCTGCTGCTTTCTCACTTCCTTTGTATATCTGTCACATGGCATAACCATGTAAAGTAGTGCCCGGGGAGACCCAGCACTGACATCATTGGAACGGTGCTAAAACTGGATATGTTTATACACTTTTTTTTTTTTTTTACATGGGGGAATATAGTAATTGAGAAAGGGTTGTCCAGGTAGTGGACAATCCCTTTAAGTGAAATCTCTTACTAAGGGCAGAGTCACAGTAGCGTATGGCATCCGATGCAAGAGCATCGGATGTGATATGCTAATGACCCTCAGCTCGGGCTCTGCTGCAAGCGTGAGCCGAGTGTCATGTGACTGTGATCCGATCCTGCAATTGGATTACAGCTGCGGAGGAGAGGGGGGATTAATCTCCCTATCTCCTCCATTGACAGCCTGTGCGTATATCGCACTGCACTTGGATGTCATCCGAGTGCAGTCCGGTTGTGAAGCCCTGGACTAGTCAGGTCGTCCCAGGTAGTCACACATAACACCACACCCCTCTCCCAGTTAGGTAACATCAGTCAAACTTAAAAGCCTTGTCACCACCCTCCAGGTTTGATGTCCACAACAGGGGGGGTGGAGCCAGATGGTTGGCTCCACCCACCGAGGAGTTCACAGGCCTGGAGGCGGGAACCCAAGTAGTCTAGCTCAGGCTCTGGAAGAGTCAAGTTCAAGTCGAGTGTAGAGCAGACAAGTTCAGGGGCAGTCCTGTGTTCAGGCTGCCCAGAGACTACCAGGTGGCTGGGTCATAGCCCAGTTGCCACTGGCAAGGAGGCAGAGTGTAGTGGCCGCCTGCAGGAGACCGGGAAAACGACCAGTGGAACCGTAAGGGACCGGGACAGGGTAGTGGCCCGCCGGAACCCAACCGGGAAGCCAACTGGATACCGGAGCACCAGGCAGGGTACTCAGACCCCAAACTAGGCTAGAAGCCACCAACATAGTCAAATTAAGTGATTCTGGTCTGCACCTCAGGGGTTCATTCCCACCTAAGTCCCGATTGAAAGCAACAGCCCAACAATTCCGGATAAGTGCCACCGCCAAGGGCAAGAGATCCAAAGGGCCAGCATCTGCGGGCAAACGGGCTCCGACGACAGATACACGTCGGGGAGCGGACTACCGGTGTCTAGGCACAGGAGTCAAGATACACACACAGAGCTGCAGGAGAAAGGCGGACACCACCAACCTAATCTGGGAAAAGCTGCAGCCGGCTGCGGACCCCGTTCATCACTCCGTTTGGTTTACCAGTGACTCCAGTGTCTTGTGTCAGAGTGAGTACACCAGTGCCATCAGGCACCGCGCCGAGCTGCACTGCAACACTATACCCTGCACCCGGGCCCCGGCCCACCGGACCCCGGGACCAACATCCCCTACCCACGGAGGGGTCAACACCTAGATGCGCTACTACACCGCTCCTGGGGTCCCCATACTTTCACCGCAGCGGTGGTGTCTACAATCACCACAACCCGTGGGTGGCATCACGAACTATCATTTCAAACCAAACACCCAAATCCCCGCGTGTAGCGCCAACTCCCTTGCAGAGCGACATGACCCCCGGGTCCGTGAGAGGCTCGAGTCACCACCCGCAGTGCGAGCATGGATCCGAGCGGCGGTACACGGTCTTTCCCTCACATCCACAGTTAAGTATGGGTGCGAGTAATACGAAACTTGCAAAGAATCATAGCATGCTGCAATTTTTCCTCAGTCTGATTAGGGCTGAGGAAAAACTCGCAGATCTGAGCTGCAGCATTATCTTACATGGGGCCAAGTGCAATGCAAGATTTTCTCACTGCACTCGTGCGAGTCATACGCAAGTGTGACTCTGCCCTAAATGTCATCGTGAAGTTCTCATACTAAATTATATGCAATTATTTCAGAATTAACACACATAACAGATCACCAAATTACAAGAAATAGGTTGCTTAGAGAACCACCTTGTTAGCCAGCCAAAATCACATTTTTATATCAGAATGGCTTTGTATGTCTTCACCATGTGTAAACATTCTTTAAAGCGCAATCCTAAAGGGGGCTTTACATGCTACGATATCGCTAGTGAGCGTACCCGCCCCCGTCGTTTGTGCGTCACGGGCAAATCGCTGCCCGTGGCGCACAATATCGCAAACAACAGTCACACGTGCTTACCTTCCCTAGCGACGTCGCTGTGGGCGGCGAACAACCTCTTTGTTAAGGGGGAGGTTCATGCGACGTCACACAGCGGCCAACCAATAGAAGCGGAGGGGCGGAGACCAGCCGCATTATTGACACACCCACCTCGTTGCCAGAGGACGCTGGTAAGTTGTTGTTCGTCGTTCCCAGGGTGTCACACGTAGCGATGTGTGCTGCCTCAGGAATGACGAACAACCTACATCCACAACGACTTACGAGATTTTGAAAATGAACGACGTGTCAACGATTAGGTGAGTATTTTTGATCGTTAACACTCGCCCGGAGCTGTTACACGCAACGACATCGCTAATGACGCCGGATGTGCGTCACGAATTCTGTGACCCCGACGACATATCGTTAGATATGTCGTTGCATGTAAAGCCCCCTTAAGGGGTACTTTGCACGCTGCGACATTGCAAGCCGATGCTGTGATGTCGAGCGCGATAGTCCCTGCCCTCGTCGCAGCAGTGATATCTTGTGATTGCTGGTGTAGCGAACATTATCGCTACGCCAGCTTCACATGCCCTCGCCTGCCCTGCGACGTCGCTCTGGCCGGCGATCCACCTCCTTCCGAAGGGGGCGGGCCGTGCGGCGTCACAGCGACGTCACACAGCAGGCGGCCAATAGCAGCGGAGGGGCGGGGATGAACATCCCGCCCACCTCGTTCCTTCCGCATTGCAGCCGGGACGCAGGTAGGAGATGTTCCTCGCTCCTGCGGCTTCATACACAGCAATGTGTGCGGCCGCAGGAACGAGAAACAACATTGTACCTGTCGCTGCACCGACATTATGGAAATGTCGGACCCCACACCGATGATACGATAACGATGCTTTTACGCTCGTTAATCCTATCAAAAAGGATTTGCACACTACGATATCGACTGTGACGCCGGATGTGAGTCACTTTCGATTTGACCCCACCGACATCGCACCTGCGATGTTGTAGTGTGCAAAGCCCGCCTAAGAGTACATACACACAATGTCTTTCAAACTCAAGTGAATCTCAGTTTTTCAAGCAAAAGACACTTCATGAATCTCTGGCAGGTTTTTTCCTAAAGCATTTTTGAGTAGTTTTTCCAATCTTTTTGTCCATTGGTGTATTTTTGGAGAGTTTTCCCAGGGTTTTTTATAACGTTTTTATTTTTCTTTTACTGATTTATTTCCAGTATTTTTTTTTTCTTTTACTCCATTAAATAATGAACAAATTGCACATCTTTAGTTTTTGGGTTTATTTTTAAAAGCCCAAAAGATGGCCAGTCACCTTCAAGGTGTCTTTTCAGCTCTCCCATTGATTTGTGTAGAAAAGAACAAGGCGTTTTTCAAGTGGGGAACGCCAGACAAATGGACTAGATCCGTTAATGGATCCGTTATTATTTTATAGAAATAGATAGATGGATATAGATGGATAGATGGATGGATAGATAGATAGATAGATAGATAGATAGATAGATAGATAGATAGATACAGAGATACAGAGATAGTATAGTTAGGATAGCTTGTACAGATATTTAGCAGGATTGAAAAATAATTTTAGATAAAAAAAAATGATGTGGGTTCCCCCAGAAATTTCATATCCAGCATAGCTACAGCAGCAGCTGCAGGTTACAATCCTCAGTTGTCAGCTGTACCTTGGCTGTTTTTCTAAAAATTGGGGGTCCTCACTTGCCCATAGACTCTCATTCTGCTTGAACGGATCCGTTAGCAATCCGTATTTGGACCCACACAAGAAAAGTTCTGCAGCCATAACTTTTCGTCCGTCCAAAACAACAGAGGACTAACGGATTGTCACCTAATGGATGACAAGTTTTGACCAATCCATAATCATTATAGTCAATGGATCTGTTAACGAATCCATTTTTTTCAGAATTTGCATTTTCCAAATGGATGCAAAAAACGGCAATGATTACAGGACATGTGAATATAGCCTTATACTGTACATTTATAAAATATGTTTATTTTGATTTTAAACCATTTTCATTATCATCATGACCAATAAATGGTGATCTGATTGTCATCCATATTGAAATTATAGACAGACACAATCTAACTAAACTAGTACAGGAAAAAAAACAAGAAAGTCATCTAAACTGAAAATGGCATGTATTATAAGATGTGCACTGCACTAAAAATTACAAACTGTACTATTATAAATTTGAGATTTTTGGCAAAAAATTGCAATTTCTTGAGCTTCCCCGCCACGTCACGGCAAATCTCTTTTGGACAGTCCTACTCTAAAATATTTTGTATTTAAAATGTGCCATACGGGCTCACATATGAAAAAGTAGAACTGTTTATAGCAGAACTTACCTGGTGCTTTTCAGTCCCGTACCCAGGGCCGGATTATAGGCGGGGCAGGCGGGGCTTCAGCCCCGGGGCCCCCACCAAAAGAGCTTCCAAGGGGGCCCCCACCACCAGGGCCATACTTGCCACCCGTCAGCAATTTTTTTTTCTTTTCTTCACACCCGCTCCCCCTCCGTAAAGACAGTCTAAATCAGCTGTGTTTTCGGGGGGGGGGGGAGGGGGGGGAATCACTTACATTTATTTGTATCTGCGTCTCTAAGACGCAAAAACAAACTGCGGGCGCAGGATGCTGATTAACCTCGGAAGTACCATCGCCTGTACTTCCGGGGTCAGAGGTGTGCCTGCTCCCTGCTCTGCTGCGGTGTCCAAGCTGCGGACGTCACAGCAGGACGCCGCGGCGGCGAAGACCCACGCGCGCGGCCGGCCGCGGCGGCGAAGACCCACGCGCGCGGCTGGCCGCGGAGGAGAAGACCCACGCGCGCGGCCGGCCGCGGAGGAGAAGACCCACGCGCGCGGCCGGCCGCGGAGGAGAAGACCCACGCGCGCGGCCGGCCACGGAGGAGAAGACCCACGCCGCGGCCAGGAGAGGAGACTAACCGGAGCAGGAGGATGGCCGCAGCACCGGAACAGCAGCAGGAGGATGGCGGCCTATACCGGAGCAGCAGGAGGATGGCATCAGAGCAAGTAGGGGCAGAGCTGCAGAAAGATGTGTGGTGTGATGCAGAGCTGTGTGTGTGAAGCAGAGCTGTGTGTGTGTGTGAGTGTGTGTGAAGCAGAGCTGTGTGAGTGTGTGTGAAGGAGAGCTGTGTGTGTGTGTGAAGCAGAGCCGTGTGTGTGTGAAGCAGAGCCGTGTGTGTGTGAAGCAGAGCTGAAGAAAGATGTGTGGTGTGAAGCAGAGCTGTGTGTGAGAAGCAGAGCTGTGTGTGAAGCAGAGCTGAAGAAAGATGTGTGGTGTGAAGCAGAGCTGTGTGTGTGTGAATCAGAGCTGAAGAAAGATGTGTGGTGTGAAGCAGAGCTGTGTGTGTGTGTGTGTGAAGCAGAGCTGTGTGTGTGTGTGAAGCAGAGCTGTGTGTGTGTGTGTGTGAAGCAGAGCTGAAGAAAGATGTGTGGTGTGAAGCAGAGCTCTGTGTGTGAAGCAGAGCTGTGTGTGTGTGTGTGTGTGTGTGTGTGTGTGTGTGTGAAGCAGAGCTGTGTGTGTGTGTGAAGCAGAGCTGTGTGTGTGTGTGTGTGAAGCAGAGCTGAAGAAAGATGTGTGGTGTGAAGCAGAGCTGTGTGTGTGTGTGTGTGTGTGAAGCAGAGCTGAAGAAAGATGTGTGGTGTGAAGCAGAGCTGTGTGTGTGTGTGTGTGTGTGAAGCAGAGCTGTGTGTGTGTGTGTGTGTGTATATATGAATCAGAGCAGTCTATGTGGCACCCCAGAACTATATGGGTCCCCTAGAGCGCTAAGCCACCCATCCCAGTAATGTGTACGCCGCCAGAGCTGTTTGCCACTCCAGTAACGTCTATGCCCCCCCCAGTAATGTCTATGCCCCCCCCAGTAATGTCTATGCCCCCTGCCCCTCCTGTAATGTATATATTGTAGGCCCCAGCCCCTCCTGTGATGTATATACATCAGTGCTGTGTCAGTGTGCATGGTGTCCAGTCATGTCTGTTATTGATGGCCATCATGCAACACAGCCATATGTCCTGGAGGAGCTGAAAACAAGCGGGAGAGGTGAGTGAGGCTGCTTGTGACTTCTCCATATTAACACCTGTAATGCATCTGTGTCTGCATGTATGTCAGTGTATATGACTGTGCATATATTTGTCTGTTTAAATGGATTTTTGTGAATTTGTCTTCAAATATGTATATGAACGTATGCCTGTATGTGTATGTGCGTGTCTGTGTGTGGATGGGGCCCACTGAGACTCAACCGGGGACCACAAAAACCTGGAGCCGTCCCTGGCTGCCTTAACATTGGGATCAATTAAAAATATGTGAGTAAAGGCTACTTTACACACTGCGATATCGGTCCCGATATCGCTAGTGTGGGTACCCGCCCCCATCTGTTGCGCGACACGGGCAAATCGCTGCCCGTGCCGCACAACATCGCCCAGAGCCGTCACACATACTTACCTGTCCGGCGACGTCGCTGTGACCGGCGAACCGCCTCCTTTCTAAGGGGGCGGTCCGTGCGGCGTCACAGCGACGTCACTGAAGCGTCACTGAACCGCCGCCCAATAGCAGCGGAGGGGCGGAGATGAGCGGGACGTAACATCCCGCCCACCTCCTTCCTTCTGCATAGCAGCCGGGAGGCAGGTAAGGGGAGCTTCCTCGTTCCTGCGGCGTCACACGCAGCGATGTGTGCTAACGCAGGAACGAGGAACAACTTTGTTACTGCAGCCCCCTTTACTCTACTTTCTTTGTATAAGTGACGGCTGTGAGTGATCCTGGACTGTATCTGTATTTTACTGTGTGTATAAGTGACGGCTGTGAGTGATCCTGGGCTGTATCTGTATTGTACTGTGTGTATAAGTGACGGCTGTGAGTGATCCTGACTGTATCTGTATTGTACTGTGTATAAGTGACGGCTGTGAGTGATCCTGGACTGTATCTGTATTGTACTGTGTGTATAAGTGACGGCTCTGAGTGATCCTGGACTGTTTCTGTATTGTACTGTGTGTATAAGTGACTGCTGTGAGTGATCCTGGACTGTATCTGTATTGTACTGTGTGTATAAGTGACGGCTGTGAGTGATCCTGGGCTGTATCTGTATTGTACTGTGTGTATAAGTGACGGCTGTGAGTGATCCTGACTGTATCTGTATTGTACTGTGTATAAGTGACGGCTGTGAGTGATCCTGGACTGTATCTGTATTGTACTGTGTGTATAAGTGACGGCTGTGAGTGATCCTGGACTGTTTCTGTATTGTACTGTGTGTATAAGTGACTGCTGTGAGTGATCCTGGACTGTATCTGTATTGTACTGTGTGTATAAGTGACGGCTGTGAGTGATCCTGGGCTGTATCTGTATTGTACTGTGTGTATAAGTGACGGCTGTGAGTGATCCTGGACTGTATCTGTATTGTAGTACTGTAAATATGAATGTGGCAGAACAGGATAAGATACATGTTCATTGGATTTATATCTAAATGCTACAGTTCGTGCTCTACTGTTATGGCTAAAAATGTTAACGTTTATGGGGCCCCCACCAGATTTTCTGCCCAGGGGCCCCACCAACCTTAATCCGGCCCTGCCCGTACCCGTGACTGAATCATGACTGTGGGAGGGACAGACCCAAGCAAATGCTGCATGAAGTAAATAGCCTGTGTACAGGGCCTGATGACTGAATGTGAACAGCCACCAATTGCCAAAATCAAGACAGGTGGAATACAGCCCAAATTGAGGCGCACGGCAAGATGTGGGTCAGCCACTGACCAATTCAACAAAAAAAAACAAAAAACAAGAAAGCCAGCTAAACTCAAAATGGCATGTATTATAAGATATGCACTACACTAAAAATTCCAAACTGTACTGTTATAAATTTGAGATTTTTGGCAAAAACTAGTAGGGTTAGCATTCGTCAGGGGATATTATTATCATTATTTATGCTAAATTGTTTATAAACATATATGATTTCGGATGGTGAGGGGAGGAATGGTGGCCTTCTGGGGTAAGAAAGTGCACTAATAATTTGATTTTAATAAGCACACATTTTTTTGGTCCAGCTGGGAACTAATATTTCTGAAACAGAGCCTGTAAAACTTTAAGTGTTAAAATGTTGTCTTGAGCTCATTGTTTGCTTTTTTAATGTTTTGACAGGAGACAAAAAGAAGATGTCAGTATGAAGATGTCACCGTAAAACCGAGTTAACTGGTTATCCCAGTTTACACCAGCTTGTGCTTTAACAATCACTAACTTGTAGATAGGACCGAGAGGGACAAAATGACGGACTTGTCGTGTGCAAGCATCGAGTGTCCTGGAAAAGGAAGACATTTCTTATTCCGAAGTGTCTAGAAAGTGCAACCTTTGTCTATAATTAAGTGCCAATAGTTTTGCACCAGTATTTATTAATAGGATACAAGGTGACAGTTTTATAAGTTAAACTACTTTTGGTAAAATGGATTTTCTCTGGATACTTCCATCTGAAAGATCATTTCTCGTTGATGTCAATATTTATCAAGCGCAGTCTTCCAAAAATGTTGAAAATGTCAAGGAAAAAGCAACAATTTTGGGTATGGGGATGACATTGGCCACATGTTCATGAAGAAGGTACTGACTGTCCTGGACTATAATGCCTGATTGGCTGCAGCTTGTCCTTTGAAACAAATCATTGTTTTTTCTTATATGGAAATAAAACTTGAAATTTTTCATAATTGGATTGGAGAAAAAAAATAAAATGGAATGTCTACTGTGTGTATTTATATACTGTATATGATTTTCTTTTCATCAGAGGAACAGTGACATATTGTGTTTTTTTTTTATAATTTTGGATTTTTGAAAAATATTTTAAGACTACCTGATTGTAAGGACAGGCGTCTGAACTGTGCTTGTGTTAACAGCAGTTGAGAGATTTGCTTTACAGCAGTCACATGGAGTCTTCTGTCTAGAGAATATGGTGGGCATGCTGTGCAACCTGCGCCGGTCATTATGCGGATAGGGGGAGAAGGTCAGCTGTGGCCATCACTTGTTGTCACTGGTTGATACTGCATTATCTAGATATACAGTGCCTTGAAAAAGTATTCAGGTCATGTGAACTTTTCCACATTTTTTCCACTTTATACTCACAATATTAAAGGGAACTGTCAGGTGCAATATGCACCCAGAACCATGAGCATTGCTAATCCCTGCCTAACCGTCCCTGTATGCACTAGCATAGATAAAGAGATCTTTAGAAAAAGTATTTCTAAAGATCTTTTATCATATGCTAATGAGCAAGGGCAGTAGCCCTCTGGGCGTTTCTTCCCTTGCTAGACGCCCCCATTAGTATGTTAGTACGTCCCTGTGTGTGTGCTAACATGATAATGAATACAGAGCATCACAGGATGATCTCACTCACCTCTCCGCCGCCATCGCGTCCAATGAGGTATTTCGGCTCAGTGCGCATGACTCTATAGTTTGTGTCATGAGCACTATGAAGCCGGATGTACGCGTCCTGGTTTCAAACTGAAGTAGTGTGCATGACGCAAACACCGTGGTCATGCGCACTGAGCCGAAATCCCCCGTTGGACGCGATGATAGCGGAGAGGTGAGTGAGATCTTCCTGTGACGCTGCGTATTCATTAGCATGATAGCACACCCACAGGGACGTACTAACATGCTAATGGGGTCGACTGGCAAGGGAAGCAACTCCCAGGGGGCTACTGCGCTCGCTCATTAGTATACGATAAAAGATCTTAAAGAGATCTTTAGAAAAGTATTTCTTATCTACGCTAGTGTATACAGGGACAGTTAGGTAGGGATTAGCAATATGCTCCCAGAACTGCTCGTGGTTCTGGGTGCATATTGCACCTGACCGGTTCCCTTTAAATCTGTTTTATTGGGATTTCATACAGTGCCTACAAGTAGTATTCAACCCCCTGCAGATTTAGCAGGTTTGATAAGATGCAAATAAGTTAGAGCCTGCAAACTTCAAACAAGAGCAGGATTTATTAACAGATGCATAAATCTTACAAACCAACAAGTTATGTTGCTCAGTTAAATTTTAATAAATTTTCAACATAAAAGTGTGGGTCAATTATTATTCAACCCCTAGGTTTAATATTTTGTGGAATAACCCTTGTTTGCAAGTACAGCTAATAATCGTCTTTTATAAGACCTGATCAGGCCGGCACAGGTCTCTGGAGTTATCTTGGCCCACTCCTCCATGCAGATCTTCTCCAAGTTATCTAAGTTCTTTGGGTGTCTCATGTGGACTTTAATCTTGAGCTCCTTCCACGAGTTTTCAATTGGGTTAAGGTCAGGAGACTGACTAGGCCACTGCAACACCTTGATTTTTTCCCTCTTGAACCAGGCCTTGGTTTTCTTGGCTGTGTGCTTTGGGTCGTTGTCTTGTTGGAAGATGAAATGACGACCCATCTTAAGATCCTTGATGGAGGAGCGGAGGTTCTTGGCCAAAATCTCCAGGTAAGCCGTGCTATCCATCTTCCCATGGATGCGGACCAGATGGCCAGGCCCCTTGGCTGAGAAACAGCCCCACAGCATGATGCTGCCACCACCATGCTTGACTGTAGGGATGGTATTCTTGGGGCCGTATGCAGTGCCATCCAGTCTCCAAACGTCACGTGTGTGGTTGGCACCAAAGATCTCGATCTTGGTCTCATCAGACCAGAGAACCTTGAACCAGTCTGTCTCAGAGTCCTCCAAGTGATCATGAGCAAACTGTAGACGAGCCTTGACATGACGCTTTGAAAGTAAAGGTACCTTACGGGCTCATCTGGAATGGAGACCATTGCGGTGGAGTACGTTACTTATGGTATTGACTGAAACCAATGTCCCCACTGCCATGAGATCTTCCCGGAGCTCCTTCCTTGTTGTCCTTGGGTTAGCCTTGACTCTTCGGACAAGCCTGGCCTCGGCACGGGTGGAAACTTTCAAAGGCTGTCCAGGCCGTGGAAGGCTAACAGTAGTTCCATAAGCCTTCCACTTCCGGATGATGCTCCCAACAGTGGAGGACAGGTAGGCCCAACTCCTTGGAAAGGGTTTTGTACCCCTTGCCAGCCTTGTGACCCTCCACGATCTTGTCTCTGATGGCCTTGGAATGCTCCTTTGTCTTTCTCATGTTGACCAAGTTTGAGTGCTGTTCACAAGTTTGGGGAGGGTCTTAATTAGTCAGAAAAGGCTGGGAAAAGAGATAATTAATCCAAACATGTGAAGCTCATTATTCTTTGTGCCGGAAATACTTCTTAATACTTTAGGGGAACCAAACAGAATTCTGGTGGATTGAGGGGTTGAATAATAAATGACCCTCTGAATAAACTTTTCACAATTTAAAAAAAAAAAAAGAA
Source organism: Anomaloglossus baeobatrachus (assembly GCF_048569485.1). Lineage (NCBI taxonomy): Eukaryota > Metazoa > Chordata > Amphibia > Anura > Aromobatidae > Anomaloglossus > Anomaloglossus baeobatrachus. The sequence goes on along the minus strand of NC_134353.1, from coordinate 76,393,751 downwards.
AAAAAGAAATAACATTCTTTTTTGCTGCAGTGCATTTCACACTTCCAGGCTGATCTACAGTCCACATGTCACAATGTCAAGTTAATTCCGAATGTGTAAACCTGCTAAATCTGCAGGGGGTTGAATACTACTTGTAGGCACTGTATATCAAAACAAAGTAGAAAGTATGTGGGAAGTATGTGAAAATTATATAGTTTTTTTTAAAAAATAAATAAAATATAAATCTGAAAATTGTGGTGTGCATTTGTATCAGCCCCCTGTATTGTGATACCCCTAATAAAATCCTGTGTTACCAATTTCCTCCAGAAGTCACCTAGTTAGTAAATTGTGTCCACCTGTGTGTAATTTATTCTCAGTATAACTACAGCTGTTCTGTTTACTTACCGAGTCTCTCCGCGGCTGTATTTGCTAACATGGCTGTACTTACAAGGCTGCTGATTATCCCTCATGCACTCATGCATATGTACTACTTTCTCTGGCCACCAGTGTGTCTGGCTGCTGTCACACCCCGCGCCCAGGACAGCATGTGTGATTTGTTGGAATCACAGACCCTATCTTCGGGTCCAACGTAGTATAAAATAAATAAATAAAACAATTAGCATAGTGTCCCCCACTCTGTTGATACCAGCACAGATAAAGCCCATGGCTACAGGCTGCAGCCCACAGTCATGTGCTTATCTTGGCTGTGTATCAAAACAAGAGTAACTGCATGTGCCTTTTTTTTTTAATTATTTAAATAAATAATTTAAAAAAGGCATGTGTTCCCCTCGATTTTGATACCCAGCCATGATATGTCTGACAACTGGGGGCTGCTATTCTCAGCCTAAAAAAAGCAGCTTGCAGCTGCCCAAGATTGCCGCATCCTTTAGATGTGACAATCCTGGCATTTTATCCAGCTCATCCCGATTTGCCCTGGTGCGGTAACAATCATATGAGGTTAATGACAGCCTACAGCTGCCACTAAGTCTTAGATTAGTAATGGGAGACACCTATGAGAACCCACATTACTAATCTCTAAGTGATAGTAAATAAACACCAAAAACCACTTTTTTTAAATGAAATATAAAAAACACCCTATTTTACCACTCTATTAACCCACAAAACCTCCAGTTCCAATGTAATCCACACGAGGACCCCCATCGATTCCAGCTCCTCTACATCTGAAGTTATACTAAGCAGCCATAAAACATGTCCGCATGATCAGTGGTGACATCACTCAGGTTAGCCACGGCCACAGCTGGAGGTTCCCACAGCCCTTTACCTGTGACCGCAGGTAACCTGATCTCAGGGGACCTCAATGAACTCTGTGACCTCACCTCAGGTGAGATCACTGAGTTCACAGACCTGGATCTCCTGGCAGAAAAGTGCACCCAATTTACACCTCCTGGTAAAAAAAAATGCAACATTATCACATGTGCTATGATGCAGTTTTAATTCATTTTTTTGCCAAGAGGTGTAGCTTGGATGAAGGAATATATTGTAGAAATTTCAACACCAAATCTGCATCTATTAGCGAAAAAATGCACAAAATGGTTTTCATGTGTTGGTTTTCTGCCAGGAGGTGCAAAGTTGGTGTTGAAATATGGTGCAGACATTTCAGCACCAAAGCCGCACGTCTTGGAAGAAAACTGCATGGAAACGGCATCAAAACCGTTGTGCATTTTTTTGCCATGAGATGCAAATTTGGTGCTGAAATTTCTACATGTTCCTGCATGTAATCTACATTTACAGGAAAAAAAATTGCATCAAAACCGCATCATAGCGCATGCGATAGTGATGCAATTTTTTGCCAGTAGGTATATATTGGGTAAAGGAGTGTGGTGTAAAAATTTCAACACCAATTCTGCATCTCTTGGCAAAAAACCACCCAGTTTTCTGCCAGGAGATATAGGTCTGTGAACTCAGTGACTTCACTTCAGGGTGACTGAGTTCATTGAAGTCCTCTGAGGTCAGGTTATCTGTGGTCACAGGTGGAGGCCCATGGGAACTTCCAGCTGTGTCCACAACTCACCTGAGTGATGTCACCACTGATCGCTGAGGCTCAGTCTAAGCCTGAAGTTTGCAGCGAACATTCTTGTTCTATGGTTGCTCGGTGTAATATCAGATGTAGCAGAGTTGGAGACATTGTGGGACCTCGTGTGGATTACATTTGAACTGGGTATTTTGGATTTAATAAAGTGGTGAAAGAGGGTGTTTTTTCTATTTTATTTCAAATAACATTTTTTCGTTGTTTGTGTTTTTCTTTTCCCTTACAGATTAGTAATGAAGGGGATCTCAGACCCCTCCCATTACTAATTTAAGGCTTAGTGGTAGCTGTGAACTGTGATTAACCACTTATTACCCCCAATTGCCACCGCACTAGGGCAATCAGAAAGAGCCAGGTAAAGGTCTGAGACTGTCGTATATAATGGATACAACAATCTTGGGCAGCTGCAGGCTGCTATTTTTAGGCTTGGGGCAGCCAATAACCATGGGTCTCCTCAGCCTGAGAATACGAGCCCCCAGCTGTTGGGCTTTATCCTGGTTGGGTTTCAAAATTGGGGGGACCGCATTCTGTTTTTTAAATTTTTTTTTATTTAAATAATTAAAAATAAAAAGCGGCATGTGATTCCTCTTATTTTGATACACAGCCAAGATAAGCGCATGGCTGGGGGCCGTAGCCATATGCTTTATCTCTGCTGGTATCAATAGATGTGGGGACCCCATACCAATTGTTTTATTTATTTATTTTATACCAATCACAGACCCTTTGTGGGGGCAGGGTCTGACTGCAGCCAATCAGAGACGCCAGTGGCAGGAGAAAGCAGTCAATATGTATGAGGGATAATGAGCGACCCCGGAAGTAAAGCCACGGGAGCAGTTACAGCTGCTTCCTTTTATTTCAACAGTGATTTTCCTGGCCAATCACAACTATAGCAATACTTGACATGGATGTGATGGGGTCAGGAGTGGGTTTTCTGCAAACGAACAGTTACTGAACATTGCTGACTTTTAAGCAAAATGTTCCCATATCCGAGCCCGAATGAACAGGCTAAGACCCATGCCAAATCTAAAATTGATGAACATGAACTGAATAGGTTTGCTCGTCTCTACTCTGGAGGAGCTGCAGAGATCCACATCTCCGTTGGGAGAATCTGTCCGCAGGACAACTATAGTCATGTACAGGGCCGCTATCGGGGCATTATTGCCCTTACTGATGTATGGAGCCTGGAGATCAGAAGTAAAGAGGGAGGCCTGGCCATGCTCACAAAGCACTGCCCTCTCCGCTCCTGCGCAGCACTGATCTATGTGATAGGTGCAGAGCAGGACAGGAAGCTTACCAGAAGCTGGACGGAGGCTGAAGGAGCCATGCATCTGAATTACCTAAATTAGGAACTTCAGGACCTGTGACTGATCAAGTGTCCGGAAAGGTAAATTGGAAGATCCTGCCACTGCTCAACTGCTGCAACGTCCTTGCAGGTTCAAGTAGCTTCTCTTCTGCCCTCCACCGATAAGTAACTGCACGATACGGTAATGTATAGTGTTTATGTAAGTACAGTGCCTTGTGAAAGTATTCAGCCCTTTTGAATTTTTCAACCTTTTCCCACATTTCAGGCTTCAAACATAAAGATAAAACATTTTAATGTTATAGTGAAGAATCAACAACAAGTGGGACACAATTGTGAAGTTGAACGAAATTTATTGCTTATTTTAAACTTTTATAAAATAATAAACTGAAAATTGGGGCGTGCAATATTATTCGGCCCCTTTAAGTTAATACTTTGTAGCGCCCCCTTTTGCTGTGATTACAGCTGCAGTCGCTTGGGGTATGTCTCTATCAGTTTTGCACATTGAGAGACTAAAATTCTCGCCCATTTTTCCTTTGCAAACAGCTGGAGCTGAGTGAGGTTGGATGGAGAGTGATAGTGAACAGCAGTTTTCAGCTCTTTCCACAGATTCTCTATTGGATTCAGGTCTGGACTGTGACTTGGCCATTCTAACACCTGGATACATTTATTTGTGAACCATTTCTGTAGATTTTGCTTTGTTTGGGATCATTGTCTTGTTGGAAGACAAATCTCTGTCCCAGTCTTAGGTCTTTTGCAGACTCCAACAGGTTTTCTTCAAGAAAGGTACTGTATTTGGCTCCATTCATCTTCCCATCAATTGTAACCATCTTCTCTGTCCCTGCTGAAGAAAAGCAGGCCCAAACAATGATGCTGCCATCACCATATTTGATAGTGGGGATGGTGTGTTCAGGGTCATGAACTGTGTTGCTTTTACGCCAAACATATCGTTTGGCATTGTGCCCAAAAAGTTTGATTTTTGTTTCATCTGACCAGAGTACCTTCTTCCACATGTTTGGTGTGTCTCCCAGGTGGCTTGTGGCAAACTTTAAACAACACTTTTTATGGATATCTTTGAGAAATGGCTTTCTTCTTGCCACTCTTCCATAAAAGCCAGATTTGTGCAGTGACCAACTGATTGTTGTTCTATGTACAGACTCTCCCAGCTCAGCTGTAGATCTCTGCAGTTCATCCAGAGTGATCATGGGCCTCTTGGTTGCATATCTGATCAGTCTCCTTGTTCGAGATGATATTGTGATGCCCTGGCAAAACCAGGTAGTCACAGATTACTGTACCCCCACCAAGGGTACAGGAATCGCCTCCTCCTTGGGAATTTACACCACACATCCCACACACAGGAACATCAGCCACAAATCCTAATCGCCCCCCCATGACACACAGGACACACCAGTGGGCGGGACCAGGTGGATGGGAACACCCACCTAGGGGTCTTGAGGTGCAAGGGGTGGGAACCAGGCAGTGTTTCAGTTCAGTTGAGAGTGTGTGCAGTGGCAGTGAGAGTCGGAGTGCAGTGTGGTCAGGGTTGGAGCCCTGGGACCACAGGAGGACCGACTAGGTGGCAGACAGCTCTGTAGGGCCACAGGTGACGGAGACCCGGTCGCGGGAGACCTGAAGTAGACTGGGGCAGAGTTGTAGCCCGCCGGTACCGACTACGGGAATCCAATCCGGGGGCCGTGCACAGGCGGGGTACCTGGACCCTAGGACGAGGCAAGCCTCAAGCCCCTTGTTAATTGACCAGCGGGACAACGTACCAGGCCTTGTTCCCGAGGAGAGAAGCTCAGATAGGGCAGCCCAACGCAGGGGACAGGGTGTCTGCCAAGAACCCACTGAAGTCCCATGGGTCAGCGTCTGCGGGCAACGGCCCCTCTGCGCTCAAAGTTGCAGGGGAGCGTATTTCTCCCGTTCCAAGCCGGGTTAATCCATACACCAAAAGACACAAGTGCAGGAGGAAGGGCCCCTACATTGTTAACCCGTGTGCGGGAGCAGCACACCCCTCCAGAGGCAACCAGCATCCGGCCTTGGTTTACAGTACGGACTCTGTGTGGATTATTCATAATCGTGAGTACACCGGTGTCACCCGGTCCAACCTGCCGACAACGTCCCAGCCCTGCTCCTTACCCACACCTGGGCCCCGGGACTACACCAAACCCCTACCTGTGGAGGGGGAACCACCTTGCTGCCTCTACATCACCGGTCCCGGACGTCGGCCCTGAGAGGCAGCGGCGGTGCCACCATCCCGTCACCGCAACCCACGGGTGGCGTCACAGACAATCTCCCCTATAAATACCTCTCACCCCGAGGACGGGCGGATCCGAGCGCCCCTCGAGCAGCCCCGGCCGCCGCAGCAGAGGCGGCACCTGTCCGTGCCAATATTTTTGAGGGACAGCCGGGTCTTGGTAGATTTGCAGTGGTATGATACTCCTTCCATTTCAATATGATCGCTTGCACAGTACTTCTTGGGATGTTTAAAGTTGTGGAAATCTTTTTGTAACCAAATCCGGCTTTAAACGTCTCCACAACAGTATCACGTACCTGCCTGTTGTGTTCCTTGGTCTTCATGATGCTCTCTGGGCTTTAAACAGAACACTGAGACTATCACAGAGCAGGTGCATTTATACGGAGACTTGATTACACACAGATGGATTATATTTATCATCATCAGTCATTTAGGACAACATTGGATCATTCAGAGATCCTCAATGAACTTCTGGAGTGAGTTTGATGCACTGAAAGTAAAGGGGATGAATAATATTGCACGTCCCACTTTTCAGTTTATCCTTTTTTAGAAAAGTTTAAAATAAGCAATAAATTTCGATGAACTTCACAATTGTGTCCCATTAGTTGTTGATTCTTCATCATAACATTAAAATTTTTATCTTTATGTTTGAAGCCTGAAATGTGGGAAAAGGTTCAAAAATTCAAGGGGGCCGAATACTTTCGCAAAGCACTGTAAGTAAGTAAATGTGCCTGTTGCAGGGCTGTGTGTGTCTATTTGTGCATGTATTGTGCTTGTAACATAGCTTTGTTTGTCTATGGTGCTTCTCCTGCTGCACTTTGTTATGGTGGTCTCCAACTCTCTCACACCCCCCGCCCCAGTAACAAGCATGGTGGAGGAGTTGGTTTGCTCCTGTCCGACCAATGCTCCTTTACACCAATTCCACTACCACCCTTGGTTACTCTGCCCTCTTTTGAGGTGCACTCCGTACAACTCTACTCCCCTTCCAACCTCCAACTGGCTGTCATTTATCACCTCCCAGGGCCAGCCACTGCCTTTTTTGACCATTTCACCACCTGCCTACTACATTTCCTTTCCACCGACATCCCCACCATCATCATGGGTGACTTTAACATTCCCATTGACACTTCTCACTCATTTGTCTCTAAACTTCTAACACTCACTTCCTCCTTCGGCCTCAGTCAATGGTCCCCTGCAGCTACTCACAAAGATGGCCACACGCTGGACCTCATCTTCACTCGCCTCTGTTCCCTATCTAACCTCTCTAACTCTCCTCTCCCCCTATCTGACCACAACCTACTCACATTCTCTTCCCTCTCCTCTCCAAGTACGCAACCCACCCTCCACAAACTTTCACACCCCCGCAGAAATCTCAATCACCTTGACTTACACTCACTTTCTCAGTCCCTTCTCCCTCTCGCAGGCATTGCTTCTTCACACGATGTGTGACGCCCTGGACTAGTCAGGTAGTCCCAGGTAGTCACACACACACATCACCCCCTCCCCGAGTAGGTGACAGCAGCCAACCAAAAAACCCTTGTCACCTCCCTCCAGGTTTGATGTTCACACCAGGGGGCGGAGCCAGGTGGTGGGCTCCGCCCACCGAGGAGTTCACAGGCCTGGAGGCGGGAAAAGACACAAGTTGTAGAGCAGTTGAGAGAGTAGCCTTGACAGTGAAGGAGGGAGGACGAGTTCAAGGGCAGACCTGTGACCAGGCCTGCCAAGAGTCTACTCAGGTGGCTGGGTCGGAGCCCAGTCACCTTTGGCAAGGAGGCGGATGGTGGTGGCCACCTGCAGGAGCTGGGGTTACAGCCGGTGGAACCGTAGGGACCGGGGTCGGGCGGTGGCCCGCCGGTACCGAACCGGGAAACCGATTGGAAACCGGAGCACCAGGAGGGGTACTCAGACCCAGTACAAAGCCCTGAACCGACAGGGCCGAGTCAAATCAACTGATTGAGGACTGGACTTTAGTACTTATCCCACACAAGACCCATTAGAAGACAACAGCCCAACCATACAGGGTAAAGCCACCGCCAAGGCATAGAGACCCAAAGGGCCAGCGTCTGCGGGCAAGCAGGGCTCTTCTGACAATCAGCAAGCCGGGGAGCGGACTACCGTTGCTTAGGCATAGGAGTCAAACGTTCATATAAAAGGTGCAGGAGAAAGGCGGAAACCACCAGCCCAATCAGGGAGAAGCTGCAGCCGGCTGCGGGCCCCATTCATCATCCCGTTTGGTTTACCAGAGACTCCAGTGTATTGTGTCATAGTGAGTACACCAGTGCCTTCGGGCCGCGCACCGCGCCGCACCGCACCAGCATACGCCTGCACCCGCTCCCACGCCTCAGCACCTCCCTTGAGCCCCCGGGACCATCACTCCCCTACCCACGGAGGGGTCAACACCAAGCTGCGCAACACCGTCCCCGGGAGGCCTAGTTAACGGCAGCGGTGGTGTCCATCTATTCACCACAACCTGTGGGTGGCGTCACCAACTTACATCCCAAACCAAACCACCGTGGCCCCGGCCGTGGAGCTTCCCCGTCAAGTCCCTGCGTGTAGCGCCAACCCCCTTGCAGAGCGACGTGACCCCCGGGTCCATGAAATGCACGAGCCACCACCCACTGTACGAACACGGATCCGAGCGGCTCGGCGGTCGCAGCCGAGCCCGCGGGGCGGTACAGATGCAGATGCTGCTGCCATTTTATACAACACCACTATCTCTGCAGCTCTCGAATCAGCTGCCCCCTCACACACACCAAAACCCGCACAATCAACAGGCAACCCTGGCACTCGAGTCAGACAAAAAAATTGAGACAGGCTTCCAGAATTGCTGAGCGCAGATGGAAGAGGTCTCACTCAACTGAGCACTTCATTACATACAAACAAGTTCTCACCACTTTCAAGTCTGCACTCACTGCTGCAAAACAAACCTACTTCTCATCCCTCATATCCTCTCTATCTCACAACCCAAAACAGCTATTCAACACTTTCAACTCTCTCCTCCGTCCCCCGACAATACCTCCGTCTCCTCTCATCTCAGCTGAAGACTTTGCCTCTTTCTTCAAGCAGAAGATTGACAACATCATAGCAAACTTTGGCCCACAATCACCACAGACACTCCTCACAACTACTCAGCCTTCTTCCTCCAAATCCAGCTTCTCCCCCATGACAGAAGATCACCTTTCCACTCTACTCTCAAGATCACATCTCACAACCTGCCTGCTTGATCCACTCCCATCCCACCTCATCCCCAATCTCAACACAGTCTTCATCCCAACCCTAACCCATCTCTTCAACCTATCACTAACAACTGGTGTATTCCCTTCATGCTTTAAACATGCCTCAATCACACCCATCCTCAAAAAGCCCTCCCTTGACCCTTCCTCTGTGCAAACTATCGCCCCATATCACTTCTCCCCTATGCCTCAAAACTACCTGAACAGCATGTCCATCTTGAACTGTCCTCACACCTCTCTTCCTGCTCTCTCTTTGACCGGTTACAATCTGGCTTCCGACCCCATCATTCCACTGAAACTGCCCTGACCAAAGTCACTAACGACCAACTCACCGCAAAGCCAAGCGACACTACTCTGTCCTTATGCTCCTGGACCTGTCCTCTGCCTTTGACACAGTGGACCACTCCCTTCTACTACAAATTCTCTCATCTCTGGGCATCACGGACTTGGCGCTATCTTGGATCTCCTCATACTTAACCAACTGAACTTTCAGCGTCTCCCACTCTCACGCCACTTCCTTATCTCGCCCCCTATCTGTCTGTGTCCCCCAGGTTCAGTTCTTGGACCCCTGCTGTTCTCCATTTACACCTTCGGCCTGGGACAGCTCATAGAGTCCCACAGCTTTCAGTATCATCTCTACGCTGATGATACGCAGATCTACCTCTCTGGACCTGATATCACCTCCCTACTAACCAGAATCCCACAATGTCTGTCTGCTATTTCATCCTTTTTCTCTGCTCGATCCCTAAAACTGAACATGGACAAAACAGAATTCATTGTCTTTCCTCCTCCTCACTCAACCCCCCCCACCTGACATATCCATCAATGTCAATGGCTGCTCACTTTCCCCAGTGCCATGTGCTTGCTGCCTGGGAGTAATCCTAGTCTCTGATCTCTCTTTCAAACCACACATCCAAGCCCTCTTCACCTCCTGCCGCCTCCAACTCAAAAATATTTCCCGTATCCGTACATTCCTTACTCAAGTAGCTGCAAAAAGCCTAGCACATGCCCTTATTATCTCCCGCCTGGATTATTGCAACCTCCTGCTCTGTGGCCTCCCTTCTAACAGTCTCACATCCCTACAATCTATTCTAAACTATGCTGCCCGGCTCATCCACCTGTCCCCCTGCTAATCCCCGACCTCTCCTCTCTGCCAATCCCTTCACTGGCTTCCCATTGCCCAACGACTCCAGTTCAAAACACTAACCATGACATACAAAGCCATCCACAACCTGTCTCCTCCCTACATCTCTGACCTAGTCTCCCGGTACTTACCTGCACGTAACCTTCGATCCTCACAAGACCTCCTTCTCTACTCCCCTCTCATCTCCTCCTCCCACCATCGCATCCAAGATTTCTCCCGTGCCTCCCCCATACTCTGGAATGCACTGCCTCAACACATCAGACTCTCGCCTACCTTGACAAGCTTCAAAAGGAACCTGAAGACCCACCTCTGCCGACAAGCCTACAACCTGCCGTAACCCTCAGTCTGATACAGCGCCGCACAATCAACTCTACCTACCTACCCTAAGTACCCTAACCTACTGTATCCTCACCTATCCCTTGGAGACTGTGAGCCCTCGCGGGCAGGGACCTCTATCCTCCTGTACCTGTCTGTGTCTTGTATTGTTTATGATTATTGTACTTGTCCCTATTATGTACACCCCTTTCACATGTAAAGCGCCATAATAATAATAATATTAATAATAATATAGTGTGCATCTAGCAGAGATGTGTATGCCTATAGGTGCATGAAGTGTGCATGTAGAAGAGCTGTGTGTGTCCATATGTTCATGTAGTGTGCATGTAGCAGAGCTGTGTTTGTCTAAATATGCATGCAGTGTGCATGTGGCAGAGCCGTGTATGTCTATGGGTATGTAGCAGAGCCATGTATGTCTATGGGCATGTAGCAAAGCCATGTATGTCTATGGGCATATAGTAGAGCCATGTATGTCTATGGGAATGTAGCAAAGCCATGTATGTCTACGGGAATGTAGCAGAGCCGCGTATGTTTATGGGCATGTAGCAGAGCCATTTATGTCTATGAGCATTTCCAGATGTGTATAATATACACTGCAAAAAGACACTAACCTAGATTTCGTATAGGTCCTGTCCTTTATATGAGATATATATTATATATATATATATATATATATATATATATATATATATATATATATATATATAAAATGGCGACTGCCATGGAAGGTTTGAGGGGTGAAGGCGGAGCTTGGGTGCAGCCTGGATGGGCGTCTCAAGGGCTCCCAAAAATGTTGCCAGTATGGGGCCCTGAAAACCTAGTGGAAGCCCTGGTCATATACGCCACAAATTTGGCATTCGTGGAAGCGTGAGAAGAAGAAAGTATGAATACTTTTGCAGGGAACTGTAGCGGTTTCCTTTCATTGTAATTCTGCCTGTAATGGTAATGAGATTAGTTGTGAGAAGTGATAGATACAGGACAGGATGTGTCAGACTTTTGACATCTCACTGGTCAGTATACGGATTAATATTTCAGGATTATTTTAAATATATCACATAAGGGTCCCTGTGCAAGAACAGTATATGGACCATTTGCAAAACAATAGTTCTGTCTATGAGAGCAGCTGCATTCCGATTTGAAGGTGTTATGGCCACCTTAGCTTTTAGGTGCCTGTGCGGCTTCACACGTTGCACCAATGATATGTCCTCCCCTGATATGTAGATAGTCACTCTGTGTGGTCGTTGTCCTTTTAAATTTCCTGTAACAGGAAACCACTGAAAACATTTTTTGTTCTATTTAACACATTGCCTCGATAGCTAAGCTAAGATAGCATAGCTAAGCCTTAAAAATTACTTTTGCTATTAAAACGACTTACAGTTAGGTCCAGAAATATTTGGACAGTGACACAATTTTCGCGAGTTGGGCTCTGCATGCCACCACATTGGATTTGAAATGAAACCTCTACAACAGAATTCAAGTGCAGATTGTAACGTTTAATTTGAAGGTTTGAACAAAAATATCTGATAGAAATTGTAGGAATTGTACACATTTCTTTACAAACACTCCACATTTTAGGAGGTCAAAAGTAATTGGACAAATAAACCAAACCCAAACAAAATATTTTTATTTTCAATATTTTGTTGCGAATCCTTTGGAGGCAATCACTGCCTTAAGTCTGGAACCCATGGACATCACCAAACGCTGGGTTTCCTCCTTCGTAATGCTTTGCCAGGCCTTTACAGCCGCAGCCTTCAGGTCTTGCTTGTTTGTGGGTCTTTCCGTCTTAAGTCTGGATTTGAGCAAGTGAAATACATGCTCAATTGGGTTAAGATCTGGTGATTGACTTGGCCATTGCAGAATGTTCCACTTTTTTGCACTCATGAACTCCTGGGTAGCTTTGGCTGTATGCTTGGGGTCATTGTCCATCTGTACTATGAAGCGCCGTCCGATCAACTTTGCGGCATTTGGCTGAATCTGGGCTGAAAGTATATCCCGGTACACTTCAGAATTCATCCGGCTACTCTTGTCTGCTGTTATGTCATCAATAAACACAAGTGACCCAGTGCCATTAAAAGCCATGCATGCCCATGCCATCACGTTGCCTCCACCATGTTTTACAGAGGATGTGGTGTGCCTTGGATCATGTGCCGTTCCCTTTCTTCTCCAAACTTTTTTCTTCCCATCATTCTGGTACAGGTTGATCTTTGTCTCATCTGTCCATAGAATACTTTTCCAGAACTGAGCTGGCTTCATGAGGTGTTTTTCAGCAAATTTAACTCTGGCCTGTCTATTTTTGGAATTGATGAATGGTTTGCATCTAGATGTGAACCCTTTGTATTTACTTTCATGGAGTCTTCTTTTTACTGTTGACTTAGAGACAGATACACCTACTTCACTGAGAGTGTTCTGGACTTCAGTTGATGTTGTGAACGGGTTCTTCTTCACCAAAGAAAGTATGCGGCGATCATCCACCACTGTTGTCATCCGTGGACGCCCAGGCCTTTTTGAGTTCCCAAGCTCACCAGTCAATTCCTTTTTTCTCAGAATGTACTCGACTGTTGATTTTGCTACTCCAAGCATGTCTGCTATCTCTCTGATGGATTTTTTCTTTTTTTTTTCAGCCTCAGGATGTTCTGCTTCACCTCAATTGAGAGTTCCTTAGACCGCATGTTGTCTGGTCACAGCAACAGCTTCCAAATGCAAAACCACACACCTGTAATCAACCCCAGACCTTTTAACTACTTCATTGATTACAGGTTAACGATTGAGACGCCTTCAGAGTTAATTGTAGCCCTTAGAGTCCCTTGTCCAATTACTTTTGGTCCCTTTAAAAAGAGGAGGCTATGCATTACAGAGCTATGATTCCTAAACCATTTCTCCGATTTGGATGTGAAAACTCTCATATTGCAGCTGGGAGTGTGCACTTTCAGCCCATATTATATATATATAATTGTATTTCTGAACATGTTTTTGTAAACAGCTAAAATAACAAAACTTGTGTCACTGTCCAAATATTTCTGGCCCTGACTGTATAAGGGGTCAGTCCTTATTATCCTTTGCCAGGGAGACTGACCAATATAAGTGTTAATTATTACCCCTCTGTAATCAAATATATTATATGTATAATATATTCTGTTATATAAACTGCTGTCACTAGATGTCGATGTTGTAGTTGAAATTACAGAGACCACCTTTGTAAATAGAATGTGTTGTCAGAAAATGACTTTTTCTATAACCCCTTTACAGCCTGACAATTTTCAATTTTTCATTTTTTCCTCCATAACATTTTTATTTTTCCATCAATATAACCATATGATTGCTTGTTTTTTTGTACTTTTGAATGACTCCTTTCATTCTGCCACATATATTGGAAAATGAGAAAAAAAATTCAGTGAAATTGGAAAAAAATGCAATTCAACAATGGGTTTTTTATTTACCATGTTCCCTATATGATAAAACTGACCTGACTATGATTCTCCATGTAAGTACAAGTTCATAGATACCAAATGTATAGTTTTTTTCTTATTTACGTAGGGAATTTATTTTTAGAAATTTGTAAAAAACAATTGCGCTTTTGGTGCCATTTTCCAAAACCCATAACATTCTAATTTTTTAGGATCTTGAGCTAAGTGATTAGACTTAAGATGTAGATGTAAATGTAGATGTAGATGTAGATGATGTAGATGATGTAGATCAGACGTCTCAATCACGAACTGCGAGTGCAGAGTCAAGCTTTCTCTACACAACTATTCCTCCAATGTCAGTTGATGGCCAACCAGAAGCAAGCAGCTGTGTATTCCTACAACATGCAGACCAGGATGGGGACATTTCTATAGGATGGGGACATTACTATAGGATTGGGATATTACTATAGGATGGGGACATTACTACAGGATGGGGACAAGGATGGGCACAATACTATAGGATGGGGACAAGGATGGGTACATTACTATAGGATGGGGACAAGGATGGGCACATTACTACAGGATGGGGACGGGACAAGGATAGGCACATTACTACAGGATGGAGACTAGGATGGGCACATTACTACAGGACATTACTATAGGATGGGGACTAGGATGGGTACATTACTACAGGATGGGGACTAGCATGGGCACATTACTACAGGATGGGGACGAGCATGGGCACATTACTACAGGATGGGGACTAGGATGGGCACATTATTATAGAATGGGGACAAGGATGGGCACATTACTACAAGGACAAGGATGGACAAATTACTACAAAAAGTGGACAAGGATGGACACATTACTACAGGAACAAGGATGGGCACATTACTACAAGAATTGGACCAGGATGGATATATTGCAACAAGACCAGGATGGGTATATTGCAACAAGAAGGGGACCAGGATGGGCACATTAGTAGAAGAAGGGGACCAGGATGGGGCATAATACTAGAAGGGGACAAGGATGGGGCACATTACTAGAAGGGTAAAAGGAAGAGGCATTACTACAAGGGGAAAAGTAAGGGGCATTACTACAAGGGGACAAGGATATGGCACATTATTATAAGGGGACAAGGATGGGTAAATTACTACAAAAAGGGGACAAGGATGGGCACATTACTACAGGGACAAGGATGGGCACATAAATACAAGAAGAGGACCAGGATTGTCACATTACTACAAGAAGGGGAGCAGAAATGTGCTCATCCTTGTCCTCTGTAGTAATGTGCCCCATGCTTGTCTCTTGTAGCAATGTGCCCATCCTTGTCTCCTTGTAGTACTATGCTACATCCTTGTCTCTTGTAGTAATTTGCCCATCCTTATCCCCTTGTAGTAATGTGCCCATCCTTGTTTCCTGTAGTAATGTGCCCCATTCTTGTCCCCTTGTAGTAATGTGCCCATCCTTGTCCCTTGTGGTAATGTACCCATCATTGTCCACTTGTAGTAATGTGCCCATCCTTGTCCCCTTGTAGTAATGTGCTCCATCCTTGTGCCCTTGAAGTAATATACCCATCCTTGTCCCTTGTAGTAATGAGTCCATCCTTCTCCTCTTGTAGTAATCTGCCCCATCCTTGTCCCCTTGTAGTAACGTGCACCATTCTTGTCCTATTGTAGAAATGTGTCCATCTTGGCCCCTTGCAGTTATGTGCCGCATCCTTGTCCTCTTGTAGTAATGTGTCCCATCTTTGTCCCCTTGTAGTAATGTGTCATCCTTGTCCTCTTCTAGTAATGTGTCCCATTCTTGTCTCCTTGTAGTAATGTGCCCCATCCTGGTTCCTATCTTGTAGTAATGTGCCCATGCAGTAGTAATGTGCCCATCCTAGTCCCCTTGAAGTAATGGCCCATCCTTATCCCCTTGCAGTAATATGTCCTATCCTAGCCCCCTTTTTGTAGAAACATCCAATCTGTAGTAATTTCCTCTTATATGCAGTTCTTCACATACACATAAAAAAAATCTTCTCACCTGTCCACTATTCCCTTTGTGTCTCCATCCCTGCTTCTTGCTGCCCGAAGGCCCATAGAATGCTTGAAGATCGCGGCTGATGCAGGGGCCGCCGCTGTCAGCGCTTTACTTAATTTGAATGAATTGGCAATGCATAGCTTGAACTACCCCATATATTACCCCATTTGCCACCGCACCAGGGCGATGATCTGAGGCTAAGCACCAGGATTGGAGCATCTAATGGATGCGCCACTTCTGGGGCGGCTGCGGCCTCCTATTTTTAGGCTCGGAAGGGAACAATAAATATGGCCATTCCCACTCTGAGAATAACAGACCCCAGCTGGCAGCTTCACCTTGGCTGGTGATCCAATTTGAGGGGGACCCCATTTTTTTTTTAATTCTTTATTAAATTTTAAACAATTTAAAAAACAGTGTGGGGTGTGCTCTGTTTTGGATTACCAGCCAAGGTGAGGCTGTCAGCTGCGGGATGCAGGCTGCAACTGTCTGCTTTACCTTAGCTGACTACTAGAGTTGATCAAACCCACCAAAATTTGGAACCGGCGGATCACTGCCGGATTGAAAAAAAAATCCGGATTCTTGTGCCCATATAAGTCTATGGGGACCAGAATCCATAGATTAAAAACGTTTGTGGAGGAGATAGGGGTGTAGGAGCACACGCGGTATACTCACCCGAGGCTGTGTCATGGCAGCACACTCCTTCCGGGTCACGCTTTTCTCTTCCAGAGCCGACAATTCAATATTCATTGTTTTGCCTGCCCACCGGCGCGTGTAATTGGTTGCAGTTAGACACGCCCCCACCCTGAGTGTCAGCGTGTCAGCTGACTGTAACCAATCACAGACGGCAAGGCTGGGCGAGGAAAGCAGTGCAAGCGTCTGCAGGTCAGTATGGTGAACGTGCATGTGGTTAAGAAACACATGCACGTTCCTGTAAGAAGTGTGCACGGCTGTTCCAGTTATGAGGCTTTTTTTTTTTTGTATTATTTAAATAAATTTTAAAAAAAACCCTGCCGTGCCGTACCCCCTAATTTTCATCCCCAGCCAAGATAATGCCGGCTGGGGGCTGGTATTCTCAGACACAAAGAAAAATCCTTTATTTGGAATAAAGTACAAAACACACACCTTCCTTCACCTCTTTATTAACCCCCAACACTCTGAAGGGCCGGCGTAATCCACATGAGATCCCACGCCGCTTCAGCTCTAATAACACAGCCAGCGACCATAGAGCACGACCGCTGGCTGTGCAGACAATGACTGAGCCGTGATGACTGCACGGCAGTCAGTTAATGGTGTTGCATCCTTTAGGGCCTTTCATAAAAGGTGTGTATATATTGACAGACCTGGGACACATAGATTGCACACATGTGGGCTTCCTTTCACTAAGCATGTGATTTATGAAAGTAATTGTTTGCACTAAAAATTTTTTAGGGGGTTCATAGCAAAATGGGTGACTATATATGCACATACCAATTTTCACATATTTGATCCCATACATTTATTTTTTGTCCATATTTTAGTCACTTCACTTCATCAACTAAAGCCCACTTTACACGTTGCAATTAGTTGTACAATCGCATTTGCGATGTGACACGCCCAGGTTGCATACGGGATCTTATGAGATTGCACGTTGGTCGTTCATTTGCTGTCACACGTGCGTTAGTAGTCTATGTTAAATTGATCAATTTTGTGTGCGATCCTTTAGATCATGTGTTCTGTGACGTATGCATTGGGCACCTTTTTTTTTTTTTTTTTTTTTTTTTTATTTATTGACTTGCCAAGCGTGTGTAATGTGTAGGGATGCGTCTTTACTATGTCATCTGCCATTCAGCTCTGCTACATGGCCGCTAACAGCAGACACAGACAGCCATGTAGCAGAGCTGAATGGCAGATGACAGCAGACACAGACAGAGCCGCACTGTCAGAATGAACTCCGGTGAACTTCACCCGACTTCACGGTCATGCTGCGGCTCTGTCTGTGTCGCGCCCTGATTAGCGGTCACCTGTGAAGGACTCACCGGTGACCGCTAATCTCCTAAGTGACTGAAGTTAGCAGCCCTCTCTCATACTCACCAATCCCCGATCCCCGGCACTACACGGCGTTCACACTGCTCCGGCGGCTTTTACTGTTTTGAAAAAGCCGGCCGCCCATTAAAAAATCTCGTATTCCCTGCTTTCCCCGCCCACCGGCGCCTGGATCCAGCGGTGGCCGCGGGTAACCTCAGTGACAGCTCAGCTGATCGCACGGCTGTCTTCATTAGCTGCGTGGAGGTGACCGGAGCGGCTGTGTCTTCTGCAGCTCCGGTCACCTCCATGCAGCAGCGCTGGAAGCGACGCTGGAGCATCCTGGATTACGCCGGACATGGAGGGCTTTTTGGGGCTGATTAAAGTGGTTAACCAGGGTATATGTTTGTGTTTTTTATTTCTAATAAATGATTTTTTCGGATGTGTTTGTTTATTTACTGTAATTTACAGATTAATCATGGAGGGTGTCTCATAGACGCCTGACATGATTAATCTAGGACTTATTGGCAGCTATGGGCTGCCAATAACTCCTTATTACCCCGATTTGCCAACGCACCAGGGCAAATCGGGAAGAGCCGGGTACAGTCCCAGAACTGTCGCATCTAATGTATGCGGCAATTCTGGGCGGCTGCTGACTGATATTGTTAGGCTGGGGGGCTCCCCATAACGTGGAGCTCCCCATCCTGAGAATACCAGCCTTCAGCCGTATGGTTTTATCTGGCTGGTTTTAAAATTGGGGGGGACCGCACGCCGTTTTTTTTAATTATTTAATTATTTATTTCACTACACAGTATATACACGCCCACCGGCTGCTGTGATTGGGTGCAGTGTGACACCTGTCACTCAGCGTGGGGGCGTGTCTCACTGTAACCAATCATAGGCGCCGGTGGGCGGGGAAAGCAGGGAATACGAGATTGTTTAATGGGCGGCCGGCTTTTTCAAAACAGTAAAAGCCGCCGGAGCAGTGTGAACGCCGTGCAGCGCCGGGGATCGGTGAGTATATGAGAGAGGGGGATAGACTGACATGGACAGAGAGTGAGGGACAGAGATAGTGACGGACTGACAGAGATTAGTGACTGACAGACATTGTGAGGAGCTTCAGAACGCAGCTTTTCAGCTGCGCTCTGAAGCGGACCTTTTATAAGCTGCGGTGCAGAGCGCACACCTGCGCACATAGCATCATACACCAAAATCGTATGAGTGATGTCACACGTTACAATTGACTAGGTTCATACAACAAAACGCTCAATTCTAGAGAATGATACGATGTTTTTGCGATCAACGGTTTTGCATTCAATCCTGATCGCAAGTAGATGTCACACGCAGATACCTCACAAACGATGCCAGATGTGCGTCACTTACAACTTGACCCCAACGACGGATTGTGAGATATATTGAAGCGTGTGTAGCGGGCTTTAGACTATTTAGTGCTGATGCATCACAAAATATTGGATTACAAAAAATATTTAAACAGGTTGTAATGTAACAAAATAGGTAAAATGCCAAAGGGGTGAATACTTTTGCAAAGCACTGTATATAGTACTTGGTTCTTTTACACTCTATAGAGAGCCACATGAGAGCACGGACCCCCTCCATTGATCTTCATAGGTAAAGCATACACTGTTAGCTTCTTTGAATTATTGAAAGGGGTTAATGGGACCTGTCGGGTGTGTTTTTCAGACATGGAATTTAACCTACCAGGCACTTTTTGAAATGTTCTTTAAATATGCTAAGAATTTGTGGTCATATTCTATAGGACCTTTAGTTTTTCCCAGTTGTCAGCAGGTGGTGCTGTAAGTCAAAAGTCACATAAAAAAAAACACATTCGATATTTTACTATGAAGTATCAAATATCCCAATGTTATTTAAAATCAAATTAAACAAAGTTAAATATATTTCAACAAAACTTTTGTTTTTTCTGTAAATAGTTTAGTAAATTTAGTTAATTGTAAAAAAAAATCTTTTCAGTTATAGCTGTTTCAAACAAAAAAATGTTAGACAATCAATAAGTCACAACTCTGACAGCAAAGTGACTTTTCCAGACTCCTGAGTTACAATCATTAAAAGCAATAGGTATTACCTATTATGACATAACTAGTCAGATGCGATCCTCTAGACCTTTGGGAAACTGTGTGACCACTATTACCATGTTTCCTCGAAAATAAGACACTGTCTTATTTTATTTTTTTTTTGCCCCCAAAAAAGCCCTCGAGTTTACTTTCTGGGCAAGGCTTGTTCTCAGGGAAACATTGTTGGGGTAATTTTACACCCACCCCCCAAAAAAAAAAAAAATAAGGAATAACGTTTGGAACTCCATTCTAAGTCTAAACTGGGTGCAAAAACCTAAAAAAACATCACTATGGGGAGATAAGGTATGCACACCAGTGACTATGTAAGGGGAATACATGAAATAGCAGAAACTGCTGTGTGAATACTGACTTGAAAAATCCAATAGCTATATGTAAGAGTGAAAATGTGAAAAATGGAATCTGCATTACTGCCATGAACATATGAATCAAGAGAAATTTAGCTACTGAATTGATCAATGCAATAGAGCCCCAACACTACGCCAAAGTATTTCTCTACGTTGGGGTCCCTACTGTGACACTGATTTAATAATTGTAATGTTTTAGCCAAATTTATATAAAAAAAGCAGAAATGAAATTCTACCTTTCAATTCTGGTTTCAATTTCATCACAATGTTTAGGATTTGTCAGCGGCAGAATGGGTTTTAACTCCTTTTTCCTTCAGATAGTTTTGACCTTTATGACACAGCCCCATTGTTTAAAGCAGGGGTCTCAAACTCGGCTGGGTGTATGGGCCGCACAGAGGAAAACAAATAATCTGGGGGGGCCGCATTCTTTGCAGGACAAAGTGACATTATGACATTATTATTGGTAACATATACTGTATATATTTTTTTACACACCTTTGGATCACTTATTTTGAACATTTTTCACTTGTTTATTATAACAAATGTGCACATTCTTTGTTTAAATATATATAAAAAAAAAAAATTGATGGTAAAAAAAAAGTCATGCCTTATTTTGAGGGGTTTTTTTTACATTCTATCCTTTTCTCGTAACTAATAGTGTTACAATTAGCACTATATAGAAATTTTGGCCAACATCTTTTAGTAATGCTCCCCATTTTGTTGTAATGTGCCCATCCTTGTCCCCTTGTAGTATTGTGGCCCATCCTAGTCCCCATCCTACAGTAATGTACTGATCCTTGTCCCCATCCTATAATAATGTGCTCATCTTTGTCCCCATCCTATAGTAATGTGCCTCATCGTTGTCCCCATGTTATCGTAATGTGCCCATCCTGTAGTAATGTGTCCATCCTTGTCCCCATCGTATAGTAATGTTCCCCATCCTTGTCCCCTTGTAGCAATCTCCCTATCCTGTAGTACTATCCCCATCCTATAGTTGTTCCATTCTATAGTAATGTGCCCATCCTACAGTAATGTCCCCATCCTATAGTAATGTCCCCATCCTATAGTAATGTGCCCACCTTGTCCCCATCCAATAGTAATGTGCCCATCCTTGTCCCCATCCTATAGTAATGTCCCTATCCTATAGTAATGTCCCCAGCATTATCCCTATCCTATAGTAATGTTTCCCATCCTTGTCCCCTTGTAGTAATGCCCCTATCCTGTAGTACTGTGCCCATCTGTTAGGGCCAGGTGGACGGGCAGACCCAGGAGGTGGATCCACTGGGCCGAACTCCTTGATGATGGTAAGGGGTCCGGTAGCTGGAGCACAACAGGTAGCAGAACAGTCCGTGTACAAGAGGAGAATGCAGAAGTCCCTGGGACCACGGAGTCACTGATGGTAGTCCGGGTGACGGAGCTCAGGTTCGGAGGCCAAGATGTTGTCAGGCGGAGTCCGGAACCGATGGAGCGAGCAGACGGGTCACCGCAGGGATCAGAGATGGAACGGACTGTCAGGATGGCAGATAGGCAGCGTTCGGGGTTCGGGATTCGGCAGGACCGGATGGCGAAGCAGGATCGGCTCTAGAAGAGAGAGAGGTGAGTATCTCACAGGAACACAAGGAGACCTGACTCCTAGCTTGGGAAACACGAAGAACAGGCCCCGCCCACTTGGACACTTAACCCCTTTATACCCTGTACCTGTGTGCCCAATTTCCTGTTAGTGGATGCTGGCCCTTTAAGAAAGGGTCAACGACCGCGCGCGCGCCCTAATGCGCATGCGCGAGGCCCGGGTGCCAGAAGCCAGGGCAGGGAACGGTGAGGAGGAAGCAGCAGAGCCGGGCTGGGGCTGAGAAGCCGACGGGCGCCGGGAGCGGGGACCAGGACGCCTGGGAACCGCAAGCAATGGAGGCTGGAGACCGGGGAGCAGCGGAGACCGGACAGACGAACCGGGGAGCGACGCAGGGAAGCCGGGGAGCGTGGCAGGTGAGCCGGGGAACAGGGCAGGGGACCCGGGGAGCGTGACAGTACCCCCCCCCCCCACGCCCCCCTCCCCGCAACCGGGACAGGAAGGCACGGATCAAAGGAGTACCCACATTCTCCCGGGGTTCCCAGGACCTATCCTCAGGACCATAGCCTGCCCAGTCCACCAGGAAGAACTGTCGGCCCCATACAGTTTTCATGGCCACGATATCCCTTACCGCATAGATGTCGTCATCGGCAATAGGAGGAGGAGCCGAACTGGCAGCAGCGGAGAAGGGACCAAGGACAACCGGCTTGAGCAGGGAGACGTGGAAGGAGTTGGGTATCTTCATCGTGGCCGGGAGCTGCAGCTTGTAGGAGACCTCATTGATCTTGCCGAGGACTTTGAACGGCCCGATGTAGCGAGGTCCCAGCTTGTAGGATGGTAGCTTCAATCGGACGTACTTGGAAGCAAGCCAGACGAGATCTCCTGGAGAGAAACACGGAGGGTCCAGACGCCTCTTGTCTGCGTGTCTTTTCATCCGCAGGGAAGCACGTCCAAGGGACGCCTTAACAGAGTCCCAAATGGTTGCAAAGTCACGGGCTACAGCATCAGCAGCAGGGACATCCGAGGAAGAGGATACATGGAAGGGAGAGCTGGAGGAGGACTCACTGACGTGGTGGTTATGGGAGAATTCAGCCCAAGGAAGAAGCGTGGACCAGTCGTCATGATGAGCGTTGACGTAGTGACGTAAGAAGGAGGTCAAGATCTGATTGACCCGTTCCACTTGGCCGTTCGACTGAGGATGGTAGGCTGAAGAAAAGTCCAGAGTCACTCCCAGATGTTTGCAGAGAGCCCTCCAGAAGCGGGAGGTAAACTGAGTTCCTCTGTCGGACACAATGTGTGATGGAAAGCCATGCAAGCGGAAGATGTGTTGTATATAGGCGTCAGCGAGTTCCTGGGCAGAGGGCAGTCCAGCCATAGGGACGAAATGAGCCATTTTAGAGAACCGATCCACCACGACCCATATGACTGTGTGTCCGGAGGACAGTGGCAAGTCCGTAATAAAGTCCATCGCAATGTGTTGCCACGGCACTGAGGGTATAGGCAGAGGCAGAAGACGGCCATATGGCAGGTGTTTGGGCATCTTGTTCCTGGCACAAGAGGAGCAGGCTGAGACAAAAGAAGCGACATCCGTCCGAAGGGATGGCCACCAGTAATGACGTACAATCGTACTCCATGTTCTCTTCTGACCAGCATGACCGGCTATTTTCGAGGCATGGCCCCAGTGTAACACTTTTTGCCTGTCAGTCTCAGAGACATAGGTCTTCCCGGGCGGTATTTGGGCCAGAGTGACAGGAGTCACCGGAATGATCTTACTAGGGCAGATGATGGGCTGGGATGTCTCCTCCTCCTGCTCCATGGGCATGAAAGACCTGGACAAGGCATCTGCGCGTACATTCTTGTCCTCTGGTCGGAAATGGAGCTGGAAATCAAATCTGGCAAAGAACAAGGACCACCTGGCTTGCCGTGGGTTCAGTCGCTGAGCAGACCGCAGGTATTCCAGGTTCTTGTGGTCCGTGTAAATAATAACGGGGTACACTGCTCCTTCCAGAAGGTAGCGCCATTCCTCCAGAGCCAGTTTGACTGCCAATAGTTCTCGGTCACCGATGGTGTAGTTGCGTTCAGGCGCTGAGAAGCTCTTGGAGAAGAAACCGCAAGTCACCATCTTCCCGGAGGAGGACTTCTGCATGAGCACTGCTCCAGCTCCCGAGGAGGAGGCATCCACCTCCAAGGTGAACTGTCGGTTTAACTCCGGACGGTGGAGCACAGGAGAGGAGGCAAATGCCCGCTTCAGAGAGCCAAACGCGGCGTCGGCCGCACGTGACCAGTCCTTTGGATTAGCCCCCTTCTTGGTCAAGGCGGAGAGAGGAGCAGTCAGAGCAGAGAAGTGAGGGATGAACTGGCGGTAATAGTTGGCGAATCCCAGAAGGCGTTGGATTGCCTTCAGTCCAGAAGGAGGGGGCCAGTTGAGAATGGAAGAGACCTTCTTCGGATCCATCTGCAGTCCGGTATCGGAGATGACGTAACCCAGGAAGGGAAGAGAAGACTGCTCGAAGACACACTTCTCGTACTTGGCGTACAGACGATTCTCCCTCAGTCGTCGTAGTACCAGCTGCACGTTCTCTCTGTGGGTCTGGAGGTCCGGAGAAAAGACCAGGATGTCATCGAGATACACCACCACACAGATGTAAAGAAGGTCCCGGAACACGTCGTTCACCAATTCCTGAAAGACTGCTGGTGCGTTACACAGGCCGAAGGGCATCACACAGTATTCATAGTGCCCATCGCGAGTATTGAACGCGGTCTTCCATTCGTCCCCCGAGCGGATGCGGACCAGGTTGTAGGCACCCCGAAGATCCAACTTGGTGAACACACGAGCTCCTCTAAGCCGATCAAACAATTCGGGGATGAGCGGCAGAGGGTACTTGTTTTTCACGTTGATTTGGTTTAATCCCCGGTAGTCTATGCATGGACGTAGGTCACCTTCTTTCTTCTTAACGAAGAAGAAGCCTGCTCCAGCAGGAGAGGAGGATCTCCGAATGAATCCCCTTGCCAGGCTCTCTGTGATGTAAGTAGACATGGCCCTTGTTTCGGCTGGAGACAGCGGATATATCCGTCCTCGAGGTGGTGTAGTTCCCGGGAGCAGGTCGATGGCACAATCGTAAGGACGATGTGGCGGAAGTACCTCTGATTCCTTTTTGTCGAAGACATCCGCGAAGGACCAATAGGCTGAGGGCAGTCCCGGTAGGGACTCTGGAACCGGAGGTCGTCGGATGGGTTGTATGGTCTTCAGACACTTCTCGTGGCAAGAGGAGCCCCATCGGGTGATTTCACCAGTACCCCAGCTGACTGATGGTTCGTGTGTCCGTAACCAGGGAAGTCCCAGCAGGATTTGATGGGACATGTGTGGAAGGACGTAGAGAGCGATGTTCTCGGTGTGTAGGGCACCGATACGCAGTTCGACCGGCCTGGTGATCCACGAGATGGTGTCAGAGAGGGGTCTCCCATCCACAGAGGCAATCACGAGGGGTTTGTCGAGTGGAGTAACAGGCACCTGGTACTTGTCCACCGTGGCCTGCTGGATGAAATTGCCTGCTGCCCCAGAATCGAGGTACGCCTCAGCCGTGAACCGCGTCTCTCCCGTTGTCACTTGCACAGTCCAGGTAACCGGGTCTGAGAGAGTCCCAGCACCTAGGGTGGCCTCTCCTACCAACCCTAGGCTTTGGAGTTTCCCGGCCTTTCTGGACAGGAGCGTAGCAGGTGTGTGCCCTCTCCGCAGTAGAAGCAGAGGCCCTTGGCGAGCCGCTCTGCTCGGCGTTGTTCAGACTGCCGCACACGGTCGATCTGCATGGGCTCGTGGACGGAGACACCAGATGCCGTTGACTGAAGTACGGCGGGCTTCTGCGGAGGAGAGGAATGCCGTACCGGACGTCTCTCACGGGACACCTCTTTGGATCGCTCCTGAAAGCGAATGTCCACTCGAGTCGCTAGGGTAATCAGGGCATCCAGGGTGGACGGTACGTCACGACCAGCCAGCTCATCTTTAATTCGACCCGAGAGTCCTTCCCAGAAGGCGGCGGTTAGAGCCTTGTTGTTCCACCCGAGTTCCGAAGCCAAGGTGCGAAAACGTATGGCGTATTGACCCACCGGCAGAGTCCCCTGACGTAACCGGAGAAGAGATGAGGCAGACGCGGAGGCGCGTCCGGGCTCGTCAAAGGTGCCACGAAATGCCTGCAGGAACTCCTGGATGTTCGTGGTCACAGGATCCTCCTTTTCCCACAAGGGGTTCATCCACGCCAGTGCCTCACCCTCTAGATGGGACATGATGAACGCGACCTTGGCTTGGTCGGAGGCAAACAAATGCGGCAGCTGCGTGAAATGGAGGGAGCATTGGTTTATGAATCCCCTGCAGGTCTTGGGATCTCCGGCGTACCGGGGTGGTGAGGCCAAACGAAGTCTGGAAGCATCCGAAGAGGCTGCCACGGGGGCTGGAGCCGTGGATTGTCTAGTGGAAGCCCGAGATGCTGAAGATGTAACCGACGCTTGTAGCGTGTTCAGGCGGGCGTCCACAGAAGACATGAATTGCAGCATGCGGGTCTGAGTCTCACGCTGGCGTGTGAGTTCCTCCTGCAGGGCTGCTAGTGCTTCAGCGGGATCCATGGCCTGTTCTTACTGTTAGGGCCAGGTGGACGGGCAGACCCAGGAGGTGGATCCACTGGGCCGAACTCCTTGATGATGGTAAGGGGTCCGGTAGCTGGAGCACAACAGGTAGCAGAACAGTCCGTGTACAAGAGGAGAATGCAGAAGTCCCTGGGACCACGGAGTCACTGATGGTAGTCCGGGTGACGGAGCTCAGGTTCGGAGGCCAAGATGTTGTCAGGCGGAGTCCGGAACCGATGGAGCGAGCAGACGGGTCACCGCAGGGATCAGAGATGGAACGGACTGTCAGGATGGCAGATAGGCAGCGTTCGGGGTTCGGGATTCGGCAGGACCGGATGGCGAAGCAGGATCGGCTCTAGAAGAGAGAGAGGTGAGTATCTCACAGGAACACAAGGAGACCTGACTCCTAGCTTGGGAAACACGAAGAACAGGCCCCGCCCACTTGGACACTTAACCCCTTTATACCCTGTACCTGTGTGCCCAATTTCCTGTTAGTGGACGCTGGCCCTTTAAGAAAGGGTCAATGACCGCGCGCGCGCCCTAATGCGCATGCGCGAGGCCCGGGTGCCAGAAGCCAGGGCAGGGAGCGGTGAGGAGGAAGCAGCAGAGCCGGGCTGAGGCTGAGAAGCCGACGGGCGCCGGGAGCGGGGACCAGGACGCCTGGGAACCGCAAGCAATGGAGGCTGGAGACCGGGGAGCGGCGGAGACCGGACAGACGAACCGGGGAGCGACGCAGGGAAGCCGGGGAGCGTGGCAGGTGAGCCGGGGAACAGGGCAGGGGACCCGGGGAGCGTGACACCATCCTAGTCCCCATCCTATAGTAATGTCCCAAGCCTTGTCCCCATTCTATAGTAATGTCCCCATCTAATAGTATTGTGCCCATCCCTGTAATGTCCCCATCCTACAGTAATGTCCCCATCCTATAGTAATGTGCCAAAGTTGTCCCCATCCTATAGTAATGTCCCCAGCTTTGTCCCCATTGTAACGTAATGTCCCAATCCAATAGTATTGTGCCCATCCTTGAAATGTCCCCATCCTTTAGTACTGTCCCCAGCCTTGTCCCCATCCCATAGTAATGTGCCCACCTTGTCCCCATCCTATAGTAATGTGCCCACCTTGTCCCTATCCTATAGTAATGTGGCGGCAGCTGAAAGGGGGCAGTGGCTATAACTTACGAATCGCTCTCCTCAGCTTCCACAGACTCTGGAGTGAAGCTGGGGGGAGCGGTCTCCGGCCCCAGATACACAGTGATTGGAGAGATCGGTCACAAGGCCAGTCTCTCCAATTAGAGCTGGGGGCGGGTGAAACAGAGGTCATGCAGCTCCAGCCAATGATCAGCGCTACAGCTGCACTGATCATGACTGGATTTCAACTTCAATTAAAAAACATGTAACATCAATTCCACGTTTCCCATAGATGACAATAAAAGGGTAAGAAGGTGTAACTATTGTCACATAATAATGCAGGAGAAAGACCTCTATAAATGTATGCAATTGAAATAATACATATAATGCATATTTGTCAACATATAAATGAGTCACAATATCAGTGAGATCCGTATTGCTGAAAAGTAATACATTATATGTATTATTTCAATTGCATACATTTATAGAGGTCTTTCTCCTGCATTATTATGTGACAATAGTTACACCTTCTTGTATCTCTTTGCATATTTGCACATAGTCATACCCTTTTATTGTCATCTATGGGAAACGTGGAATTGATGTTACATGTTTTTTAATTGATTTTAATCATTTATTGTGTGTTTTTGGATTGCTAAATAAATATTGTTAATGATCAAGGACCGCGGTCATATCGCTTCATTCTCTGGATTGCGCGTCCATTATGCATGAGCTTTCTTCTCCCCTTGTATGAGTCAAGCTCTCTGTGCACAACGTTTCCAATGCAGCCGTAGCCATCCGCTATTCAGAGGTAAGCAGCTGAGGTCAGGCAGTTTCCATTGGAGGAATAGTTGTGCACAGAGCGTTGGACTCTGAGAGCGCAGCGCCGGCAAAACATTCATCTGACATAAAGCGCAGACAGTGGCTACGGCCCCTGCACCGGTCGCGATAGTCACCGGGGGCACGGGCCTGGGGGCCGAACGAAGCAGCCTGAGGGGCCGCATGCGGCCCGAGGGCCGCGTGTTTGAGACCTCCGGTTTAAGGTGTAATTATAATTTTAGTAGAATTTCTGTGTCTGCCTCTTTCTCCCCCCTCCTATCCTTTCCATAGAACTTTATGAACACTAACTGTCAGTAAAGAAGAGGTCTCTACTCAATGAAAACAGATTCTACCTGTGAATTGTGAATATTGAGAAACATCAGCCCAGGAGGAGAGAGAATCTGATTTCTCTGAAACGATATATGTACTGTTGATGCATGGAAAATACATTAAACATTAATCTTTAAATGTGACGTGTTATTTTATGTGAGAAAAAAAAACTTTAAACATGAAAAATAATGGAAAGTTGTGAAAAAAGTGTTTATTTTTATGCTTTTAATAAAGTATAAGTACTGTAAAGTTTGGGGTTCATACCACACACTGACTTTACAAAAAAATCAGGGAACGAGTTTGTAGTTCGAATGCTAACCACTCGATCGGGCATACCATGTAAGTTCGGTGCTCGGCCCTGTGCGAGCCGTTTGTTTGAATGTTTGTACACATTACATCCAAAAAGTACAAACAAAAATCCTCCCTCCCCCGGAAATGTTCTGTTTATGGCTGGCAGCAATGGTGGCGTAGAGCCGAACTGCTCAATTAGTGAATTCCATTGGGGTTCAGGTCAAGTCTGGGTTCCGAACTAGACTTTTTCTAAAGTCTGGCTGAACTTGCTGAACTGAACTTCCACGGGTCCGCTCATCTCTAGTAGTTAAAAATTAACATTATGTTTAATTGTAATGCCCATGCTGGCATCCCCATGCTGTCCAACCCCTCTCCACTGGCGGGGCGCTGTCCGTCTAACCTTCCTAGCTGCCCTGCGGTGGCTGCCCCGTCCCTGGTCCATGCTGCTGTCTCGCAGAGCCTGCACACTCAACACAGGCCTCCTGGGACTGCCCGTAGGGTGCACGAGCAGACACATCCCTTTCTACTGTAGCACCCAGGGATATGAAGTACTCGGTTCCGGGCAGTATATGTCCTGGGAAGGTCACGATGGTGGCCGTTACCTGGTTCCGTGCCCTGGGCCCTTTTTGTAATGGGGACATTTATAGGGAATTTGTGAATAGTTTATTTGTGATGCTACTTGCGATATTGCGGTTAAGTACAGGGAGCCGCCGCTGCAGAATGTCTCTACTGGGGCTGATAGTATTAGCAGCTAGTATGGTAGTCCCTCCGCAAGGAAGGTATTGCCCCAGCAGGTGTTTGATGCGGTGGGTGTTGGAAGAAGGAGTCCAGAATGGTATTCAGTGCAACTGGTTTACTCACTTTGGGATGTTAACTGCTTGCCTGAGGCCAGCTGGTTTCGCCTCCAGGTCCCCTTCGTTCCAGTGCCAGTCTGGTTCTCTGGTACCTTCTTCCCCTGCACCTGTCTCTGGTAAGTGGGTCCCTGTGGTATGGAACACTGGGGGTCACCGGTCTGTGGTTTGTCCATTCTGTCCGCCTGATGGTAGCATGAACCCTGTGGGGTTGAAGTCTCTGGTCCTGTCCCCATTTCTCCCTTTGCTACTGAGTTTTCAGATTCTTTAGGGTCAGCAAGGTCCTTGATGGTCCCCTTTGATGTGCAGGTGTTAACAGATCGGCTTGAAGCTCTTTCCTGTCTAGGGTCCTGTACCCCGTCGGTGCGTAGTTCCGGGAGTACTCCACCGGCAACCACCTCTCCTGGATACCAGTCACCATCAACCCAAATCAGGACGTTGCTCAGTCACACCTTCACACCTCCACTGCTAACACTAGACTAGACTGACTACTCTCCACAGTCTGCCCCTCCCAGATGGTCCCACCAGCTAGGTACCATTGTATGGGGGATTGTTGGGGAAAATTAGGATTACTTGGGTTTTTGGTGGTACCGCCATTGGGGTTCTGGGTCCCTAAGGGGGTAGGCCTTGCAGCACCATTATGGCTTCAGGGGCGCTACACTACCTGACCCAGAAGTGCCACTCAGGTGATCTCTAAGGCTTAAGGTATTTAAGGCACCTTCCCAGTAAGGGAGGTGCATGGGCAATAAATTAGATATATTGTTTGTTCTCATGTGTTCAGTGTTGTTGCTGCTGTTATTGTGCTATATTTGACTGCTGATTTGTGTTTGTGTTTCAGTGCATTGTTATCCTCTGTTGCTTGCATCCAAACTCTGCTGCTGTTGCAAGTGTCCACGCCGGCCTGCTACCATGTTATCCATTGCCGCAAGTATCCACACTGGCCACCTACCATGATACCCGCTGCCACAAGTATCCCTCCATCCATCCTTCCTTTCCGAATCCATAACACTGACTGCTGCTGCCGGTTCTATCTTCAGAGACTGTCTGTGTCCGTACCACTGGGTTCAACCATAGCAGCACAAGTCTTCCTGAGTGGCACCCGTTCTCACACCTGCAGCACAACACCCTCACCATTACAGGATGTGGGGAAAACCAGGTGTAGTTCTGTAGTGAAGCCCCTCTGGGTTTTCTGTGTGCTGTAGCTGAGTGGACCTGCTCATCCCTTGCTTACCTTGTGAGCTTAACACTAATTAAGTATTTGGTTACTGTATGTTAGTATAATTTTTTTAAACTTCCATATTTTTTTTAGTACTTTAGAAAACTTAGCAGCTGGTGGTCCTTGTACTGCATCTAAGGATCATCTGCCGACCGGTATCGCCGGACATGATGAGTGTGTGTGTGTGCGCAATCTGATGCATGTATGTGTGTGTGCGATCTGATGTGTGTGTGTATGTGTGTGTGCACGATCTGATGTATTGGAGTTGGCCAAAAGCAGGAGAGGACCACATGGAGCAAACCTGCAGAGAGCGCTCACCAAAGATCACAGGAGGACCTAGGAACAACGCAAACGCTCATGGTCTGGTAACTATAAGTCTCCTGGGAAGGGGGGGGGAGGTCTGTATTTTTTGAGGAGGTAAACTTTCCCTCAACCATGTTTGCCCGAGAATAAGCCCTACCCAGAAAATAAACCCTAGCGCATTTTTCGGAGAAAAAAAATATAACAGTGTCTAATTTTTGGGGAAACACGGTGTTTAGAATTAATTCTCTGGTTAATGAAAAGTCAGTGAAGTGAAGTTAGAGAGAAGCAGCAGAGGAATAATGAGAGGAGAGATGGACTAACCGGTCAGAAAAGTTCAGAGTCGTTCAAAGGGGCACAAGAGTGTTAGATGGCCCACCACAGAACACGGTGTTGTAGTAGTCTAGTTGGGAGATGATGAGGGTTTGCACTGGGATTTTGACAATTCAAATTTGAGAAAACAGAGGATTTGAGAAATGTTTTTGATATCATAGGGGGTGATTTTTGTTTTTTACTTTCTATTTTACCAACCATGATATTTTTCAGTTTAAGTGTTACTTGTGGGTTGTACATAATTCTCACCTCTACCCACAATGTTCGCACATAGCTTTTCATGCGATGATGATCTTATTTCTTTAACCTAGATAAATTGTTCTATATGTCAATTAATTTAGTGAACTTCCTCTGCCGGTCATAGCACTTAATAAAATGCTGAATCAAGATCAGGAGTATGACTACTAACCAATACAAAATAGATTCCTGATTGCAGCCTATTCTCTGCAGGAATGGAAACACATGGCCCCTATATGTACTTTTATGGCTCTTAGGAAAATCCCTCACTGGTCTGTCAGTGATTGGTAACTGTTGATTGAAATAAGTACCTTCTTATATTTCAATGTGTACTTTCAAATCCCCCTGATTGAGGTGGGTCAGCAGCATGGCATGTGTCCCAGTTGTAGAGGAGGGCACAAGATGCCGATAACATCCAGATCCTGCATTCTACTTATGTCTCTTCTTTAATTTTGTGTGCATTATGCAATGTATATGACTCGCCCACCCCAGGGCTATGGGACACCCGGTGCCGGCCGGACTAGTCCGGGGGTAGTCAGTGGTGGCGGGGCCCAACTCCGTGGCCCTGGTGGGTGTCAGTTAAATATGGCTGGTGACTTGGGGTTTGTGTTCGTGACGCCACCTGTGGTATGCGGCTATTAAGCCGCCGCTGCTGTGTGAGGCCTCCGGGGTGATGATATGGCAGCAATGGTGGTACTGCTCCCCACAGGTGGAGCGGTGCCCCGGGGACACTGTTGGTGCTCGTGAGAGTCTATGGTGTTGTGTGGAAAACACGGTGCAGGGCCGACAGGCATGAAAGAAACAGGCACAAACAACAGTCTCTTTACCTTCTCCTCTTTTACTTCACAAACGGTTAGTCCTAGGAGACCGTTACAGGTGGTAGAGGGCTTCGGCCAGCCTGGAAGTAACTGAGCTGTCGTTTTGGCCAGATGAGTATGAGGCCTACTCCTGTTCTTTTCCTTGCTGTGATAGAACCCTGCTCTCTGGATTTTAGCAATGGCCCTCTTGCTGCTGGGACCGGTGGTACGTCCCTTTCCCTCTGTGGTAGGCTGCACAGGCCCTCTCTGGTGCTTCTCTGCTGGAGTCCACACCGGGCCCTGATGATGCAGCTGTACCTTCGGGCTGTTTATGGGCCAGGTGCTTGCAGCTCTCCTGCCCTTCGGATTCGGCTACCAGGGAGTATTTTAGGCCCTGGTGGCCACAAACTCCGATGTCCGAGTCTCTTCTTTGCCTCTCTGCTCCTCCTGCCTCACAGGGGCAAGCTGCTCCAGCTCTAGGCCCCAGTTCCACAGGACAGCACTACTCTGTGTCTGCTTCCTATCACTTCGCTCTATAGACTGAACACTAACTCCTCCCTCAGGCCAGACTTAAGGAATGCTCCCTGGAACTCCAGGTTCAGAGCTCCCCCTGCTGGTCTGAGGGAGAACTGCGTTGGATGTTAAACTTACTGGCCAATAGACCTCCCAATTACCTCCAGGCTCAGCATTAACCCTTTGGAGGGGCAATGCTGTTGTGGCGACCAGGTCCTGGGGCGCCACATATATCAGCAGGGTCGGCGTCAGCACCCGGCGCACCTGGGCAAGTGCTAGGGCCCTGGACTGCTGAGGGGGCCCACTCGTAGACGGCAGGGTGGCGTACCACCAATTGCTTTGGAGCCCGTGAGTCAGAGAGGTCTGGTGCCAGCGCTGCACCACTCCCCACCCCCTCCCTCGGGCCTTCCCGCTGAGGATCATACTTTCAATTGTATTGGCATCTCAGACCGGAGCAGCGGGGGGAACGAGGAGAAGTTAGTATGTATTAATCATGGTGGCCAGATGACTATGGGGGCTGCATTAAACGATATGGGGGCTGCATAATGCTGTTACAAGGGGCTGCATAATGCTGCTGCATGGGGCTGCATAATGCTGCTACATGGGGCTGCATAATATTGCTACATGTGGCTGCATAATGCTGCTACATGGGGGCTGCATAATGCTGCTACATGGGGGCTGCATAATGATGCTACATGGGCGCTGCATAATGATGTTACATGGGGGCTGCGTAATGCTGCTACATGGGGGCTGCTACATGGAGGTTGCATAATGCTGCTACATGGGGGGATGCATAATGCTGCTACATTGGGGCTGCATAATACTGCTACATGGGGGCTGCATAATGCTGCTACATGCGGCTGCATAATGCTGCTACATGGGGGCTGCATAATGCTGCTACATGGGGGATGCATAATGCTGCCTCATGGGAGCTGTATAATGCTACTGTGACGCCCTGGACTAGCCAGGTAGTCACAAACATACCAACACACACACCCCCACCCTAGGCAGTTACAGCAGCCAAACACAAAACCCTTGCTGCCTCTTTCCAGAGTCTGATGTCCACACCAGGTGGGGCGGAGCCAGGCGGTTGGCCCCACCCACCGAGGAGTTCACAGGCCTGGAGGCGGGAAAAGTGTCAGTTTAGTTTTGGAGGAGGAAGTGAGAGGAGTGAACACTTGGGTGTCTGCGTTGGAGCCCAGACACTGACAGCAAGGTTAGCAGACGGTGGTGTCCGTCTGCAGGAGTTGGTGGAACTCCGCAGAGCCGTAAGGACCGGGGTCGGGCGTCGGCCCGCCGGTACCGGACCGGGGAACGGAGTGAAGCTAAGCACACAGGCAGGGCCATCGGACCCCGACCAGGCTTGCAGCCGCCGTCAATAGTCAAATCCGAATGTGACAGGAACCCCAGGGGTTTCTCAACTACTAAAGTCCCGATTGAAGGCAACCGTCCACCCACAGAGGATATACAGCCACCGCCACAGGCTAGAGATCCAAGGGCCAGCGCCTGCGGGCAAAACGGGCTCTTACGGCACCTATATGCCGGGGAGCGGACTACCGGTGGGCAACCACAGGAGTCAGAACATTTTCAAAGGTGCAGGGAAAGACAGCCACCATCAGTCGTCCGGGGAGAGCACAACAATAACACTGCAGCCGGCTGCGGGACCCGTCCATCCGGCCGTTTTGGTTTACCAGAGACTCTGTCAGTGATTGTCTGAGTGAGTACACCAGTGCCGTCAGGCACCGCGCTGCGCTGTCCCTGCAACCCTGCACCCCAGCCATCCAGCCTCCCCGTTACACAATCGGGCCCCGGGATTACCAACCCCTGCCCACGGAGGGGGACAACATCTCAGCTGCACCCTACAATCTCTCCCGGGATCCGTGTTACCAGCAGCGGGTGGTGCCATTATCACCATGACCCGTGGTGTCACGAACAATCTCCCTACCCAATCCACCCCCCTTTTCACTCACGGGTGAGGAGCGCTGCTCGAGTCCCCGGGTCCGGTCCACCGCTCGAGCCACCGAGCAGCAGCAGCAGAAGCCCCGGACCCGAGCGTGGCAAGCGCGTCTCCTCCGCCCGCAACAACTTGGCGTCTGTGAACAGGATAGAATCGATCTACTTTACCAGTAGAAGTGCGCCTTGCAGTCTCCGCCAACGTCCGGCCGAAAAATTAAAAGCGCCGCCATCTTTGGCGCGAAAATCTCCCGCTCGAGCGTCTTCCCCGAGCAGGGAAGGCGCAAAAGCGAAGCCCCGCCCCCAACAAGCGGAAGTGCTAGAAAGAACCAAGGGGGGGCGGGTGAAAGCCTGCCTAATGTAGCCGAGGGCATAAAAAGCGGGGACGCCAGGACTCTGCAATATATCCGGTTCCTGGAAGTCTGCCAGCAAGCATGTCCGCCCTGTCCGGTGATGCCGAGATTCCCGAGCCCACGCCAGGAACGGCGGCATGGGTGGAAGCCCGGACCGCACAAATGTGCTGCCGCCTTCAATCCCAGGTCTGGTTCTTGATGGAGCTCTGGGTGGCCGAGATGGAGGAAGTGGCAGCGGCCGTGCGGAGACGCGAGGTGGAGGCAGTGTTGGAGGAGCTGGTAAGCAACCCACGCCCCTGTGTCCGAGAAGGACCGGCCGCTGCGGCTGAGGGGCCCGGCCTGCGCGCGCTCACCCTCCTGCCTCCCCTGCCATCCGTACCGGTTGCTGTTGCCCCTCTGCTTGGACCGCTACCCCCAACACCGGTAGCGGAATCAAACCCATCCGCTCTAGAGGACCGACCTGGGGGCGTTGTCTGTGACCGGCCCACATCCCGACAAGAAGCCATCGGCCCCGGAAGTGGCCACACCCGAGACCGTCCCGGCTCCGGCAGTTCGCCCGGCCGTGGAAGAACCGGCCGCTGCAGGCCCGAAGGCCCAACCGGTGAGGCCAGCTGTCCCTGAGTCCCACGCCTTGGCTGAGGCTGCGCCGGGCCGCCACTGCAAAGCAGCAGTCCAGGCCATGTCACCGCAGGCCCCCCACAAGAGAGTATCGGTTGTGGCCGGTGTGGGTGCGGTCCAGCGGGGCCCAACCCGAGCGCAGGGGTCTGCCAACGCCCCTTATTGGGACAGGGAACCAAGCCAGTTGGGCCGAGAAATAGCCGCCAGGGAGCAGCAGAGGGCCGAAGTGACAGTGCGAGTGATTAAGGAGAAGGATGCACTCCGCCATTCCACCTTTCGGGTGTGGGGCCCGGCGTATGAAGGCCAAGTCCGTCAGTTTGACACGCGAAGGGGGTTCGGTTTCATCTACGAGCCGGGCCTGGAGGCTGAAGTGTTTGTGGCCCGCCGCGATGTAAACTCACACCTTCCCACGGGCCACCCAGGTCGCGATCTGTTGCCTGGCGACCTGGTAACTTACACCCGCCACTGCGGGGAGAGGGGCTGGTTCGCCCTGGACGGCAAACAAAGGGAGAGCCGCGGTGTGCAGATGCGGCCCCAGCCCCCTCCTCCACTGTGCCATCCGGATATCGAGCTGGAGGAGGTCCTAGACGAGTGCGACCTCAAATAGTGACAGCGGTCCTCCGTTGCAACCAAGTTGTCCCCGTTGGGACCCTCAGCAGTCTGAATGAATGAATACAAATCAACCGAAGCTTCATCTGATTATCTACTTTATTATCCCGGCGTTGCCGGCAAGTTGTCCCCGGAGGGACCCTATGTGTTTTACCGTATGCATGAGGAACTGCTCATGGACATGGCCGAGAACTGGCAGGCCAACCACGAACTAGTGGGCCTGTAAATAGTATTGTGGGATGGATACCGTTGCCGCCTCCGGAGAGGCAGATTGGAGGAAGGGCCCGCAGCAGAGCAGGCTGGGGCCCGGCCACCACCAGGACCGGTGGCCATCCTCCGGAGGTCAGGGGTCCCCCCTGGACGTGGGGTCCCCTGAAGTGACAGTCGGGTGCGAGTTACCGTACCCATTCCCGCTCGGGCAGCCTGAACCTGGACTGGGGTCAAGGGGTGCTGCCCACTTCTTAGGGGCAGCATCAGGGCTAGGTTGCTTGGGTGGGAGAGCGGAAGACATCCGTCCGTCCGTCAGTATTAAAAATGTTTATATGTGCAACGTTTGAAGTGACCTGAAAAGAAATGCTTGTGTTTTAAATGTTTACAGTTTTACCTGTTATTTATATTTTTTATAGTTTTTGAACAAAAATAAAACCGGTGATGGACAGGCAGCCTGCGGACGGTCTGCATTTTACCAAGGGGGAATGTGACGCCCTGGACTAGCCAGCTAGTCACACACATACCAACACCCCCACCCCCACCCTAGGCAGTTACAGCAGCCAAACACAAAACCCTTGTTGCCTTCCTCCAGAGTCTGATGTCCACACTAGGTGGGGCGGAGCCAGGTGGTTGGCCCCACCCACCGAGGAGGAGGATCCCCGTTACCAGCAGCGGTGGTGCCATTATCACCACGACCCGTGGGTGGCATCACGAACAATCTCCCTACCCAACCCACCCCCCTTTTCACTCACGGGTGAGGAGCGCTGCTCGAGTCCCCGGATCCGGTCCACCGCTCGAGCCACCGAGCAGCAGCAGCAGAAGCCCCGGACCCGAGCGTGGCGAGCGCGTCCCCTCCGCCCGCGACAATACTACATGGGGGCTGCATAATGCTGCTATATGGGAGCTGCATAATGCTACTACATGGGGGATGCATAATGCTGCTACATGGGGGCTGCATAATACTATATGGAGGAATATGAGGCTGCATTATATTATGTGGAGCAATCTGGGGTGCATTATAATATATGGAGGAATAGTTGGTGCATTATTCTATATGGAAGAATATAGGGGCTGCATAACACTATATGGAGTAATATGAGTCTGTCTTACATTATGTGGAGTCATATGGGTGCATTATGTTATATGGAGGAATTTGGGGGCTGCATACATCCATACCCCCCAAGAGCTGTATATCCCCTCCACCCCAGTGCTGTATACCCCCAGAGCTCTTTGTCCCTTCCACCCCAGTGCTATATACCCCCCAGAGCTGTATGTACCCATTCACCCCAATGCTGTATACCCCTCAGAGTTGTATCTCCCCCTCTGGAGCTGTATGCATTTCCAATGCTGTATACCCCCCTCCTCAGTAATATGTATGCCCCCCCCCCCCAGTAATTTGTATGTCCCCAGCCTCTCCTGTGATGTATATAAAGCAGTGTCAGTGTTCTCTGTGTGCGGCCATGTCTGTTAGTGATGGCCACATGGCCAGGAGGAGCTGGACGAGAGACAAGCGGGGAGGTGAGTGAGGCTGCTGCCGGATTCCCCATATTAAAATAAACTATAATGTGTCTGTATGTGTGTATGTATGATGTGTGTCTTTGTATGTCAGTGTGTACGATTGTGTATAGATTTGTCTGCTCTTATGTGTTTTTCTGAATTTCTCTTTAAATATATATGTATATATGTATACCTGTATTTGTATGTATCTGTGTATGTGCGTGTCTGCTAGTGCAGGGGCCCACTGAGACTCTTTCGGGGCCCACAAAAACCTGGAGCCGACCCTGTGTATATGTATACAGTATATGTGTGTTAGTTTACAAAAACCTACAGATTAATCTGTGTGTACAGTATAATGATATTAGTTATAGTCAATGTCATACTATTTACCATTGCAGTAATATTTATTCATCTCCTCATTCCTAATTTAGTTTATTAGCAAAAGTTGCAAACTTTTTGGTGTTTGAAATAAGGCAGTCAAAGAAGAACAATATTATTAGCTCAATACAACTATTGGTTTCTCCAAATTGTATACAAAAAAGCACTTGTACTGACTACTGCAATTTCAGAATTATTCACCCCCTCATGAGAAGCAGCTTTAGTACTTAGTAGAGCCCCTTTGACTGTTATTACCTGCTGCAAACATAATACATAGCTAGACGCCAGCAGGGCCGCCATCAGGGCATTACTACTGAGACTGGTATAGGGGGCCCGGTGAAGAGAGGGGGCCCGGCTGAGCCAGGGACAATTACTTCGCTTTATTAAGCCCCGGGCCTGCCGTGCCCCCCCTCTTCACCGGCCACCCCCCTAGTCACAGCCGCAGCAGAGGAACCGGCAGTGTTCTTTTGCGACTATACACATGGCTAATCTGCATCGCATGCAAATTAGCCACGTGTGCTGGAGATACCGGGTATGCCGCTGTATACCTGGTATCTGGGGGGGGGCTGGCGCTGCATGTACCCCGGGCGCAACTGTGAGGGGGTGGCGCTGTCGCGCTGCCTAATGCGGCAGTGTAAAGTCTCCCCGGTGGCTGCGTTTGCCGCCCTGTAGTGGGAGCTGGTTATTCTCTGAGCGCAGGTGTCACACTGACTGCCGCACTCATAGAATCTGCAGTGCGCGGCTCCCACTGCTCAATTGTCCTTGTATCTGTCAGTCAGACGCGAGGACAATTGATTAACGCTGGTGCTGACTTCCGGGTCAGAGCGACGGCTGTCATGTGACCAGGTCAGCTGATCACACTCTTGACCCGGAAGTCAGGGCCGCAGCGCGGAGGCGGCAGAAGACGCTGAAAAGTGCTCCAGTGGAGCTGAAGACACGGAAGAGAAACAGTATAGGGTGGGGGTATCTATGGAAACAGGTCCCTCCCCCACCCTCTCTCCACCATACTATCTGTGGACAGAGTATGGTCGGAACAGGGGATGGGGAGGGAGAAATTTCTTTGGATACAGTATGGGGAGAGAGAGGATAAGGGGTCATGCATGGGGAGAGAGGGTGACGGGTGGTGCATGAGAGGAGAGAGGATGAGGGGTGGTGCGTGGGGGGAGAGGATGAGGGGTGATGCATGGGGGGACAGAGAGAGGATGAGGGGTGATGCATGGGGGGGACAGAGGATGAGGGGTGATGTGTGGGGGGACAGAGGATGAGGGGTGATGCGTGGGGAGAGAGAGGATGTGGAGCGAACTGGAAATAAATTTTGAGGACACAGAATAAAGAATGACATAGTATGAGGAGCAAGTGGGCAGGATGGGGAGTGAGGGGGAAAAGTATATGGACACACAGGAGGTAGTGCGGAGACAGTAAGGGATGAGAAGAATGTGAGGGGGCACAGAATAGAGACTGGGTAGTGGAGGGGTGTGGTATGGAGAAGGGGCAGAATGGGAAGACAGTGTGAGGTCATAGCAAGGAGGGGGAGTGTGATGAGGGCACAGTATAAAGACTGGGCAGTATAAGGGGACACAGTGTAAAGGACAGTGTGAAGAGTAGGCTCAGTATAGAAAGAGAGGCAGTGTGGAGGGCATGTACCATAAGAGGGAAAGTGTGGGGTCATATTTTGTGCAGAGAACACAATAATAGGGGCCATTATTTATTCTGGGGCACAGTGTAGGGCAGATATTTTTAAATAGGTGTATTATAATCATTCTGCTATTTTTAGGGGCATCGTATCGGGGTGTGCTGCAGAAGATCGGAGAAGATGGACATCTACAGAGACAAGATGTGAATGTGAAAAGTCATCATTGCGTCAGGACAAGATGAAGAATAGAAAGAAATGACTAGAGACAACGTCATCTATAAGGTACCTGAATGTAAATGTTTATTTGTGATACTGTGTGTCATCATTAGGTCTTGGTCCCACTTGTGCATTGCTTCTTATGAGAGCGCAATAGTAACTGATCAGCTGCACTTGGTGCAGGTGGCCAGAAATGCTTATTTCTGGTTCTGCTCCATCCTCTGATGGTGTCCGCAGCCGGGTACTGCACATCCGCCTCATTGATTTTAATAGTAGGCTGCTGCCACTATCAGAAGACGGAGCAGATCCAGAACTGAGCACTTCTGGCCACCACTGGCACGGCACTTAGAACAGGTAATTGGCGGGGGTGCCAGGTGCCGGATCCTGAACAATCAGACATTGGTAATCTATCCTAAGGAGACAGATAATCGCTCTGTGAGCCGAAGACAGGAGCGAGACGATCGCCGGGGGTGGTGGAGGGGCATCATGGAGCGGGGCGGTGTAGAAGGTTTTGTGGAGCAGGGCGGTGTAGAGGGTGATATGGAGCGGGGCGGTGTAGAGGGTGTTATGGAGCGGTGCGGTGTAGAGGGTGTATTATGGAGAGAGGCGGTGTAGAGAGTGTATTATTGAGCAGGGAGGTGTAGAGC
The DNA here is from genome assembly GCF_048569485.1 of Anomaloglossus baeobatrachus. NCBI lineage: Eukaryota > Metazoa > Chordata > Amphibia > Anura > Aromobatidae > Anomaloglossus > Anomaloglossus baeobatrachus. The sequence continues at coordinate 76,352,464 of NC_134353.1, read as the reverse complement.
GTGTATTATGGAAAGAGGCGGTGTAGGTGATGTGTTATGGTGTTATGGAGAGGGGCGATGTAGAATGTGCATTATGGAGAGGGGCAGGCAATGTAGACGGTGTATTATTACTATTCTGAGGGAAATACTTCATTTTCTAGAACAACTTCAAGGGTGCTAAGACTTTTGGCCATGACTGTGTGTGTGTAATATATACAGTTAGGTCCAGAAATATTTGGACAGTGACACAATTTTCGCAAGTTAGGCTCTGCATGCCACCACATTTGATTTGAAATGAAACCTCTACAACAGAATTCAAGTGCAGATTGTAACGTTTAATTTGAAGGTTTGAACAAAAATATCTGATAGAAATTGTAGGAATTGTACACATTTCTTTACAAACACTCCACATTTTAGGAGGTCAAAAGTAATTGGACAAATAAACCAAACCCAAACAAAATATTTTTATTTTCAATATTTTGTTGCGAATCCTTTGGAGGCAATCACTGCCTTAAGTCTGGAACCCATGGACATCACCAAACGCTGGGTTTCCTCCTTCTTAATGCTTTGCCAGGCCTTTACAGCCGCAGCCTTCAGGTCTTGCTTGTTTGTGGGTCTTTCCGTCTTAAGTCTGGATTTGAGCAAGTGAAATACATGCTCAATTGGGTTAAGATCTGGTGATTGACTTGGCCATTGCAGAATGTTCCACTTTTTTGCACTCATGAACTCCTGGGTAGCTTTGGCTGTATGTTTGGGGTCATTGTCCATCTGTACTATGAAGCGCCGTCCGATCAACTTTGCGGCATTTGGCTGAATCTGGGCTGAAAGTATATCCCGGTACACTTCAGAATTTATCCGTCTACTCTTGTCTGCTGTTATGTCATCAATAAACACAAGTGACCCACTGCCATTGAAAGCCATGCATGCCCATGCCATCACGTTGCCTCCACCATGTTTTACAGAGGATGTGGTGTGCCTTGGATCATGTGCCGTTCCCTTTCTTCTCCAAACTTTTTTCTTCCCATCATTCTGGTACAGGTTGATCTTTGTCTCATCTGTCCATAGAATACTTTTCCAGAACTGAGCTGGCTTCATGAGGTGTTTTTCAGCAAATGTAACTCTGGCCTGTCTATTTTTGGAATTGATGAATGGTTTGCATCTAGATGTGAACCCTTTGTATTTACATTCATGGAGTCTTCTCTTTACTGTTGACTTAGAGACAGATACACCTACTTCACTGAGAGTGTTCTGGACTTCAGTTGATGGTGTGAACGGGTTCTTGTTCACCAAAGAAAGTATGCGGCGATCATCCACCACTGTTGTCATCCGTGGACGCCCAGGCCTTTTTGAGTTCTCAAGCTCACCAGTCAATTCCTTTTTTCTCAGAATGTACCCGACTGTTGATTTTGCTACTCCAAGCATGTCTGCTATCTCTCTGATGGATTTTTTCTTTTTTTTCAGCCTCAGGATGTTCTGCTTCACCTCAATTGAGAGTTCCTTAGACTGCATGTTGTCTGGTCACAGCAACAGCTTCCAAATGCAAAACCACACACCTGTAATCAACCCCAGACCTTTTAACTACTTCATTGATTACAGGTTAACGAGGGAGACGCCTTCAGAGTTAATTGCAGCCCTTAGAGTCCCTTGTCCAATTACTTTTGGTCCCTTTAAAAAGAGGAGGCTATGCATTACAGAGCTATGATTCCTAAACCCTTTCTCTGATTTGTATGTGAAAACTCTCATATTGCTGCTGGGAGTGTGCACTTTCAGCCCATATTATATATATAATTGTATTTCTGAACATGTTTTTGTAAACAGCTAAAATAACAAAACTTGTGTCACTGTCCAAATATTTCTGGACCTAACTGTATATATATATATATATATATATATATATATATATATATATTTATATATATATATCTATATATATATATATATTATGTATATATGTGTTTTTCCAAGAGTGGTGGCGGACTGTGGAAGGTTTGCGAGGTGGAGGCGGAGCCGGGGTGGAGCCTGGGTGGAGTCTCAGAGGGGCCCCATAATTTTGCCAGTATGGGGCCCTGAAATTCCTAGTGGCGGCCCTGGACGCCAGCTTCTGGCAACATTTCTGAGAAATCTTAGCCCGTTCCTCATGGACAATGGTCTCCAGTTCATTAATATGATTGGGTTTGAGTGCTCCTTTTTAAAATTCCAGCAAAGAATTTTCTAGGGGGTTCAAATCAGTATAATGTAAGGGGCACTTTGCACACTGCGACATCGCAAGCCGATGCTTGCGATGCCGAGCGCGATAGTCCCCGCCCCCGTCGCAGCTGCGATATCATGGTGATAGCTGCCGTAGCAAACATTATCGCTACGGCAGCTTCACATGCACTCACCTGCCCTGCGACGTCATAGCGACGTCACACAACAGGCTGCCAATAGAAGCGGAGGGGCGGAGATGAGCGGAACGTAAACATCCCGCCCACCTCCGTCCTTACGCATAGTCGGCGTGAGCCGCAGGACGCAGGTAAGGTGATGTTCCTCGCTCCTGCGTCTTCACACACAGCGATGTGTGCTGCCACAGGTACGAGGAACAACATCGTAACATCGGTCCTTTCGAAATTATGCCGGATGTGCGTCACTTTTGATTTGACCCCACCGACATCGCAGCTAGCTGCGATGTCGTAGTGTGCAAAGCCCGCCTAAGAGTCACTGCGGAATCTTCAAACAATTGTTTTGAATCCAAGCTTTGGTGGACTTTATAATTGAGATTACTGTTCTCTTTG